>NW_027316278.1:27801315-28196315 GCF_026437365.1 Eucyclogobius newberryi | reverse complement strand
GGACTACGTCAATGTGTCTGATGTCGAGTCTTATCTTAAGTGATAAATGTGCTGTTGTTTCAGAAGCGCGTCCCTTTGAAGGCGTATTTCCCACAAGCCCCTCGGTGTGTGCTGCTGCCCCTGCTGACCCCGCCGTCAGGTCAGTGGTGGTCCACACTCGCCTGGGACGTGGCACAAAGCACAAAGCCTCCTATTGTGAGACACTGGCCTTCTAGTATTCTTTAACTTTGGGTAAACAACCCTTTCCTGCCACAGTAAAAAAAAAAAAAGCCCATCAATAATTGACGTTAATTTATTACAAGGGTGTCTTCATCATGAGTCATGACTATTACTATTATCAAGTATAATGTCCTGTAGGTTCCCCTCTCGAGGATATTTTGCCTGGTTTTAAGTCTGATTTGCCTCTTCACAAGTTTGAAGTCCAGTCAATATCTGTGACTCTCGTCTTGTTTGCGGTGTCGGTGCGACTTCTGTCACCACTGTCGGGTTGCAGCTGTAAAACCGGTTCGATATACAGGATATGTCGCTTGTGATCACATTTACCACCTTTTTAGAACCCTGACCCTGCCTCGCATCTCTGTGCGTTTGTTCTCACGTGACACTTTCATAGTCCTTCACTTATGTCCACTCTTCAATGAAAACAGTGTGTGGTTTATTTATTTGATCAAATCCAAGACCAAGAACAGACATTTAATCTTAAAATGCAATTTAAAATAATAACAGATGAGAGAACATTATGAATAGGTGTACGTATGCTAACGTAACACCTTCAGCTACATGAGGCACAGATAATGAACTGTGGTAAGTGTCTGGTATGTTAACGTAACATATTAACAGTTATTCAGATAACTATAGCATAAAGAACATGCTAACAAGTTTACCAAAGCATCAGTATTACCCCAAATCACTAAATCCACTGAATTCTTCTTCCTCTGTGTCACTTCTAAACAACTCCACAAACTCCAGAGGTAGAGGAAGTGCAAATTCTTCTTCTGCATCGCCTAGAGCCTAGAGCGCCCTCTTATGGTTGTCAGTGTGAAAATAACAAATAATATCACATATAAGTCACACCCTGGCCAAAACTATGAAAAAATGCGACTTTGTTGCCTTACTGTGATCTGCACACTTTGAGTCCTGTCTAGTGAGCTGCTGGCCTTGTATAACTCTGTATAATGTCTCTGTTGTGCTCTGTATAATGTCTGTATAATTCAGGTTCTCTACCTGCTTGTCTTCATGGAGTTCTAATAGCTTGCCTGGATTAGAATGTTCCACAGTACGGCATTATCTCACAAGCAAATGGTGCCACAGGGCCAAGTTACTGATAAGATCTGCGGTGACTCTGCACGTGTGAGCTGGCTGCCCGTGTTTTTGAAGAATAATTGGCATCTGTGGAATCTTCTTTTCCATCTGAACTTCTGCTGTGACCAAGGTTTAATTACAAGTCTCACAAAACAAGATGAAAAACCTGGTATGATGCGACACTGTTGACATTTGGCATGAGTGAAATGTGACTCATGCCTCTATTTTAGCCATAAGATCACATACATTAAGACCTGGATAAATATTCACAATAATAATTATAGTTTTACATATACGCTGCAGGGTATGCAACAACAGAAAATATTCATACTTTTCTTTAGTTAGTCGTTGCAGAGTTTGATGAGTAAATGAGGGCATATAGATGTTTGTTTTACATTAACTGCTAGTTTGATGAGTAAATGAGGGCATATAGATGTTTGTTTTACATTAACTGCTAGTTTGATGAGTAAATGAGGGCATATAGATGTTTGTTTTACATTAACTGCTATTATTGTGCCAAAAAGTATATTATATAAAGTACACAACACAGTTGGATACCAAATATTCCATCTTTTTCTCCGCTGTTATTGAAATGCACAAAGACCGGCCATCGACATGTATTTCCTCCTCTCTCGAGCAGAGGGCATTATCGCACCCATAGCAACCATTCAGGACCATGTGCGTCACCTAAATGCAGTTTGAACACACAATTGTTGGCGGGTATACAGTCTTGAATAGTTTTGGAGTGATTTGCGGTGGGTGAATGCAGGGCCACGCCGGAGCACAGCCCGTCATTACGTGAACGTGAACGAAGCCGTTTAGGGCCACGCTGGAGCCCGGCCAGACAGCGGGGTTAATAATTACTGCCCGTGTTTGTGCTGCAGGCCCAGAGACTTGTCGGAAACACTGTAACGTTTGACTTTTTATCATGAGTTGTGGTGGATTAACCTCTGTTTAGCATTGTTAAAACTGTGGCATGTTACCTAATGGAAAAAGTAAGTGCTGGTTTTGTAACCGTATTAAGCTTTGATAAAAATCATCTTTGACCACAATGCAAGATGTATACGTTTTGTCCAATATATATTTAAATATATCCACCCTCGCTGTGGGAAGGAGAGGTTTTCATTCTGCTGCTGTCAGACTCTACAACAAACATGTGTCATTCAGCTTCATAATCATGTGCAATACTGCCATAATCATGTGCAATACTGCCATAATCATGTGCGATAATCATGTGCAATACTGTCATAATCATGTGCAATACCGCCATAATCATGTGCAATACCGCCATAATCATGTGCAATACTGCCATAATCATGTGCAATACTGCCATAATCATGTGCGATAATCATGTGCAATACTGTCATAATCATGTGCAATACCGCCATAATCATGTGCAATACTGTCATAATCATGTGCAATAATCATGTGCAATACTGCAATACTGTCATAATCATGTGCAATACTGTCATAATCATGTGCAATACCGCCATAATCATGTGCAATACTGTCATAATCATGTGCAATACCGCCATAATCATGTGCAATACTGTCATAATCATGTGCAATACTGCAATACTGTCATAATCATGTGCAATAATCATGTGCAATACTGTCATAATCATGTGCAATACTGTCATAATCATGTGCAATACCGCCATAATCATGTGCAATACTGCCATAATCATGTGCAATACTGCCATAATCATGTGCGATAATCATGTGCAATACTGTCATAATCATGTGCAATACCGCCATAATCATGTGCAATACTGTCATAATCATGTGCAATAATCATGTGCAATACTGCAATACTGTCATAATCATGTGCAATACTGTCATAATCATGTGCAATACCGCCATAATCATGTGCAATACTGTCATAATCATGTGCAATACCGCCATAATCATGTGCAATACTGTCATAATCATGTGCAATACTGCAATACTGTCATAATCATGTGCAATAATCATGTGCAATACTGCAATACTGTCATAATCATGTGTAATACTGTCATGTGCAATACCGCCATAATCATGTGCAATACTGCCATAATCATGTGCAATACTGCAATACTGCCATAATCATGTGCAATACTGCAATACCGCCATAATCATGTGCAATACTGCCATAATCATGTGCAATATTGTTGTTATCATGTGCAATATTGTTGTTATCATGTGCAATACTGTCATAATCATGTGCAATACTGCAATACCGCCATAATCATGTGCAATACTGCCATAATCATGTGCAATATTGTTGTTATCATGTGCAATACTGTCATAATCATGTGCAATACTGCAAAGAGTGTTTTTATAAGTGTTTTTATAAGTTATCTGTTTTATTATTTACTTCTGTGTCTAATCTGTTTCTGAACCTAATGTTTGTTGCAACACTGTAATTTCCCCATTGTGGGACAAAAAATGTTTCCTTATCTTATTTTGTCTTATCTCATATTAAATGTACCTTTCAGAGATGCCTGAAGACGCTTGGCGAGACCATGTCAAATGGCTTAGTGGCTCATTACGGAGACTGGCGGAGCAGGAAGAGGAGGAGGATGAAGAGGCCCGAGACGCGACTAACAGGTTGGAAAGCTGAGAAAACGTGTTATTTTATTTTCAGGTTATCCGCATCGGCCGATCTTGATGTTGGTTTGACGTCTCCAATTGCTCCAGCTCCTCGTACTCTGCCCCGGCGTCTCCGAGCACTCATTAGAGACTATTAGCCGGGCCAGGCAGAGGTGGGCACGAGGCAATTGTTAACCAGTCTGCTGAGAGTGAAAGGGAAAGAGACGGCAGACAAAGGAGAAAATGGCTCCAAAATTAGCATACTCTTTAACACAAGACTTTCTACAACAGTTAACAGGCCCAAAGGAGAGCGCGTGTTATTCATCTCGTGATACATTATTGGACCGAGCCCTTCATTTGTCTGTTAACCACAAAGACGTTTCCATTCCATCGTACGGACCAGTGCCTCCGTTTGCGCCTGCACACCCAAGTCTGATTATTATTTTATTTCTGGACATCCGAGATTATTTAAATGACTAGCAAAGCGCAAAATTTGATGCGCGTAATCCGAGGGAACGCGATCAGAAAGAAATACGATGGTTTTGCAGTGTGCATATGATTTTAAAAAAACGTTCAAGGTTAAAGCTTGAGCGCACGTGTAATTGCTGCCACTGTTCTGACTCGTCCTCCAATCAAGCAAACATAGGAACTTGTTTCTGTGTTAAGGTGCAACATAAAACAATGAATAAGATAATGATAATAAGAGTCAAATATGGCATGCATAAATTAAGAACTTACTTACTTACTCATAAAATAAGGTAAAAAAATCAGCTTGGTCTCAGTATTCACACAGATATTTACACATTAATGTATAGATGGTTGGAAATAGTGCAGAAAGTGAACAGTGCGTGAATAGTATTGGTTGAGTATTGTTAAAGTGGCATTTCATAGCGATAGACGGAGATGGCAGCAAAAACACTGACCTCATTTAGAATATATTTTTTGTGGATTGAGAATGTTTAAAGCAGAACTTTAGTAACTCTGAAGATGAAGCTCCCCCTGCTGCTTTTTTGTTTGTTCTCTCTTTCTTTATCATAATAAGACAGTAGAATCACATACAAAAACATTTCACATCACCCGATATAAAAAAGTGTCAGGGTTTCTCAGCTGAGATATCTTCGGGTCGCAAGGCTGGTTTTCCACCCAGAGACAGCAGGGGGCGACGACCGACCGTTCAAACACCCCGAAAATACATATTTAACCATCACATTACAAAGATTACAATAAGGCGAAAATGTTACTTAGTTCTGCCTTCAGATGAAGAATAGCAATTACTTGTGTTACTTGGTGACATGGATTTTAACTCAAAGTGCAATGAATTTGAACATGACTCTATGTAACAACTAAAATAACATTGTCATCATTTCTGACATTGTCACATTAGTTTCCAGCCTTATTGTCCTTGTCGACACGTATCGACACATAAGTACTTCCATGAGCGACGTGCATGAATGAGGCCAGAGCAGATAGTGATGTTTAACAGCCTTGTTTTACCCAAAGTGCAGACATTACTTTTGCCTCAAAAGTCTCTAATTTATGGTATTTTGCACTTTCATTCATAATTAATCCCCAACCCTGAGTTCAAGACTCAAAGATCAATGCAGTTAAAGGAGACGTATGATGCTAAATTGGCTTTTAAGAGCTTTTAACCGTGTTATAATTGTTTTCTCGTCTCACTTAGCTCAAAGTTGTATTCAGAGTGATTCATGCATGTTTCTTCATTTTCTGGCATTCAAGACTGACGGCCAAAAATGCTTTCCTGGATCTCCGACAAACGGCTACGTCATCCTGCAATTTATTTGTCTTAAACTGTAATACACGTAGAATTCAGCGGCATTGCGGAGCCATTTTGGCACTTACTCTTTTCATAAATCTGCCTCTCTCTATGAACTGTAGCTGTCCATATTTGGGTCTGTGAGCCTGGTCCCAGGAGAAGGCTTTGTAGTGATGATGCTGACCTACTGTAAAGGAGCAGGTACAAAACAGTGCGCGTTTTTTTGTATTAAATCATTTTAGATCAATGTTGCATCCAAAATATAAAATAATAATCCACAGGTGTCACATGTAGTAGTGGTCCAAAGAATGAGTCACTGTCTGGACATAAAATCAGATTTGTAATGTTAAGATGATGAAATTGAAAAGGCAAACAAAATAACGAATGCTTCAAATCTGGTATTTTCAAAAGATGGACACAAAAATGAAAATATAAATAAATCATATCGAAAGAGCGGTGCAAGAAAAAGCTATTTAATATAGTCAACATTAAGCGTTTGCCACTTGGAGCTGGGCAATCAATGGAAAGTTCCACAGCCAATTCTCTGTGGTTTGGAAAGTCAGATGTTGGAGAAAGAAATGTGCTTTTTGTTTGTGAAACCAAATAGATTAATAGTCTGTATAGTTTATGCTGAACTCATCGCAAAAAGCCATTTATATCCAACAATGTCCGTATATTACAGCCCTAATGTAGACCTACTTTAATGTAACTGAGTACTGCCCACCTTTTTGTTTCTAACTAAACGGCAGCATGACACGTTGCCTTTATGAACCATCTTCTATGACATGCTCTGATATTAGCATAAAACGGGACAGAATCGCCCGGTTTTGTCTGAGCGACGCAGATGAAGGCAGCGGAGGAGAGAGGAGCGGGTGACGAGCCCCTCCAGCTGCGCTCTGAACAGGGCCCATTATCCCCCCCATAACCCCCCCATAACACGGCGAGCCAGCGGTGGGGAAAAGCAGCGAGCCGCGTTGCCCTCAAGTGAAGAGGCAGCTGCCAGGGCCCCGCCGAGCTCTGCTGCGGATCGCGCTCAGAGCCGAGAGGACTAATGACGGCGTGGGGAGGAATCCGAGCGAGATCCGATCCCTCGCTCGCATCCAGGTCTAGACTCGATCGGCGGCTGCGGGGGGAGGAGGAGGAGAGAGGGGAGGGGGAGAGACTCGAGGCTCGTTTCCAGTCAGAGCTGTGGTCCGGGGCCGGCTGGGGACGAGGGGGGAACACACGATCCCTGATGAGGTGACGTCATGGAGACATCTGCATTTTAACATCTACCGGACGAGAGCTGCACGATAAACGGAATATTAACCCAGAGCTTTATTGTGTCTGTAAAAGCATGGGGTTTGGAGCAGAGTTCAGAGAGTACATTTGGACTATTTTGCACTAAATGTCACTGATTTTAAAGTCTGTTGCTTCAGGATGTTCAGAAGGTCGATCAATAAGAGGAAAAAGACTTTAAAACTTGTATTTGTCGCAGCTCTAGGGCAGGGACAAACTGTCAGGAGCTGTGAGCGACAGGGACTGAGCTCCAGATCTGGACCTTAGAGCCCAAAATGATATTACTCAAGCAGAGGTACTAAAGAGTAGTGGTTTAAGAAATGAGTCGAGTAAGAGTAAAAAAAAGTATTTGGGGAGTATCTATCTGGACGTAACATCTGAGCTATAGTTTATCTGTGATGTAATTGGACCGATATAACCTTAAATAAATACCAACATCTGGCAGCTGCTATTTTCAAAGGAAAGATGCAAATATAAAAGTTTTGTCACTCATTCAAAAATCTGATTATTAGATTTTTGCAGTTAAAAGATTATGAAAATTATATGCAAACAGCACATTCTCTTGAGTTCTTTCTGGTCCCTGACTCACATCAGGTTTTGCAGTTTGCTTGTCATTTAGATAATATTAAAGGTCCAGAAATCAGATTTTCGGATTTTGGTTTGCGTTTGAACTTAGCCAATGAGAGGAGAAAACAAAACCCTCTCCAGGTAGGACCACCAAGCCATTTCACAATACAAATAATACCTTTCATTCATACGGCGCCTTTCTGGACACTCAAGATTGCCAAGAAATGGTGCAGATTTTGTTGTTGAAGGATATTATTTCAAAGCAGTAAGCGTTGTGTTCCACAGGGGCCTCCCGCTGGTGTTCGAGGCCTGGTTCCTGCTGGTCGGCTGCTCTCACTGGGTGGATGTGGCTCTGCAGCTCCTGGTCGCCTCAAAAGACACCGACTGTGACCCTTTCCTGTGGCTGCTGACCTTCTACCACCACCCCACCAACAGGGGGCACCACAGGGATCAAATGCAGGTGAGTGTGGCCCTTTTCACGTCTGTCTGGCAACTATTTTGTTCAGATAGACGTATATTTAGCGGCTTAGTTTATCTTATATTTCCCTGTGGTAATTCCCTCTGCTGCCAGTAGATGGAGTTCTAACACACATCCTGACGAGGAAACGCCTGGTTGGTTTAAGTTCAAGCAAAATTCCTCTAGAGCATGTTTAAAGGCCAATAACAAAACAAATAATGCATAATTTGTGTCATTTTAATACATTTTGTACCGTCAGCTGAACTAGAACAACATCATTAACATTGATATTTACATTTTGACTTCATTTATCAATACTTTCACTCTTGTTCGCTCATGAGGCGCGCATTACAAATCTGTGCCCCGACAAACTCCTGCATGGCAATAGTTGAGATAATGGCAGAGGTCTCCCAGGGCGACGAGAGGGAGACGGAGAGCCCGAAAGTCAGACGGCCTGTCCAGACACTTAGTGAAGAATCAATACTACATCGGGCCTTTCACCTCCCTCTCCCTCCCTCTCTCTCTCTCCCCCTCCTCCTCCCCGTCCTGGTGTGGAGCAGTGTCTCTTTACCACTGTCTGCTCAAAACACTCATCCATTATTTAGTTTTTAATAGGTTATTCTGGATTTGTGACTCGCCCGCTAAAAGTAGATCAGACACATTGTTGTTGTGACCAATTATTTCAAATGCGATAAGATTTGCTACATTTTCGCATCCATATGGAGCTGACGGAGCACATTTCAAACACTCTTGAACATGTGAAAGAACACTGGTACTTGTCAAAGTGTTTGCGGTGGGTTTTATTGACGTGCTGGTGGGCGTGCAGGTCGTCTGCAGAGAAGCGTGGGGACGCGTGCGCGGCCTCTTCGCGGCTCCTCCGGCCGATGGGTGCCAGATATTGGCAGCTCTTCTGTCACCACAGCCGCAGCAGCCATCACCAGCTCCTGTATCGATCCTCCGGCTCTTACTCAGCTCTGCCGTCTTTTCTCCTCTTCCTCTGAGTGGATCAACGGGGATTTTACTCACGGTAAACAAGGCGAGTCTTCTTCATCAGCGATTAGCATTAGTCTTAGTTTTAAAGGTGATGTAACATGCACTTGCCCTGATTTAAGACTGTAATACAAGCACAACAGAGCCTGGAATGACACTTCAGATCATGGAGGGCGTAGTTCTAGAATCTAATATGTTTATTTGACATTTGAGGACAATGTAGGGGATTTTTATGAAAATATTGATATGTAACCGGCCATGGCAGGTGACATAATGTGGTTGAGTTACAGGTCAGATCCGTGGATGGGCTGGTCCTGATCCCACATGGTGCAGCGCCGCTCTGCTGTGCCTCACAGTTATTACGCCCCCTGACAACAGCACAGGTCAAGTCTACTTCCTGTGACGGAGGAGTCCATATAAGGAGCGCTACAGTTTGGATTTAGAACTCGCCAAACAGGAAAGAGAATGAGAACAACATCAGGAAATAGATAGATTTTTATCAGAATATTTACAATTTATGGGTTTTGGACTCAATAAGATGATAATTTGCACTTTAGGTCAGTGAAACAAAGATAAGAGAGAACTTTAATTGGATTTTAATGCCTAATTACCATCACGGTATAAAGAAAAAACCTATGTGATGTAACAGGAGTTTTCTGCACTTCAAGCATTAGAATAAAACGTTGTTGTAGTCTGAAATGAGGACTGTAAGGATGTATATTGCTTTATAAACAGAACAAGGAAAACAGAGAGAAAGATGGCATCAAACACGTAGTCCACCATATCTAGTCATTTTTAGTCCAAATGTAATTTTCTCAATACATGTCATAATATATATATATATATATATATATATATATATATATATATATATATAAGTCAGTCCAGTCGTTTTAGTTTGTGTCATCCATTTTTTTGTGATGTTTTTCTGAGGCAAGCGGTGCTTTAGTGCACCTTTAACACAAATCTCTTACTGTACAGACTGAAAATGAGTTTTTTTAGACTTTTTTTTACCTTCGTCTCTCCAGCTAATTCACATCTAGCCTTTTTACATCATCACAGATTTACAACAAAAATGCTGAAGTGCACAAACTGAGGCGAGTGTTGTTGTTGTTGTTGTTGTTGTTGTGCAGGTGGTGGAGCGGTCTGGCCTCACAGATGAAGCAGCGTGTGTTCTCAGCTCACTGGAGATCAGCGTCGGCGGAGGAGGCCACGCCCACACTCTGCAGCCCAGGATCACGGCTCTGCGACAGGCACTGGCACCTAGCACCTAGAAACATGCAGCTTCAATAAACCCAGATGCCCCGCCCGCCCCTTCAGCTGTAATACTGAGATACAAGTACGTTTGTAGCGACCCGTTTGCCATAGTGTCCTCGTCTGGTGTTGAATGGACAATGTGACTACTTCAAGTTAAAATGTGTCCGATCAGAGGGACATTGTATGGATGAAATGTTTTTATAATTACCCATATCGCACAACAGAGCTTCTTTTACAATTTTGTCATACAATGTGTCAAAAAATTTACAATTGTTGTCCTGGAGAAATGCTAATTTAGAATATTAAATAGTCTGTAATCAAAACGAGACCGAAACCTCTAGTGTAACCTCCCAAACACGTGATTTTAATGCCCTTTTGTTGTTTGTTTTATGGTGCGATACTTGAACCTCAACATTCACGACATCTTAAATATAATAATAATAATAATAATAACTTTTATTTATATAGCGCTTTTCAGTGACCCAAAGACGCTGAACATATATAAAAAAGGGGAGAGGGGAGAGAAAAAGATGGGGATGTAACAGGGGGTAGAAGTGTAGGCAATGGGGTAGAGGAGGCTAGGGGTAGGGGAGGTCATAGGCTTGGGTGAAGAGGTATGTTTTTAGGCGGGATTTGAATGTTGTGAGTGAGGGAGAGTGGCGGACAGGTTGGGGGAGGGAGTTCCAGAGTCGGGGTGCTGTTCGGGAGAATGCTCTGTCGCCAAAAGTTTTGAGTCGGGATGTTGGTGCAGTCAGGGTGAGAGAGGAGGAGGATCGGAGAGCTCGGGTGGGGCGGTGGGGGATGAGGAGGTCAGACAGGTAGGGGGGGGCAAGGTGGTGAAGAGCTTTGAAGGTGAGGAGGAGTATTTTAAAGTTTATGCGCTGCTTGATGGGGAGCCAGTGGAGAGAGCGGAGAACGGGAGTGATGTGATCACGGGACCGGGTGTGGGTGAGGAGGCGGGCAGCGGAGTTTTGGACCATTTGGAGTCTATGGAGGGAATGGGAGGAGATGCCAGTGAGGAGGGAGTGGCAGTAGTCGAGGCGGGAGGAGATGAAGGCATGGATGAGGGATTCAGCAGCGGGGAGGGTGAGGCAGTGTCGGATTTTGGCGATGCGGCGGAGGTGGAAGTATGAGGTCTTGACGATGTGGCTGACATGGGGAGTGAAGGAGAGGGTGGGGTCCATGATGACACCGAGATTGCGTACCGTACCAAGTACCGTACCGTTTTTGAGCTAATGCCAAAAATTATCGATATTCACTTGAGTCAATATCACCTAAAAGGGCAAAACATAACGTGATACACTTATAGTTTTTTTCTTGAGTACCCCATAAACTTTGTCATACACTTAGTCGAGTACCCCGAACTCAGATACTAGGCAAAATAACCTGTTTACTTCAGTGGTATTTTGCCAATTATTACTTTTATATTTAGTTTGTATTAATATTGATTGTCCTAAATGCTCTTTAAGGATGTAAAATTCACTGCGAGGCACATTTATTTCACCTTCTTTTTTAAAAAACTCTTAACTATTCCAAGTATTCTCCTGTAAGAGCGTGTGTGCCCCAAGGGTCGGTGGACCCCTGGTTGGGAAACACTGATCTAGATTAAGGTGAAATGCTCCGTCCAATGAGAGACAAATATCTTCTGAGTGTAATTACAAATACTCTTCCCCTTTGTAAGTGCACTTAGCTCAGAGTTACTGCACGGCTAAATGTTCTCGTAGTCAGGACCACCTTTCCAGAGCATTAGCTTGTGGTGAACGTCTTAAAAGATGCAATTTGTGACTTTCATCGCCATGGAGATGAGCAAGCAACACCGCTAAGAATGTATTTCGAGGTTTTTTTTTTTTTTTTTTGCAACAAAAACATCTGAAAGATCGAGATCATACTGTGGAACATTCTAGGCAAAGCGAGAACACATCTCCATGGAGACGAGAAAAACGAACCGGCGCTAACGAACCTTGAGCCGAGAATCAAAGCGGCCCCAGAGCGCCTCCAAACGCTCGTTAGCCGGGTGCATTGTCCGGTGTGTTTCACGGCACGTTTGCCAACAGCTCTGGGACGACGACAGCAGCGCGTCAAAACAGAGCCACTCACGGAGATTACGTGAAGAGGCTCCAATTATCCACATGGGCTCAGAACGCGGCTCCGGGGCCCGCAAGGACACTTGAGGAGTGACAGATGAGCGCGGGAACCAGCGGCTTGTGCGACGCGCCGGAGTCCTCCCCCTCACACGACTGTCTCGCGGCACAAATCCTTCACGCTACGATGCAGCCGGGAGACACTCTGAGAGCACTCGTAACTAATGTTTTACCGCCGCCTGTGTGTTATCGGAGGAAGACAGTGAAACGTCAGATCCCAACAGTGTTTAGTCTGCACATATTCTTTTATTGGATGTGGACTCGGTGTGTGACATTTGAAAAAGATACAATTTAGAAGCAAGTGTTTGAAATGGTATAAAATCTACATTTTGGTGTTATGAATATTGTATGTTGAATACCACAAAGGGCAAAGTATCCAAAACCAATGCCAGGATCCTAGTCTAGTTAGAAACAATAAATATAACTTGTATTTTAGTAAGACAGACACTAGACAAAGGAAAATATGATAAATAATGATTTGATCCACGTGCTTCTGTTTCCCTGCTTTGTCTATTCTAAAGAATTATATAGAAAACATAGTGGGACTTCTCTAACATTGATATTTTTGAGTTCACAATAACTTTAGAAAAAGGTGCCATTTTAAGACATGATTCTCGTGGAAAGTGTAACACCAAAAAGAAAGTCCTGAATGTAGAGAATATCAAGTATTTTCCAGAGTTGAGTCGTATATTGAAGGTATTTCCAGTCTAAACGAAGAACCAGCTCATTCCCTGAGACTAAACACACGGAGCGCTGCCTTCACGTCACCCACGGAGGTCCAACTTTTCCTGTTCTTAAAGTTAAACGGGTAAAAAGACCCTCAGCCTCTCCCCGAGCGGCTCTTTGGATGACAGTTGGCAGAGCGTGGCGGAGGACGAGCGTGGCGAGCGTGGGCGTTTGCTCTCGTGGCGTCCCCCTCGTCTTCTTCTGAGCAAAAGGAGGTGAGCGCTCGGGCCAAGTGTCTGTCGTCTCCATCTGGAGTTGGCGACCTGGAACACACATTCATACAGAGCATTATTAGACTGTAGAGAAGACACTGCCACAAATGCAGTGTTTCCCCATCGGTAAAAGAGACTACGGTGGTCCCTCAAAGTGGAAGTACAAGTACAGAAGAAGTACTCACATTTTTGTCTAGTAAAAGTGCAGAAAAAAACTCATGTAAACGCAAATCATCACATACTAAATATTTTGATGTCCAACGCAGATTTTGAGAACTATTGTGTTAAATGAGGCAATTGTGCTGATATTTTGGTCGACAAAAATCAATTCAAATACTTTTATTACTTTTTTTTTGTTGAGTTTGTTTGCTCAAAGCCAGGACTTGAACTCAAAACCTTTCAGCCGAATGTCACCATGAACGTGCTAAAAATGACTCCTGAAACTGTGTAAAAAGTACTTTCTACTGTTCAGTCCTGTTCAGAAATGTAGTAGAGTAGGAAGTAAAAAGTACAGGACTTTGACTTCTGTACTTTCCACTGTAAGCACATCACAAAACTACACAGTCTACATAGATAGCGACAAGTGACATTTTCACTTCAAATATGTATGAATATATAAAGTTATTCCAACATATATCTAGTTGGTGCCGCCAGAGTCACAAAGCGTCTGCACAGGACAAACTAGATCCTGCAAAACATTTCAGACGACAGCCTGGAGCCCGTAACATGAACCGAGCAAGTCGTCATGTTTAAATCCTAAAATTGCCACGTATTATGTTTCTATGTTTCCTTTTATACTGGACATTATTATATCAAAGAGTTAGGAACTGCACCAAATGATTATGATTGGTGGCAATAGGGCAATGTGAGGACTCTTGAATTTGAGTATAACTGTCAGATTTGTGGTATTTATGGTTAATAACTGTAATAACTAGTTTTCTCATGTGGATCGACTCCTGGCACAAAGTTCAACGTCTTCTATCAGTATAAATAAACATGATTTTGTTCCTAGTATCTTTAGAAAATGGTCCCGTTGGAAAGACCTGAGGGATGAGATTATTTGGCAAATTAATGGAGCCGCTCCCAAACAAAAAACAATGATAAAGTTGAACATTTGTGGATCAGAAGTTGGAATATTTCTGTAAAAAAACAACAACAAAAAACCCCGCCCTCCATCTGAAGTTATGACACGTCATATTCTAAAACACGTGTGAGTGCTTCAACATCTTTCACCGATTAAAACTGGAACTCGCCCGTTGGACTGATGGCTTCAGTGCGCTCCTCTGACCGTCCCGGGGCAGTGCAGTGGTGTGGCCTGCACTCCTGTTCCTGCTGAACTGAGCCAGTGCTTGGACACGACTGATAATCAGCTCAGTAGGCACAGGAGGCCAAGCCCGCTCCGTCTTCTTCCACAGCGTCTTCTCCCCCCGTCAAACAAAATCCCCGCGTTCACGACACATCCACCTGGAGAAACCACCCGCTCCTCCAGGCTTCTTTCACCTCATTAGAACAAAGTAGCTGCTGAAAGCCGAGGATGACAAATGAAAGCGGCTGTGTCCTCCAGACCCGCGCGCAGAGGAGCAACCGCCCTGAAAAGATCGTTACCTCGTCGGCCGCAGATTATTCCGAGATTATTACGCACGGAACTGCCCGCAAAGCCGTCACGAATCGCATTCTTCATCTGGACGCCGCGCGCAACTGCCAGCGACGCTTAAGTGCGAGCAATCACGCCGGTTCCCGGAGGGCGCGGCGAGTTTATTTTCAGTGTCTTTGAGTCGACGCTTGCCTGTTCGTTTGATGTGCCGAGCGCCATTTCCCTCCCATTAACGCGCAATAAATCACCTTTTGGATACCGGCTCTGATGGCAATTCCTCTCTTTTACAGGCCTTTGATGGTCATTACTCTTTTAACAGGCCCTAAATATAGGTCTGAAATGGCAGGCTCCACATGGCCCTCATTTCTAATTCACACATCTGTCGTCGGTTAGGCGCCATTTTGTCGCAGAGAATATATATAGTTTGATAATACCTCCTCATTGTGATGGCCCAAAAGAAGGATCAGGCGCTTGGTTTTAAAATACCTCGTCCGAACCACCTGTCACCGTTGTGATCAGGGAGAGATCGGGCCCGAGCCGCAGTGTCGCAGCAGTGCAATTACAGGGTGGACACGGAAATATCAGCAGAATTTCCTGACGTGCACTCTTTAGAAACGGTTTGCAGTTTTACTTGGTTTCTTGACACTTAAACTTGTTGAACGTATGCAGGAACCACTACATTATATTTCTTTCTGTGTTGGCACCAGCATATCTGTTCAAGGTTCGGCCTATGACTGTAAGAAGACTATTACACTTCCATAGTCGGTCAATAATACCAACAAATACATACTAATCACAGTTACATCAAATTTGGACCAGTTTTTGGTAAGTGTTTGCCTTTACTTTTTGTCTTGGTTGATATTGGACAAACGCAGACATATTATAAAGTATAACAAAATATGTTTAACTTCCGGGTTTCATTGGGAATGCCAGACTTTCAAATGTTTTTAGCGTTTTTTATTAAATACACAACAGCAGAAAAGTGAATCGCGAGCTAACTGAAGATGCGATCATTTTGAAAGCTCGTCAACGCCACATCCCCTTTTAGTTGATTAATCGATGTACAGGGCGTGTCCTTAATCGATCTTTAATCAAAAACGCACTAACTCATTGTGGAGTAAAGCGTCACATGGTACACATAATGCCTTGAACGCAGAAGACGACTTAATACACGGTCGTGCAAATTCACTTTACACATCGTTACCTCTGCCTTTGTTCTCCGATTTGTATTCTCTTGTACTTATCGGACTAATAGGGGCCCTCTCCGCCGCTCGCTCCGTCATGCTTAAAACAAAGCGTGCGCCGCGTCGCCCAATCTAAAACTCCTGCTCGCTCTTATCGCTGCCAGCTGTAGGAGATCACGGCGCTTTGTTCTTTCTGCCGTCTCGGAGGATATTGAGGTATTGTTTATAACAGGAAAAGTATCGAGGAACTGATGAAATAAAATTTGAAATCTTCCAAACAATCATATTATAAGGCGAAATGTATACGCAACTTTTCTGCCAGATTCGTTATTATTACGTCTCTCTACGTTTAAAGCCACATGGCGGACCATTACGGTGAAGGCAACAGCATCTCCATGGAGACGAGCAAGTAGTAGAGTCCCTGTCATGTTGCGGCCCATTCACGGCCCCGAAACCGCGACCGAAGCGTTGACGGGCACGTTTTAGAGTGTCTGATGGATTATTGTTGTCGATAAAAATATCTCCCGAAACTTCAGATATTTCGTTTTTGTCAATACTTCCCACCCACGACTTCCATCTCCGTACCGCGTCACGTCGAAAAGCCCCGCGGCGTTCTGATCCATTTCTCCGCGCGCTCGCCTCGCTTTCAACCCTCTCTCGCGGCTTCTTCTGTAATTAAATGTGAATCGAACGCACGGCAGCCATCGGTTTCGACGAGGTAAAAGCGACGGACAGTTTTGAACTACAAACGACCGCGGCGCAGGCGTCTGAACGGAAGAATAATCTGACTAATGTGAGCGAGCGCGTGGCGGCGGCGTCTGGCGAATTGAAGATTAGCTGTGGGCGCGGTGGCGTTCGCTGGAGGGTCTCTGCAGGCCTCATTAGCGCAGAGAACACGAGTGCGTCTCTTGGCTCAAACTTTCACAGCGAGGAGCCCGAGATTCACCTGCAGGATTAGCGTTCGTGCTACAGAGCTAAAAGCAGCGAGACGGGAGAACGGGGAAAGGTACGCGACTCGAACCAAGCTCATTATAGTCGCGTTACGCCTGCGATTTGGATACTCGGGAGCGCGGAGAGGGCTCGGCGGAGACGGCGCCTGGATACAGGGAGAGTGACTGGTCCAACTGGGAACATCTGCCACCGAGGTTTAGAGCACGACTGTCGGCTCCGCTCGACATGCGCTGGCTTGTATGGAACCGCCACGAGAGGCCTCCACGTGCAGCACTCCGCCCTCACAGCTCATCAAACGAGAAGGTCCCAAGGCCAGGTCCTCTCTCAGTATCGTGTCATTTCCATTTGCAGCTGAGAATGATTGGAACTTGGCTCGGAACTCGCTCCAACCGGAGTCAAGGACGTGTGTAACTGTTTTAACAACAGATTTAATCTCATCGTGTAATCATGAATGTTAAAGCAAATTGTTTACGTGTGTGTGATAAAATGTAAATATATGATTATATTTGTGTGTTAAAAATTATCTGGATCATTAGCCTGAGGGGAGGGAAAGGCATGTATTTCTTTCATTCACCAAGGCTTTTATCTCTAAAGACAATACCAAAGACAGTCGTAAAAGACAATTGCCTTGATGTGAAGCTGACCAATGAGAAATGTGACCCACCTCCTTTTTATGTGTGATTTTAATAAAATGACTTGTAAGAGGGAGGAACGCTGAGAGTGATTTTGGAAAGTCGTTCAGGTTGCTTACAACATCTTGACTCGGCTAAGCCTTCCTCTCCCTTGCAAGCCACGCAAAAGACTGACGTTTCTGTGTCGTTTAATATTCTAAGTTGAATTATGTTCTCTGACTGTTAAGTAATAACATTGATTCATGTGTAATTTCTTGACAGTGTACTCTCTAGCACACACAGGCCAACAATGTGAATATGAATTTGTTCTTAATGTTAAAAAAGGTTTAATAAATTAGAACAAAAAAATGTATCGTATAAAATGTTTCTTCTGTTGTCGTTCTTGAAATAATTATGCACTTGAGCATCTCTGCTTTGGTGTCTAATTTTTTTGAATTTTAAATATTGCATGTGTTGACAGGCGCTTCCTCATCAGGAGTTTGTGTTATAACTCCATCTAAAGGCAGCAGAAGGAATTACCATAGGGACAGAAACAAAAGCTAGCTTGCCCCTGCTTATGGAAGCAGGCAGATGTGATGAAGGCAATCTGGTGGCAGAAATGCTTAGTCTGATGATGATTTATGGACTTTCATGTCAGAAATCTGCAATAATTTAAAGTGTTTTTTGAGGTTTAATGAAACATGAGCGAATGGTTAAAAGAGGTACAATGTTTTTGTGGTTTTGTCGGGAAATATAATCTGCAGTGCTTTAGAACAGTCACCACAACAATGCTTTGGGACTTTACAATGGCACCTATTGAATCTATTATGCATTTTTAAAAGAAGATGCTGAACTTTGTGCCAGCCTGGCTTGGTTAGTCCTGAGATGGACCAGAATGTCACCCTTTTCCACATCTTGAATGGAATGTTTTTGGAGAGAGAATGCTAACTAATCCAGCATATGTCACATATGTAGCTGTAAAACCTCCTAAAGGACCAGTGTTTTCACTCCTACAGTCGAGTCGTCCCTGCTCTTTCCTCCCTGTTGCTCGCCTAAATGAATTTCCTCCATCACTCTGTTTCCTCACGTGTCGCCGCGGCCTCCTTTGTCTGTCTGGGTCACGCTCTCCTCAGGTGCAGAACTTAGCCACTGTGAACAAAGAGGGAATCAATCACTGTTCACCAATCAGCTAAGCTCTGCGCCTGGCCGGAGACAAGATACACAACCTGTCAGGACCACCGAGCGCATTCTTCCCTCACACACCGGCGCACCCTCCCTGCCCTAAAAAGCCCAATTACCTAATCATGTGCGGAGTTTATGGACGCCGTGGGGGAGGGGTTATGTTGCCATAGCAGCAGGCTGGGTCAGGGCTGTGTGGTAATCCCTGGCAATGTGATTTTATCATAAGTCACAAATCAGCACGCCAGGAACCCGCACTGCCCAGACAGAGAACGCCTGGGTAAACTGTACACAAAGTGCTAAATCCTCTGTGGGGGTTAAACACCAAGAAATCCAGGTAAATGTATCAGATAAGACTGAACGTGTCAGCGGTGCAGTGGGTTAAGCGCTGTCCCACTAATCAGAAGGCATACAGTTCTGTCCTTGGACTACACACACTTCTTCATTGCCTTTACTAAGTTAATCACTGTCACTTGGGAAACGGACACACAAAAAGGATCGAGCTAAAATGGCAAATAATTTATAGAAATAGAGATGTCAGTAGTATCAAAAATCAAGATGTCAATGCCATGAAACAGAATTAAGACAGAATATTGCTGTTGCTATACAACAATTTTTACGTCCTTTTTCAAATTAACTAGTAACTACAAAAAGTGTTTTTCACAAGTACAAAAGCCTCAGATAATATTTGGCTTTCTGAGTAGCACCAGATCTAAACCAGAGGAAACATGGTCTACAATGATACTCTGGATATGAATAAGGAAGGTAATTATAAATAATCATGACTCACGACTCAAATGAGGACAAAAAACACAAATCATTTTGTCTCTGAAAATACAAAAACATTTATAGAAATTGGAATCAAACGTAAAAAAGCAAATGTTATTGTTCAAATTAGCCGTTTTAGAATTTACATTTTTTTTTTTCTGGAAAACCGTTGATCACCTCTTTTAGCTTCTAGATCACAACGTGTCAGAAGAGAAAACATTTGACAATCGTAAATGGATTCAGGTAGTGTTCCTACCTCCATCTGCATCATGTCATTAAGTAAAATAGGTAATGTCATCCAGTATTTCTGAAAGTAACTATTGCTAAAGCTTTCTCCTCACACGCTCAGCCCATCACACAAGCTCTTCAAACTGCTCTTTGTTCTCTTGTCCAGCAGTCGACCTGTAGCTCTCTGGCTCTCACACTAACACTTGGCTTCCTTAGTTTGCCTGCTCCTGTGCCCCATTCGCCACGCTCCGATAACCCGGCGATATGCCCCTCATTAGGCGGATCAGGAGGGATTCTGGAGGCATGTAGGGGGAAGAAAAGAGTGCACAGACCACCCTCTCCTTTAAAGGCTTGTTCAGTTTGGACAGGTTTCTACTGAAGAGAGTGCGCTGTAAGCGACATGTTTTTAGTTCAAACACTGAGTCAGTCTGGGCCTAATCCCACTGTTCTGTGTGTGAGAGGAAGACTCTTGGATCATTCACATTTATACAAGTGTACGGTTGTACTGGCCTCTGGTGTTGTTGGGGCTGGACGATACGTTTTTCCAGACCTGCAGCGGCTGCAGTGATGCAGTCGCTGCATCGGACCGTTGTGGTGAAGAGGGAGCTGAGCCGAAAGGCAAAGCTCTCTATTTATGGGTCGGTCTACGTTCCTACCCTCACCTATGGTCATGAGCTTTGGGTAGTGACCGAAAGAACAAGGTTGTGGTAGAAATAAATTTCCACCGCAGGGTGGCTGGGCGCTCCCTTAGAGATGAGTCACACGGAAAGAGCTCTGAGTAGAGCCGCTTCTCCTCCACATCGAGAGGAGCCAGCTGCTGGGAACGCCTAGGGATCAACCCGGGGGAGTTGGAGGAAGTGTCTGGGGAGTGGAAAGTCTGGGAGTCCCTGCTTTGACTGCTGCCCCCCCGACCCGGCCCCGAATAAGTGGAAGAAGATGGATACATTTCCCCCCCGCTCATGTTGATCGATCATAAACAAGACAGATTTTAATTCAGCACCATGTGACACAGTAAAGTGTCACCTTTATTCCTCCACAGTCCAAACTGCTCTAAACAGAGTTCTGTTACAAGCGTATCGATTAGATTAGAAGATTATTGACTTGAAATTATTTCAAAATTCTACCAACTGCGCAGCTCCACCTACGTGTCTTAGAGCCCTTTCAAACTGTTGCGTTTATTTTCGTAAACTTTCCTCAAGTGGTAGCATAGTAAATCCATTTACGTCTTCCATGATCTGTAAGGTAGAATTTTACATCTGATGCCCTTCCCAAAACATTCAATTGACCCTAAAGGATGATTAGTCCACTTCATCTGACCATAGCATTGACCCTCGTGGTACCGTGGAACCTGCACAGGGGCCTTCTCCAGCTCGGCCGCAGAGTGGGAGGAAAATGGTACGTGAACCCGATGAATAGTTTTTTAATTCTCACGGCTTCCAAGAGTTTAGAAGAAGTTTGGGACATATTTTTAAAGCATGTTTCTTTAGCTTACACTTAAATTGCACATGGCTTGAGTGGTTCAATTGAGTTACGGTCCTGAGGTGAAAAAGTGACTTGTTTTCTGTTGGAACACTTGATCCTTCTGTCCAGGGTGCAGTTAGAGGGTGTAGGGGGCGAGGAGAGGGAATAGTGCACAATTTAAGGAGGCACGATGAGGGAACACCAGCCGACCAGTACAACATAAATCCATCTCCCAACAGGGCAGTGCGCAGCAGCAGTCGGGGGTCTCGTCATCCATCATTTTAATTGGAGAGAGTCGCAGGCTAAAGCCGCAAGGACCACGCTGATCCATTGGTGTTTACACTGGTTTGTGGGCTCCGACCAAAGAAATGCAACAGTGGAAGTGAGGTCTTCAACAATGCCTCTATTCTCCTACACCCAAGTCATGAGGGCACAGGGTGAAGGGGAGGTCGAGGGTCATATCCAGTTTGCAGCCTAAATGGCATTATAACGTCTATTTAGGGTATCATGACGTCTATTTAAGGTATTATGACGTCTATTTAAGGTATTATGACGTCTATTTAAGGTATCATGACGTCTATTTAAGGTATCATGACGAGGTATCATGACGTCTACTTAAGGTATCATGACGTCTATTTAAGGTATCATAACGTCTATTTAAGGTATCATGACGTCTATTTAAGGTATCATGACGTCTATTTAAGGTATCATGACGTCTATTTAAGGTATCATGACGTCTATTTAAGATGTCATGACGAGGTATCATGACGTCTATTTAAGGTATCATGACGAGGTATCATGACGTCTATTTAAGGTATCATGACGTCTATTTAAGGTATCATGACGTCTATTTAAGGTATCATGACGTCTATTTAAGGTATCATGACGTCTATTTAAGGTCAAGGTATCATGACGTCTATTTAAGGTATCATGACGTCTATTTAAGGTATCATGACGTCTATTTAAGGTATCATGACGAGGTATCATGACGTCTATTTAAGGTATCATGACGTCTATTTAAGGTATCATGACGTCTATTTAAGGTATCATGACGAGGTATCATGACGTCTATTTAAGGTATCATGACGTCTATTTAAGGTATCATGACGTCTATTTAAGGTATCATGACGTCTATTTAAGGTATCATGACGAGGTATCATGACGTCTATTTAAGGTATCATGACGTCTATTTAAGGTATCATGACGTCTATTTAAGGTATCATGACGTCTATTTAAGGTATCATGACGTCTATTTAAGGTATCATGACGTCTATTTAAGATGTCATGACGAGGTATCATGACGTCTATTTAAGGTATCATGACGAGGTATCATGACGTCTATTTAAGGTATCGTGACGTCTATTTAAGGTATCATGACGTCTATTTAAGGTATCATGACGAGGTATCATGACGTCTATTTAAGGTATCGTGACGTCTATTTAAGGTATAGTGTGCAAGTTACATTTACACACACAACTTTTACTTAAACTTGAGTAACATTATATAAAAGCAACACTGCTCCTGCTTGAGTAAAACAGTTTGTCCCAGAATGATTAGGTCTAATAAATGACTAAAGCTGCATTTAGTTTTGTACATTAAGCTATATAATTTCACCATTTTCCTTTTTATAAATCCAATTTCCTGACTATTTCCTGTTTTCATCTGATTACCAAACGGTTACTTCAGAAGTCCATCTCCAAATATCCTTTTAGAATAAAACACTAAAGGGTGAAATGCAATTATTTTAGATACTAAGAATTCAACATTTTGCTACATACTTTTTGAAATATAATATCAAGATAACGTGACTGAAGACAAAATGGTGGCATTAGGGATATCATTACTATCTGTCTCCACTAGTTTTCCCCATCCTCTGCTCCACTCGCACTGTGTCCGGTGTAGAACAGTTTTATCTGCAGCCTAAGAGTTTTCTACTTCCTGTAAGTGTTCCCAGCCATCTGCTTGGACTATATACGTCTGTACAGTGTGTATTTAGATGAGATAAAATCCTTGGCCGTGGTCTGCAACAGGATTGGAAGACGCTGATGCAGTGTTTAAGTGGCGTTTGGGCCAAGGTCACCTCTGCTTTGTCCAACCCTGAGAGAGACACATGACGGGCCGATGATACAGCTGACAATCACGTTAGTGTGATGGACACTGCAAGGACAAACCGGACCAGCAAATCTTTGCAAGAAATAAGCTGTTTATGGGATTAGAAGGATGCATAATTCATGTTTTACTTCACAATAAAGAAGAGACTATGAGGGTATGAATAAAATTGTAACGTAAGTAACAAGATGCACAGAATCCCCAGAATATTCAAAAGGGGCGAGGCAAGTTCTCCTCTATCGATTATATTTCAAAGCAAAAATCCATACGTTAGTCTTGTAAACATAGATTAGTTAATGTCTCACTATATTTATCCAAAATCAACATGTGAACAGTCAATATTTTCCACCCTCCATCACAATTAAAAACCGGTCTATAGAATGGTGGGGATTAGAAAACCATCTGTAAATCAGAAAATAGGGCTACGCTAGTTTAAGTAAAAGTGGCTATTGGTTAAAGCAAGGCAAGTTTATTTGCAGAGCACATTTCAACGTGTTTCGGAGTCCAACTCCCTTTTAAATCAGTCCAACTGATTGTACGTACGGTTAACACTCTCCCCTCATAACAACAAGGTCCCAAGTTTGATTCTTGGACCAAGTTGGGTTTTTCTGTGTGGAGTTTTGGAGTTTGCAAACACATATATATATATATATATATATATATATATATATATATATATATATATATATATATATATATATATATATATATATATATATATATATATATATATATATATATATATATATATATATATATATATATATATATATATATATATATATATATATATATATATATATATACATATACAAAATAGATTGCACCACGATCTATTGTGTACTTTGATGCACAATAACACAAGGATCATAAGTACACACCCTCAGCATTCTATGGGTGCTACAGTTTCCTCCAACGTAAAACATGCACAATATGGTTGCAGCAGTGGCATTGAAGAAATAATCAAACGGAGGAACACATATTTTGGGGCATAAACTAAAGCTTTCTTTAGTGTTTGTACCGCGCAGACTTGCTCCCCGACTCTGCAGCCTGTAGTGAATTCCTGTCCGGGCCACTTGCTCCATGTCACCTCCTCTCTGCCTCATTTGATGTCTATTGTCTGTCCCAGCTCCTTCCCCCGGAGGCCAAACGCATCCAAAAATACAATGCAGACTTGCAAGAATATAAAGCAGTTTTAGAAGCCGTGGTCTCCCGGTGTGGGCCCGCCTCTTTGCCACCATAAAGTCATGCATTACCCTGTCACCTCCATTGCCCGTGAGAGAAAACATGCTCGTCTGTGGCTGTCTGTCATCTCCTCCATTAACTCACAATCACTCAGGGTGAACCTCAGCGCACAGCTTAAAACGGGCTGCACCTAATGAGCTTTTTCATGTAGTAAAGTAAGATATGTTGTCCCTGTACAGATATATTCTAAAGGCAGTTCTTAGGTTCACAATGAGACCGCTGTGTGTTGTCTGCGTCTAAATATAAAGTGTTTTTATTATCTCGCAGTAACACCCCGGCCCTATTTGAATGCTAGTAGTAAAAAAAATACTCAATCTCATCGCAGTGAATAATTAGGATGCTAAGAATGTGTTAACAAAGTGAGAAATACGTTTTGACGTCGGCAAACGACCGTTTTTCACCTTACTAAGACTAAGGTAAAATAAGCTACAGCGAGTTCAAAGCACATTTCACGGTACAGGCTCCAACATACTCCACAAAACTCTAAAACGCGGTAAAACAAGAAACACATTCAACACAACAAAATGATCCCTTTAACATGCTAAATGTCACTACCCTAAAATTAACTGCACTCGTTTATTTAATGCACTCGTTTATTTAATGCACTGAAATGGTTTGTATCACACACCACCTTTTATGCTATTTTTTTGACAGGAAAAGAAGACCAAAAACCAGTTCAAGCCCAGGCTTCTAATTGTTTGAACAAAGAGAGGGCCCAATCCAGTGTGTGGAGTTTGCATGTTCTATCACAAGGTAATCCTGATCGTGAACCTACCTCCTGATAAGCGACAGCAGTTAAACGCAGTCGGACAAATCACAAACGTAACGTACTCCTTAAAACTTACGATCCGAACGGTGAAACTGCCACATGTTTGTCTTTGTGGAGATGTGTTTCCATTACAGGTGTTTTTGTCGCTGAAAATACCTCGGTAAAACATGCATTCTTAGTATGAGGTTGTAACTTCTCCACAGATCTGACCTGTTATTCATCTGTGGGTGTAATGTCCTACTGTGGAACACCACCAGGAAGTTACACAGCGCACCCTTGACTTGTTAACTTGTGAATTATTAAAAGATAGGTGCCAGTATAAATAGATCTTTAAACGTGAATAGAAAATGTCCAATATCTCCTCTGTAACCGGTCTGTTCAAACAAGACAAACGCCTCCTCTTTCCATCTACACTTAAATAATAAAGTCATCAGTGCCGACAGCGCTGGTCATGCACTTTGCACACTCCACACAAAGGAGGAATTTGAGGGCCCAAAAAAATCAGCCTTTCGGAGTGGCGAGACCGCCCGGGGCCTCTCCTAAAAACGCGCAATGACCCTTTCTCTCCCTTTTCGTTCTCGTTTGTTTGAGGAACACATTCCCGAATTCCAGCGCCGACAAACACATCCTGACGGCGCTGCGGAGAAAGGCCCCTTCTCCGCACAGAGGAGGCAGGGAAAGGAATGCGCGGTGGACAGGGGAGGTAGCAACCATCGAGGGGGAGGTAGCAACCACAGAGCGGGAGGCAAAGGAGCAGAGTCCAACACAAAGCTGCGTTTGTCTGACCCACTTTCGCAAACAAATAAAAGTCGAGCTGATGTTTTATGCTCTGACGCAAAGCACTTCTCCCATTGGTCAAAGGCGCGCGCTGTCACTTTTCTGGAGCGTTCGCCGTCTGCTCGTCTCCATGGAGATGTTTTTGCGTGATGTGTTTTTCAGGATTTTTTGGAGCTGAGCCTTTAATCTAAACTTTGTGCCATTTCCAATACCAGACAATTATCATTACATTCTCGCTGAGACAGTTTTGGGAGGCAGACTGGAGGCAGTGATTGCGATTAGATTTTCAAAGCATGTTTTATAATCAAGATCCTATTCAGAGTGCACCTTTTTGTAACTCCGATTACATTTAATTATTAGGATTAACATTTGAGAGAAGACTGAAATATAAACTGCTAAACTAATAGAAGATCACATTCATTCAGTTTTGTACTTGATAAAACAGGATATTTGTTAATTGCAGCAGTCAGGGTTTGATGAGACGGGTAAGTTTCACCTTAATCTACTGCGGGGTTCTCCTTTTTGAAACCCAACATTGCCTCCTTAATCCCTCTTTCAAATCATTCCCTCTCCCTGCTTAAAATCTGCACCGTTGAAACCCTTTAATGGATCACTCCACGTATGTGAAACACTGGCACAGAGTTCAAGGTCTTCTCCGTCAACAGCAATAATGGAACGGTTTCTTTTTTTGGTTCAATTTGGCCTCAGAAAATGGTGCCGATAATCAACCCTACTTTCAACTGACAATAATAAAGCCGTGAGATTAATATGGCGAGTTTGTGGAGCCAGACCTGAATAAACAACGATAAGGCTCAACATTTGTCACTCATAAGATCGAATATGTCTTCTATTGAAACCATGACACCATCGAAATCAAGACTGAGTGCAACCTGTGCTCAAGGTAACTCGAGTGAATCCTCAGCCTTTGATAAGATGGTGGAGGCATAGAATTCTCTCCACATTCTCACCTGTCCGCTCTAAAGCACCATCTCTTCCACCACTCTGCGCGCTGAATGGTCCATTTCCTCTCTGACCAGCTCGAGGCAGCGACGGGCCAGCGTTTGCTGTCGGGCGTCTTCTTGAACCATCAGCTCTCCATACAGATACACCCCCATCGCCTGCAGAGCGGGACAGTGAAACGTTACATTTACAGTCACTTTTGGACAGAATTAGGCCTTTATAGAGTTGTTTTCTGATACGTTTTTATCTTGTTGGTTTATTTAGCGTAAATCAAGTTAGTTTATTTATTTGAGACATTTGAGATTTATTTGTGAACAATATACATTAACCTTCAGGAGAGATGCATAGTACCAGGTGGTAGCGCAATTGCTTATATCCACCTGTGGTCCCTGAGCAGCTGATGTTTTTAAGTCCCATTGAAGGGAGGAGTATATTGTACATGTTTTTAGTTGTAGGGAAACCGGAGCACTCAGAGGAAACCTACACATACTCCAAACAGACAGGCCCCATCGGGAATCGAACCCAGGACCTTCTTGCTTAGAGTCACTATTATCGTCAATTATAGAGCCAGAAAATGGATTAAATTATATACATTTAAGATGATTGGCACTTCATTGGAGTGCTTTTCAGTATTGCATCAGTAATTAGATCATTTGCAACGACTGAAGCCATCGCTAGAGTGTCTGCGTCTCTCCCTCCAAACTGAGCACACTCAGCCTCCCCCCAATGCATTTTTCAATGCATTTTAAATAAAAAAAACTCAGTGATGTTGGATCGATATCACAATACTTTTAAATTTATTTTAATATGGACATAGCCTTTACATTGAACGAACCAGATGCAATGTTTTAAGTGTTATAGCAGAATATCCATCCATCCATCCATTTTCTACCGCTTGTTCCCTTTCGGGGTCGCGGGTGACTGGAGCCTATCCCAGTGACTTCGGGCCTTAGGCGGGGTACACCCTGGACAGTGGCCAACTTGTTGCAGGGCTAACACAGAGACATAGCCATTACAGACACTCTCACATTCATTCACTAGGGCCAATTTAGAGTTACCAATTTCTGCCTAACACATGCATGTCTTTGGACGGTGGGAGGAAGCCGGAGAACCCGGAGAGAACCCACGGTAACACGGGGAGAACATGCAGACTCCACCCAGAGAGATCATGTGATGTTGGTCTGGTCCGGGAAATCAAACTCATGATCTCCTTCTTGGGAGGCAAGAGCGCTAACCGCCTTTGCCACCGTGCACCCCACTTGCCAAAGTATTATTTGGTATTGATTCAAAACAGTCACTGAACCGGTCCATCACAATAACCCAACAGAACCAGGACAAATGTTCACTAAATATGTTTTTTTTTAAATGTGTAAGTATTTGGTTCTAGAGGTGGGAGATGTATTGAAAATGTATAATATTGCAATATTTGTTTTGGAGATATGCAAAAGTAGAATATCAAGTGTATTTAAAGTATTAAAAAATACTGCAAAAACAGACAAACATTTAGTGTAGTCTTCCAAACAAGGGTATAAAGGGATATTTCTACCCTTTGAGGTTAATTGTTTGGTCTTTTCATGTTTTGTGTGATACTTGAACCTTAACCAAGACATTTTAGCACATTCTGGATGCATAAATCTGAATATTATAATTGAGATAATCCAAATACACATTGCAATGTACACATTTTGGTCAATATCACCTACTTGGTTCACTACCTTTTACTTTTCCTTGCGTAATATAATTTCAGCAGCATTTCTCTCACTCAAGTACAATATTAGGCTTCTCATTTCCCGCAACGTGAGAAGCCAAATCCATATTTTTATGGCTTCATAAATCATCTGCGCATAAATCACCAACTTTGCCAGCTTTTTACCTGGTCACGAATGAGAAAGTGCTCCACATCGCCGTACGCCTGAGAGAAGCGGTGTTTCACGACCAGCTCACACCAGCGATGTCTGACCTGTCGGACCGAGACACAGAGAAAACACCATCACAATCATGAACGTACGAACTTTGATACTTATGGAACAAATGGATGGATGGATGGAACATACTGCTACTTCAATACCAAAACTACCATAATGACACAGGCTCATTTTGAGACACAAAGCAAACAACAATCCCCCAATAGTTTTTTCATACACATAGTTGTTGACAAGGAGCATCGTTATTACGTTTGAATCTTTTCTGCTTGATACCGTTTCAAATAAATACTCAAATATCCCGAGGCGGCGTTTGACTTTCAGCCCGCACATGAGTTTGTAGGAGTGCAACGTATTGAGTATCTGTGTGGCATACTAAAAACCAAACAACACCGGCCGCATGTTGAATTATCTATTGTGGCGGTGGTTGAAGCAGGGGTACTTGATTTTCAAATTGTGAAAGTATGTAGTAAATCTAACTTGTTCCTCGCTCTCACAGACGCGTTGGCGCATTGTTAATATTTGCATGCATAGATTTTCAGGCTTTAGAACAGGAGAAGAGGTAGTAAAGCTTGGGCGCTAAAGCTAAGCCAATTAGAGCGCTGCTTACGGCTCTTACTTCCGGGTTGGTGAATGCTTCATTATTTGCGGTGCAGATTTAACATAAGAAATAACAACATTTACTCATTTAAAACACAGTCAGATATTCCAGGTTTCAACCACAGCATCAAAGAGTGGTCATGTCATCTTTGTCGTTGTGCCCTTGGGCAAGACACTCCCCAACTTAGGCTAATGTTTGTATTGTGATTTTGATGCATCCTTTCTTGTTCTGTGAAGCACCACTAATAAGCGTACTTGTTAATGTGGTATGAGTGAGTGATTGGTGGTGGTTGGAGGGCCAGTGAATGAATAATTTAAGAAAAACTATTTAAGACTAAATGTAAAATGATATTGTATTGGAGGCTAAAAACATAATCATAGTTCTGTATTCACTCCTTACTTTGAAAAGAATTGCAGAGAATAAAGACTACAGTATGTCTGTGGCGTGTCCATGGGTGAAAGCTGATGCCAGGGCCTTTCTTCTTCGGGATCAATAGGTCCCTCTGTTGCTGCGGTTACAGCCCAGATCAGAATACCCCGCGTACCCCGCCTCGGCCGTCGTCCTCCTGCACGGTGCGTTCAGGTGCGCGCACAAAAGGGGATCACCTCAGAATCCGCAGGAAGGAGCCGTCTACGCGGACTCGACTCCAAAGCCCCGAACTTAAAGTCTTTTCATACCCCGCGTATCCATCACACGCCATTGTTAATTTTGTACTTTAAAGACTTACTTAAGTATTTGTTACACGCCACATTAGTCAAACAAATTGAACATTATGATAACAATACTGAGCAGTAAGGATTGACCAATGTTGTTTTTTTTTTGTATCATTGTCGCCAATTATGCACATTTCCCCCAATTTATGTTATGTTATGGTCTCTATACGGTATACATGACTCTACACAAGAATATACATAAAAATATTATCTGCAGCATTTGTATCGGTATCTCTCTTTCTCTACTGTGCAAAGAAAGACTTGAAAAATGTGCAAAGAAGCCTGGATTGATTCATTTTTGTTTATTATTCGTCATCACTTTTCAAAATATTGATTCAGATTGTGTGCAAAATTGCTATTAACATTAAAAGCAAACCGTGACGATGTATTTTGGTCCAAAAAATGGCCCTGAAGCATTGTCACTGGACCCCACGACAGCAGACTTTCTCCCCACCACTCCCCCACGTTTGCCTTTTCACCGCTTTTCGATCTGGCTGCAGCCTTCCACACACACAGCCCGGATCATAAACTAGTCCGGCGCGGCGTAGCAACGTGATTTACTCGTTTTCGGCACCTCCGGTCCCGGGCCGTAACTCCAGCGGCTTTGCCTTTGTCATTTTAACTTAGCGCTCCCAGCCAACTACTGCTAATACAACCTTTCAGACGAGCCCTTTCTGCGCTCGTAGTTCACGACCAGTTCACCTTACGGCACAATGGAAATACGAAACGATGGGGAAATATATTGGTTTGTTTTTCAGGTTCTTGTCACCGTGTCCCTCTCGCAGACGGAGCCAGAAGTCAGAGTCCTGTATTGATTTTACCGGGTTTTTTGTACGAAATGTTGAACTAATTTATGTCAGTGTCGAGATCCATCATCCAACAGTAGTCTTTCTATTCAGACAAAACTCAGTGCAGCGATTTGTCCTGGTAAAATAAAGAATAAATAAGATAAATACATTAAAACTGCAGATTAACAATACTCATTTTGCCAGATTCATCTTGAAAGGTTCACTTTGGGTTTCACAGTGTGCATTGAACTTTTCCAGCTCCATGAAGACAAGCCGGTAGTCTCGACCAGGTCGAGTTATAGGTTAGATCTGTGGAGAGGCGAGCGCCCTCACACTAAGAATGCATGTTTTTCAAGAAATAAAACACATGCGATTGAATAAAGGCAAATTAAATCAATTTAATGCCATTCTATGACACATTCCAGGTAAAGCAAATACATCTCCATGGAGACGCACCAGAAAATGTTACTTTACAATAGCACACCTTTAAATGTAACACAGCAGAACTACAGAATGATGATTTTTGCTGCTGTTACTAAATAAAGTTGATTGACTTGAACCCTAAGTTTGGCATGTTGTGGTATAGTCGGGATTTCATTTATAATCTTTTTTTGCTTTAAACATAAAATGTATTTCGTAATAAAATAAATGGTAACCAGAAGTCCCCACCCAATTGTTGAGCGCATTACCTTTTACATTTCACACAACAGTTCATTTTGTGCCTGAGAGAATCCCTTATCTGACTCATCTAGCTGTGACACTGGTCCGTTGGAGAACACACAGAAGCTTATTTCATGCATTTTTGTTATTATGCTTTGTTTTCTTTCGCATGTGGAGTCTCAAAGAGAATCAGATCATGTCTCGCCGCTGCGGTTATGCGCCGTGGATTCACGGGGACGCCGGGGAAATACTATGAGGTTTTTATAAATAAAGGATTGTCAAGGTGTAAGATGAGGTGGCTTCAATAAACAAGATACAGACAAAACATGGAAATATTTTTGCCACAATCTATATCTAGGAAAGGTTTAATAATGCATAAAAGCTGGTGTTTTCAAAGGTACAAAAATGAAAAAACAAACAAAAGTTCCATCTGAAGGAGTCATACAACCGCAAGAAACACAAATGTAACAAAGCTAGATTGTTGCTTCTATTTATTTAAAAGGTTCTGAGTTCATACCCGACAGTTTTGACCGCTCACTCTCCCGTTGTCATGCCATGTTGCCATGACGCGCCTCGTCAGCTGGTTTACACAGGTTCTGGAGGTGCCCCAAGACGCCATCGCCATCTGCAGTCCAATATCGCAGGTGTGGGAGAGTAAAACGCCCCCTCGTTCTGGTTTATAATCCCGTGGGCATGTTTCTGTATTTCAATTGCTCCTTGGTCCAGCTGCAATGTTTGTTGTCCTCGGCGATGGTCCCGATGACGTTCTGATCATCGTGGCGATTTGAGTTGGTTCGCTTTGTGTTTTGTTGCACATGTGCCCGCCCTCGCTATTTGCTTCTGACATTTTTCTTCACAAAAAAAATGCGAGTGGGCAGTCAAAACTGTCAGCAATGAAAAACAAACTGAAAAAATAAAGCTTTTAAATAAATTATCAGAAGACCAAGTGAACCTTATAGGACTATTTCTCTTACATCTAAAAACTGCTTCACCCATTTGTCTCCCGTTCTCTGTGTTGTTTCCCCCCTTTTCTTTATTGTAAGCCACAAAGTTTATTTTGATATGAACCAACCACACAGTTCTCTGATTGGCTAATGCATCTGCCAATCAACTGTGACCTTTCGCCCAAATTCAGTGCGATGGGAATAAACATGCCGACAACATTATTACAAACTTGTCTTTTAGTGAAATATTTCAGTTAGAGGCTTGTTGACAGCCCCCATTATGATATTATTGTGATCGTACTGGGTTAAGAATAATTGATACAAAGGAAACGAATCGATACAACTAGTAACAAAACTAAATTCTCATTTGAACAATTTGATAAATTATTTATTCTTTATTTAATCACATTACAAGGACAAATCTTGACCTTGCCTGAATTGTTTATGATCTTTATCTATTCCAGAACTATTGTAATATTCTAAAAATCTCATATAATTTTGTGTTGAAAAAAAGAAAGTGCGTTTTGATTGTAATTGTGGTATCAAAATTGGTGTCAAGCCTTTTTTTAGCATTGGCAAAGTAGTAAATGTGAAGTCGATACTCTGATTACACCACACAGCACATCCCTGATCTAAATACATTGCTTGTAACTTTGCCTCTATCTGAAAGACTCCTGCAGGGGCCCCCCACTGGTTAATGCAGCAAAACAATTCCATTCCGTCTGCATTATCGCCACTGCCTAATAAATAAACATGACTTTAATTGGTCTCGGACGGCTCTCCCGCGTACGCCGCACTTCCCCATTTCGTGCCCCTGTCTGCTGCGGGTGATGGCTCTTCATCTCTCCCAGCAGGACCTTCTAAAAGCTATGGCTGCAAGTTTGAGCCGAGCGTGTAAAGTGTGTGTGTATCGAGCGTGCCCCGTGGTGTCGTGGCTGCCCTTCTGCCCGCGTAGCCCCAGCAGCTGCTCAGAGCTGGGGTTGAATTCCCGGGGAGCGCCCTGGGGCACAGCAGCTGCCTGGTGCACCTCCCCTAACCTTCTTCTTTAAAAAAAAAAAAAAAAAAAAAGAGGTGAAAAATCTGCTTCCTTTTGCGGGGCCCCTAACCCTGACGGCACACACGCAATTACATCGTGACATTCCTTCATTTATTACACTAGCGTCACGCCCACCTCCCCTCCATCACTGCTCACTGCGCTTTTACACACAACTAATATTCATGACTTGTGCTGGGGGAATATTTCACCTGAACAAGAACCAGTTGAGGTGGAATTAATGTGCGTGACGACTGACGAGCACAGCAAGAGTGTTCGGGGTGTAGTTTGCATGTTCTCCGTGTCTGGATGGGTTTTAAGACACCGACAAATTATAAGTTAACGTTATGTGTTCTCTGCACTATGTAACTTTCCTGGTTCAGGGTCTCTTTGTGTTATAATTTAGAGTAGAGCGAACGTGGGTTCTGTTGCTGTGGCAATCGCGGCGGCCATCTTGCTTGAGAGTGGAGAAAGAGCAAAATTCTGAGAGAAAATAATATAAAAACAGAGCAATCAAATTGATGGATTTGATTATCTAAATTAACATATATTGGTTTATTTATGGCCCTAAAGAAGCAGAGAACTATACATGTCTCTGTCAGGACATTGTTTTTCTTTCATTTTTCTTTTTTTTAAGGATTTTTTAGCGTGAAAAGGGCACAAGAAAAGGGAGGACATGAAACAAATATTGTCAGAGCCAGGATTCAAATGCAAGATGCTGCAGCACATGGGGCCTGGCATATGTGCTGCCGCCTTAACCACCAAAAATTATCGAAGTATTTATCACAAATGTATGATTAAAATATCCAGCTCTGTTGAATGTGTAGTGTTGTGTTGGTTACTATAGGTTACCCCAGCGATGATCTCTCTAGCCTGTATTATACATCACTGCAGGATTTGTTACCTACGTGTGTTCATGGAAACGTTTGCGTTCCATTGAAAGTCCCACAGTATGGCATTAAACTTGGAAGGCAATCAGGTAATGCCACCAGGCCGAGGTAAGGTCAGATCTGTGGGGAGGTGACCCATTAAAACACCTGAGATTGGATAAATGTAACCTGGATATGTTGAATTGCCGTACTGTGGGACCTTCCAGGCAAAGCAATAAGAAGCTGGCAGACCCGCCTCCTGAAAAGTTACACAGTGCACCTTTAACTTATACTTACTGTACCTTACTGGAGGGTTGACCTTGTAAAAGAAACCCAACACCGACACAGGCATAACATGCAAACTCCACTAATAAAAACAAAACTGTGGTCAGGGATTGTAACTCATGGATTGTTTAAGTATAGGATGTGAATTATCTGGATAATAGTTACATTAAATAAAAATAATTGAAATAAGGAGGGCATGATCATGTAAACACATTTCTCTCACATATGGTGGACTGAAAAATGCCTGTTCAACTAGCGCTGAGCATCGACCGAGCAGGCTAAGTTTGAGTACAGCTGCTCACTCGTTCAGACCCACTCAATAGCCTCCATACACACAATTTCATTCATTAATAAAACATTTCCTGTTCTGAAATTTCTCTTTATTTTGCCGCGTCCTCCTTAACTTCATACTGGTCCAATCAGTGGCATCCTGGGGCCTTCCGAGTCGGCCAGTGTAACCCGACCTGGAGTGTAAGGTACAATATGGCCTGTGTGCTTTGACCTGCGCTTGGCCTTCAGCGAAGGAATCCGAACGCACGCAGACTGTCACGCAGCAGCGCCACATCACATGAGGCTCACATGGACGAGGAATGCGCAAGTCACGCAACACTTAATGCAGCAATACATGAGCTTCTTGACTTTAAAAGTAGCAAGAGAAACGCAGGTGTTTTTCTTTCTTTCTTCTTTCTCTCTGTTACTTTGTATACCGGTAGTAACATATTCCGTCCAGCTGCTATCCCCATTATGCTTTATTGCCTGTTACCTACTTGGCTACTTGTTTTTAAAAAAATAAATAATAGTAAGAAGGTTCACTAACAAAAATAGACATCTCAGATTTTGTATTTATTTTTTTTAACTTGAAAAAGCTGTTGTTGTTGTGTTTTATTTGTATTTAGGCAGAATGAAATGTTTTTTGTATTGCGCTAAAATAGATAATGTCAATGTCCATAAACAACTGGTATACAAAGACTAAATTAAAAGCTTCTCAACGGCATTTCTCTTCAAATACCAATGACTGAAATAAATAAATAAAAACATTTAGATTTTTTCTTTTCACTTCAGGAATTTAGTGTGAAAGTTGCCAAATTAAATGACAAAACGCATAAATGCCTTTTTGATCATCACAAATCAATTCTAATGCCAAATCTGACTAGTACTGGATAAGTGACATTTGCCCACCAACCAGAGGACAGGTTATCATTGTCAACACTTTTCTTAAATTGCCTTTACTTTTACATTTTTGGGGGAGGGTCTGCCGCGTGTGGAACGTTCCGGGCAAAGCAATAACATCGCAATGGAGAATAGAAGGTTTCAGACCCTCCACCAGAAAACTTACTGTGCCTCATTAAAGTTAACTTCCACCACAGTGAGCTTCTAAGTTGATGCCAGCGTTCAGTTCCTCAGAGTCTCCGAGCTCACACACGCTTCCTTTGACTGTTACGTGGGCGTCTCACGATCGGACTTCATGCAGACACTAGATTCTTTATCACTTCACAGCGTCTCACAGAAGAGCTGGTGCAAAGAGAGAGCAGATGGGAAAGCAATATGTGCCTCGGACTATCAGCACTTTACAGTAACATATGCAGTGGACATTCACAACGGGAGGAATAAATACAAAATGTAGACGATAAATGTGGTGTGATCTAGGAGAAATCATTTAGGTTATGTTACATTTATTCAACTTACTTAGGTTTTGAGGAGTTATATTTAACCATAACAATGTTTCCACACTTGATTGAGGTTAGCATAGGGGCAGTCAAAAAGTAGTTGAGGAGTCTTGCCCCCAGAAACAGCAATAAAATGCCTTTATTCACAATTTTGCAAGCTGGGATCCAACCAGCAGCCGTAAATGTCTGAGAATACCAACCCTAATGACCATATAATGCTTATGCTTTCATAAAAGTGGTGCTATGCTGCCTCAACTTCACAAAATACAGTGACAACTGGTGCATGAAAAGTCTCAGCTCCCCTCACAAAGTACAAAACCCTGAAAAATATTGTGCAACTCTTGACATTAAAACACTTGTGGCATTGCAGAAGCTTATGAAACCCAAGCAAATAAACATCATACAAAGCCTAAGGCAGTCCAATGAGTACTTTAGCTCTGGAGAGGAAATTATAGCATCCACAGTGGCGTCTAAATCCCACCATCGCAAAGCACCTTCCGCAAAAACAGCCATTCTCTAATCCCATACCCATCCATTTGAAGAGTTCTCATAAAAAGCTGAAGGCAAACAGCGCGCCCTGCCTTGTATTTATCAAGGAAATTTTCTGAGAATTCTCATCAATCTTGTGAAGTGGATGCAGCGGTGGAGAACTAAAAACCGGGTGCTATTAAGACGACAGGAAAAAGAACGGCTAACAGAAAAGCAGCGCGGCACGGGAGGAGAACAAATGGCCACATTTAGGCCCAGAGCTGTGGGTGATTAACCTCTCGTGAATGGAAGCGCCAACATTAGGGCTGGACCATTGCCCTGAGTCAGGTTTGTGCAGGGGTGCGTATGTTTTCTCTTGTGGAGAGGCCTGTGTTTTTTTGTGTGTTTTTTTGGTGGGAAAATGCACTCAGGAATGTCCAGGATGTTTGGATAAGAAAAAACAAGGACACAAGGACAAACAGTGACGTGGTCATGGCATTGTTGACTAAATTTGACCACAATTATTTATGGAATGAACATGGAATGATTTGAAGCTAAAGCTAAAGCAGTAGTAGTATATTTTTTTTAAGTAAATGTGTTACTGTGTTAATGTACTACTTTACAGTATATAATGTCCTTGTGTTTTAATTTGAAGAAATACAGCCAAATTAAATCCTTACAAATATGAGCAATATAACAATTGATCTGACTAGAGCTGGCTGTTATGCATTACATGTGGATCTATATTTTCTCTATTTCTTTATATAGGTTAGTTTGTTTTATGTAAGTGTTGTTGTTGTGTGTTAAGAGAAAATAATAAATAGGGGAAAAAAAGATTACAAAAAATAAAAAATCTTTATATAGTCAGAAAATTTGCAAGCGGAATCATCATATTACACAAAATATGATGTCTATATTGTACAGCTCTACTTTAGAGTCACATTCTTGTTTTTTCATGTGGAAGTCAATGTGCCTGGACACTAAAGTCTATTTCCTCATTAACATGTACGGTACCTTGTACTTGTCATATTTTCTCGTCACATCTGGACTCAATGTACTGACCATTACACTGGTGGTTAGACCAACAAAACACCTCGTATAACTTGCATGTAATCTTGTAAAGCTAAGGCATGTGTTAATGACGATGGCTAGCGTAGCACAGTATTATCAAGTGCTTTTCCATAGACTCCAACAGCATTCACGTTATTCTATCATTTGATCTCATCATTTCAGCCGGAGGAAATTTAAATGGGTTTAAATTCATAGAGTTTTTTAAAATAAATATTCAAACTGAGAATCCACAAATGTCCAAAAAGTGGGTAAAAACCGCAGTCCGCCTCAATGTGAATCTATGGACAGATGAGTGGTTGCGATGTTGAGTTCAGTTTCCTGTTTATTTACACCATTTTAAGGATCCAAAAGATATAATATTTTGTGCTGAACGACAACAATCCCAGTTTTTCCTCTTAAACCCGTTGATACTCAAAGAAAACAGAAAAAGAACACAAGAAATCCCCCGCAAACGACGTTAATAATAGCAGAAACGGCGCGGTACTGAAGTAGGAGTTGTGAATTCTAGTGGGGATTGGGTCCATAATGGTGGCTGTAAAGAAAAGAGCCGCTATTACGACAGAATTTACTACACATTGCTAAACGCTGCGCCGCAGGAGGAGAAGGGAGAGGCTAAATAGCAGGTTTTATTACTACCACGGATTACGGGCTCAGATGCTACAAAGATGTACACTTGTTGAAGGAAAGGAATCAATAACACAAATGACTGACGGTGCGAAAATGGGAATATCAGTGCATCCGCTGTGCTACGTTTTAAATAACAGGTCAACTATTTTGACGGATGATAAGATTAGCTTTGGGAAATGAAGCAGAAAATGTCTATCTATTGAGTGAATGCACAGGAAAACAACATTTGCATAGACTGTACTACATTGTTCTCAGTGTAATTCATATAACGCAAACTATTGGGTGTAAATTGAGTTTACCTCATGCTTTTCTGTATGAAACAAGCATATGAAAATTAATAGTTACTTGTAATTCACTATAAAAGCTAAGTGACTCCTTTAAAGATCATGTTTTTCTTTTTTGATGATACATACACATTTATTGCCACTACTTTAGAAGCCCTGAGACAGACTAAGAGAAAACTGGCTGCCAACATGTGCCAACCAATCAACATTCACACTGAAAAAAGAGGGTATGATTCTGATTGGTTCAGAATGCTACTTAGGCTGGAGGACATGGCCACAAAAATCTGAGAACTGGAGTAATCAGATAACTGGCGTAATCAGATAACTGGAGTAATCAGATTGGATTATTGCTGTGTGTTTACATTCACAATAGAAAAAGACAATGCAAAATGTGTAAATCGAAGTTAAAGATTCAAACGTTTTAGATGTTTTTGTATCTATTAGTTAGCGTTTTCCCCAGTTGCGAACAATCCTAAGGAGTTAGGAATCCTAAATTAGCCACGTCATATTTAGCCGTTTACGTGCCATTTCAGCGATCTGAAAGATGTCCGGGGAGCGCGTGAACCGAGTGACAGAGGATTAGGCCGGGGTAAAGGTGAGATCATGTACAGTGAATCACTCCAAACACCTGCGTCTGCACCTTGTTGGCGTGGCTACGTGTGTGTGTGTGTGTGTGTGTGTGTGTGTGTGTGTGTGTGTGTGTGTGTGCGTGCGTGCGTGCGTGCGTGCGTGAATGCAGCGGTGCGACAGGAAACGCCTGCAGGTGAAAAAGGAGCACCCCGACGAGCTCTAATGAGGACAGGCGCACCACCTCGTTAGTGCCACCTGTGCTGCGCGCGTGCACTGTTAGCATAGCCAGGTGCGGCGGCTAAGCGCCGTTGCATATCAGATTTAGCGCGTGGAATTGCTGTAATGATGACGGAATATGTTCAGTACTCAGGCCAAGTACCTGTAGAACAAGGACGACGCTCGTTTCCCTGACATAGAACAATTAAAAGGTGTAGTGGTACAATTCATATCCGTTCTTTGGTTTGAAATAGTCTAAAACCATGTCTTGTATCAATTTATTTTCAAGTTTGTAAAAAGGGGAACTCCCATAAACTTTAACTAATTAAAAAAAAAATAAAAAAAAAAAAGCTGGCACTGCATTGGAATACTGCATTGGTTTAGTTTAGTCTAGTCCACAGTCTAGTCTTTATTATATTATTAATGTACAAAATCCTTCATCTTCAAGAGAAAAGACGATCAGCACCAGATTAACTACTACTACTTTCCATCTGCAGTGTCTGGGCAGGTGAATACACAATTACAGCACGTTATGTTTCATTATTTACATTAGCTCAGTACAATACACTATAAAACAAATCAATTTCTAAAAATGACTAAATGAGTTCAGACACAGTTCATTTTACTTTATGTTCAGTGGTTTCAGTTGCCCGGGGCAGTTACAGAGGTTGTGCACCATCACCAAGTGTAACATTTAATTTATACATAAAGTAACCGAGCATTGTACAAGTTAGAGGTTAAATGATATTTTCAAAGTATTATTTGTATTATTCACCTTATTCCGGAAGTTGCCCTGATCGCCGCCATCCATTGTAATCCTCTTTCCGTATGTATAATTTTACACAGAGCTGCCGATCTCAATAGAAAACAACTACCAAGTTGTTTTAAGGCCGCCCAGGGAATCAATGACTTGTTGGTGCACATGAACATTTTACACAAATCAATCTAATTAGCATATTTAATCAACTTTTCCCTTGTTCTCCTCTTAGTGAGAGGGATTACCACTCGACCAGAAGTGCAAATACAACAGAAGTGTGGGTCTGTAGCAAAGAGAAGCAAGAGTGGGCGGGGAAGAATAAGCTGATTTGGTCCTAATTTAATGTCTGGCCTTGTGACGTTTTGGTTTAGTCTTGGTCTGGTCCTGGTTTACTCCTCAGGCCTGTACTACAAAGCTAGATTGGAGCGTTGGCGTAAGATCAGGATAAATCCTGGTTTGGTGGTACTACGACGATGTATCTCGTTCTATTGGGGCAGATCTCTATGGCAACATGCGGTGAACTCATATCCTCCTCCAGACCAGGTTAAGATCCAGAATGAGATTTTAAAAAAATATGACAATTTGACCAATCGGAAACAGGAATCCTTGCGCTGCGAGCGACCGGTGAGAAAGACACGAGGAGCATATGAACAAATGAGCGCCATAAGCAACAGCGCGTACTCATTTATATCAATATACACGAATTTATGAAAATGAGAGATAGCCTATTTACACCCATTAAGCTTATGCATGTTATGACCTGATGACTATTCCCATTGTTTAATCGTATGACAGTAACGATCTAAACGCTACAAATGTCGACGCGAACACTTTTCTCTTTCACTCGCACCACTAGAGCCGTAACGTGACACACAAACACAGTGTTGGCATCGAATCCTCGTGACAAGTGTCTTACCTCAGCGTCTTGCCTCCGCAGAGTGTAAGCTTTCTGCAGCCGGTGCATTGTTGCGTGGCTCATTGTCGCCTCTTCAAGCAGGAGTTCCAGCAGCATCACCATCTGGTCCGACGACGACAACTGCGAGGAAAGAAAAGCGACTCAAAGTAAATCACCTCGTAATAACCTCGCATTCATGACATCAGCAGGTTCGGCGCGGAAAAAGTATCAAGACCAGCAAATTCGTCTCCCGTTTAATTGTGTGCACTGGCCTCTATAGCAACACATTTACATGAACTTTATTATCTAGGAGTTTTATTTGCTTTTTGTGCTGCTTGGGAGACTAATAAACACCTTATCAAAATCTGTCAGGTTATTAATGCCGCCTTTTAAACAGGGGAAAGCGGTGCATAATAAAAGCGCTCCGAAAGGGTAATTACATAAATATGGTAAACCGAGTGCCTTTTTTTCCGCGCCATTAATATCACAAAGAAAAGGGCAGGCAAGCACATATTTAGAGCGAGTTTTTCAAGCGAGAAATGATTCGAAATTTCTTAGACAAGCGTTCTCTGTCGGTAGAAAAGAAACGTCAATTCCTACTGCACGCTCTGATTGTGTTATCCCCAGGTAAACCAAGGGAGGAAAAGAAAAGGCCAGCTATTTTCTTGTGATGACGAGCGTCTTTGGGGAGCGGGGACGTGTGAAGAGGCGGGTTTATGGGAGGATGAATGTCGGCGGAGAGATAAGGGCGCGCTTAGGGGGGGGGGGGACGGCCGTGCCCAGCCTTGCCCGGGCTCCCACTGACATTTTCCGCTTGGTCCCAGTCTGGGATTCAATTAATGGCAGCGCTCCCCCTCGAGGGCCACGTGAAAATAGGTGCGTTGCCGAGGGGAGCGGAGCAAGAGTGATGTGAGAGGGGAGAGAAGAATAAAGATCGTTCGGGTACATGGGATTATACGGCTGAACGATTAAGGGAAAATGTCTAATTGCGATGTTTCTGATTAGCGTTGTAATTAGGATTGGATTTGCGATTTATGTTTTAATATCAGGAATCTGTCCAAAAGCATTTCGTACTGGAATAATTTGAGAGAAAACTGAAATATGAACTGCTGGAGTGATACAAGAATCACATGCATTTCAGAACGAAATTGTAATGTCTTAAGACGTTTTTAAAAAGACAAGTATAAGGTTGTTCATGTTTTAAAATCGCTGGATAGCACTTGAACTTCAGTTAATATAATGAGTCTAAACAGTTAATTAGTTGCATTTCCTATTGAATTAGCGGAGCAGGTGACGTGACCAAGTTGTAAATACATTTGTTGAGGTTGAGGCTTGTTCACAGTATTCTGAGCAATACAAAAACGCTAACAAGTTCAATTTCGTCTTGTTGAACATTCCAGGCAAAGCAATATCTCTAATAGAAGCAAAGAAAGAAACGCCGTACTGGTCTAAACTCTAGAAAATGTGTCAAATTTGGAAATAAAAAATACAGTTTCATTTACATTACTGCTAGGAAAACTACAGCTACAGCCGGGAAGCTTTTTAGCATGTTAGTGCAAGAGCTATGGGACTAACACCCAGGCTCAAGCTGGCAAAAGCTCAAATCAAACACGGCTATTACTGGCACCATGCGCACAGGCTGTCATTTAACCGAGTGAAAAATCTGATACCGCTTTGGTCCTCAGCGCCAGCCGACTGTGTCTGCTGCTCGCTCGCCCCCTCCCGCCATTTTGTGAGGCCTCTGAAGTGGTGTCGCCATCTCCGAGGGGGTCCGCACGGGGCCCTCCGTGTAAAGTGAGATGTTCAGGCCGGCATTCTTCCCTGGATACCACGCCGGCATTGTGAACGTATGTGTCTGTGGCGATCGATAAGTTCTAGTCTCGAATAACTGATGCGTAGCGATGGTGCAGCGGAGAGGACAACAATATGAAATGGCAAAGTAAAATCATAATCAGGATTGTGTTTTTGGGTGCAAAGGCAAAATACATTGGGCTAGAAACACATACAGTTTTGTTGTGTGGTTGTAATTTTAAATTTGAGTATGATTTCTGCCAACAGGAAGATATTGAGCTAGTTAGAAGTGGAAAAGTTGTAATTTTTCTTAAATGTGTCAGGCCTATCTGTATCCTTAGAGTAAAGTTCAGATCTGATTGTGAAGGGTTGAAGGGTTTAGGGTTTTGTGTTTTGGTTCTCAAGCAGAATAAACCCCTCACTTTGGGATGCCAGATCTAAGACTAAAACCAGTTTGCATTAACCTCACAATCCGTCACTATTATTTGATAAGTCCTCAATTCAAGGTTGTAATTGTATTGTTGTTTTAAGCCAGTAGACGTGAAAGTAACAGCAATTTTCTATTTAAAGTCTCTATATTAGAAGGTCAGTGTTAGAAGATTCTTTGCCGTTTTGAGCATGGTTATCGAGGTGTTTATGCTCAGACGTGTGCCTTTCTGCCTTCGACCTCTCTCCAGCCTTGTCCCGGCTCTCTCCGTGCATTCTTCCCATGCATTTCCCAGATAACTGCAGAATAATTGCGGCTTGTGTAAACAGCATGAAACACGATTAGTAAAATCAAATACAACGCCAATGATGCGCCGTGTCTTTCAGCGCGCTGCGGCTGTGCACGAGTGGGCGGGAGACGAGGAAAGAGGGGAGCAATTATAGGGGAAAAGGTGAGCGCTGTGGCTGAGTAGTGCCTTATTAATGAGCAGAGGTACAGAGCGTTTACAAACAGCCCGTCCCAGTCCGCACACACGCACACGGGTCAACAGGGTCACAGGCTCACTGCCAACCCTCACAACAACCTTTGTAGTACCAAAGTAACAGCACTTTACAATGGAACACAACTCCTCATGTACAAGATAAACTACACTACCTTCACAAGTAAAGTCAAAGTACAATTAAGGTACATTTTTAATTTAAAGTGCATATGATTTTCTAATTTGGACTTTATTTGGTGTATTTATGCCTGTTGTACATATAAATTATACTTTTACACCAACTGAGTAGGTATTTGTGGAGAAAACTTTGAAAACATTGTAGAAAGGATGTGACCGTCAAAGTTTATGCAGAATAGACACAAAAGAAACCTTTTTGACCCTCTAAACATTTACTCAACAAAATAAAGTTGCCTTCATATATTTTTACTTGTAAAATTTACAAATTAGATGAGTTTTTGTCCAGTGTTTGCTGGGTAATTTCCTAGAGTGATATCATCAATTACAAACAGAAAAGTGACATTATAAACCTAAAAAATGAGCTATTCTGGGAGAACATTTGTATCATTTTCAGCCAAATTCTAAATGTATTTATCCTAACTTCATTTGATTTCAATGAGGCGTCCAACCTGTCAGAGGCACTTTAAAGGTACATTATATGTAACATATAACTTTTATGTTGGAAGGTTCGCAGTATGACATTAAACTTATCATTAAAGCCTGGAATATTTCACTGTAACATATCGCTCTTCGATTTATTCAATCAAAGCGGTTTCTATAGCTAAAAATCATGCATTCTTACGGTAGGCAGGCTCTCCTCTCCACAGATTTGACCAGTCACTTGGGTGTGCCTCCACTGAGATGAAAAGGTTTAAATACAACATTTCAGGCTATGCAACATCTTAATGCAGACAACAGTGTGATGGACCCTCTCTCAGAATTATAATAATGTATTTCATATGAAGTAATGTGGGCTTTGAGTAGTCGGGCATTTCCCACATCAGGAATTGAGTTAGAATTACATCTACTGGCAGGAAGGGAATTACAAAGAGGATTTCAACAGAGCTAGCTTACATGCTAAGGCACCCAGTAGTAATGAAATTTTTTGACGGCAGAAATGAAGCCTGCGTAAATTCAGCCTGGAAGACCTAACTCCATCCAGCTACATCAAGGCCACCTGCTCCCCATCTCCAATCAACGCACCTCCTCGCTCCCAATCAGCGTGCAGCCGGTTCCACATAAACCCCCGTGCAGATGGCTCGGCCTCTCCTGACCGTACTGCGACTTTAGCGCGATTAGTAAAGAAATCCTTCATAATATATAGCAATAATGTCTGATTTCGAATCCGACGTCACTCCCGGCTCCCCGTTCCTTTCCGACGGGGACTCCGGGTCGCCTCCCGATCCCCCAGCGCGGAAGAGCGCGCGCCTCGCCGCGAAAACCGCCGCTACGTCTGCGCCCGGACCAGCCAAGCGTACCTCAGCGTCGTGCCTGGACACCCCTAGGCTCAACGAACTGTCCGCCTTCCTCCGCGACGAGGACTCCTCGCCTCCGCTGCGGATTTCTCCTCCTCCTCCATCAGGGCGCCCCAGCGGCAAGCGGACACGTAAGTCCTCCCCTCCCGCTAAGCGCCGCCGTCACCACCGGCTCGCACCGAAGCAGGACGTCTCCTCTATCGCCGCGGCCCCTCACGCTACAACCAACACCGTTCTACTCCAGTCCACTCCTACGCCGGTTACCGCCGCCGCACCTCAGCTTCAGGACACGCTCCTCTCGACTATCCAGGGCCTCCACCACGCCGTCACCACTCTAAACTCCCGGCTCCAGACTCCGACGACCACAGCTTTCCCAGCTCTGGACACCCGGCACGACCCCCCCTCGTTTTCACTCAAAACCGCCCGCGCAGGGCATCTTCTAGGTAGGCCGTACACTCCGCTGCATGCAAATATCTCCCCTCGTCTCCGTGCTAAAATTTTGCAGGGCGGCTACATCAATCTAGTGTCCCTTATTCTCCCGTCCCCCGAGACGGACAGGCGCGTTGCGTCCTCCCCTGAATTCACGGTTGTTCTCAAATCCGCAGACCCCCGCCTTTCTAAAGATTTGTCCATCGGCGAGTTCCTCGTAGCTTTCGGAGTGTATAGGGATGTCATCTGTGCCGCTTTTCCAGAGCGCAGAGTAGAGCTTGACGCCTACCTCGCTCTGATTGGAGACTTAAACTTAAAGTTTGGACGCAATCTATTTTACCAATACCACAAAGCTTTTGCCGCAAAGTGCGCAGCCGTCCTCAGCCACTCAAACACTAGACTCGATTGGTCAATTCTAGACACTGAGATTTTAATTATGCTCACACAGGCCATACAGTGTGGCTCGTGCGGCTCTGCCGGGCACGTTCGCGCCCTATGCCCGTCCCTGCCTTTTTCTTCTGCCCCACAACTTTTCGCCCCCCCAACCTCATCATCCAGCATGCTGCCCATGGACCGCAAGGGTAGAAAGATCGAGCCAGTGCAAAGACGCACACCCAAAATCGGTGTGTCCTCGTCGCTCGTTCCCGGGCAGGGCGGGCCGTCGTGGCTTCAAATATTAATCGCCGACCACCTGTCCACACCCATAATTATCCCAGAGTTAGCCGCTGAATTGCGGTTCCACCCTGACCGAACATTTGTTGACTTTTTACTCACGGGCCTTTCTCAGGGTTTTTTCGTTGGGGTTTACGGTGGGCAGTGGGCCCACCGATGTCCACGTTTCACGCAACCTTCAGTCGGCCTTGCGCGAGCCAGAAATCGTGTCCCAGTTGCTTAACAGAGAGGTTGAAAAGGGGTACATGGTCGGCCCTTTCAAATCCCCCCCTTTCTCAGTTTTCCGTACCAGCCCGCTCGGCATAGCTACTCGTAAATATTCTGGAAAAAAGCGCTTGATCCTCGACCACTCTGCACCACACTCGGGTCCTATTCCTAGCATCAATAGTCTCATTCCGCCATTGCCATTCTCCCTCCATTACGCTACGGTTGACCACGCCATATTTCTCATTAAACAGGCAGACCGCGTCGGCCTCCCCTCCGTGCTCCACCTGCTGGATGATTTTCTCCTAATAGACCCTCCCTCAGCCCAGCCCGGGCGTTCCCTGCCACAACTCAAGCAGCTTTTTCTTCGTCTAGGCGTGCCGCTGGCCGACGCAAAGACAGTCGGCCCAGTAACAACGTTAGAGTTTCTCGGCATACTCCTAGACTCCGTAGCCATGGTCGCGTCTCTCCCCGCAGATAAGCTCACCCGCATTCGCGAAATCGCACAGTCATCAGTCTCCGCTACAGTTATCTCTAAGCGTCAACTCCTGTCTCTCCTGGGACACCTCAATTTTGCCATGAGAATTATCCCCCAAGGCCGCTCCTTCATCTCTAGGCTGCTCGATCTGGCTAGCTCCGTCCCTTCCCTCCTTGACCCAGTCTCGCTCGATGAAGGGTGCCGATCCGACCTCGCGTTCTGGTCACACCTTCTCCACAATTGGAACGGTATCTCATTCTTTTATGACGACATCATCCAGTCCTCACACTCCCTGCGTTTTTACACGGACGCTGCCGCTTCCTCTGGTTTTGGGGGGTATTACCAAGGGAGCTGGTTCGCAGAGAAATGGCCCCCGTCCTTTCCTGCCTCAGATTCTTCCGCCCTGTGCGAAATCGTCCCAATTGCGGCAGCCTGCCATATCTGGGGCCACCATTGGCGCAGGAAACGAATCGCGGCGCTTTGCGATAACATGGCAGTAGTCGAAGCCATAAATAAAGGCCGTTCCGCCTCCAAATCTTTAATGCCATTCATACGTCGCATCACCTGGTCCGCAGTCAAGGGCAACTTCATACTCACAGCCCGTCACATCCCCGGGCATCACAATACCATCGCCGACGCTCTGTCCCGCTTTAAATTTCAGGCCTTCCGTCGCCTCTGCCCCTTCGCAGAAGTCCTGCCTTCGCCCGTTCCCCCCCTCGAGGACCTGGCTCTGGGGTAGCCAGTCCCCATCTGCAATCTCTCCTGGCCACAGCTGACCATTATATCTCTTCAGGTCTGGCCCGGACAACAACTAAAGCGTACAGCCACGCCTGGCGCTCCTATCTTCTATTTTGCTCTACTCATCGCATTTCCCCTCGCCCCGTTCAGCCATGCGTCGTAGTCGCCTTTTTAACTTCCTGCTTCCACTGTCGCCGGCTAAAACTACCCTACATACGAACATTGTTGGCTGGCATCAACTTCAACTTCAAACGTCCTAATCCGTCTGCGCAAAGTCTGTTCTCAGACCCCAACATCAAACTACTTCTTAAAGGTTTTGCTAAACACTCGCCCGCTTCACCCGATAAACGGCGCCCCATCACGCTTCCCATCCTGCATAGACTCCTCACCGCATTGCGCTCCGCACCATTCATGCCCTACACCAGGGCTCTCCTCCGCAGCGCCTTCCTCCTGGCCTTCTACGGGTTCCTAAGAATAGGGGAATTTACTTCCCGATCTCTCAGACTCGACCCGGCCTCAGACTTGGCTTTTTCCGATCTCAGCTTCCATTCAGATCACTACACTCTAAGTCTAAAAAACTCGAAAGGTAAAGGACCCTGTATCATCGCCATAGCGCGTACACGCGGGCTCTTTTGCCCGTTTCAAGCCATGGCCAAATTCGCGATCGCCAGGTCGTACCTCGGCCCGGCCCATTACCCGCTGTTCCTGACTCCAGAAAGCCAGCCCATGTCCTCATCCTGGTTTCACAAACATTTTTACCCTATCCGCTTGCGACCTGCCCCCGCGTTTTTACTCCGGGCACTCCTTCAGAATAGGAGCTGCCACAACCGCCGCTACTCAGGGCATGTCTTCGGCAGCCCTCCAACAACTCGGGCGATGGTCCTCCTCCGCCTACGCCTCTTATGTTCGTCCTGACTTGATTTCACTTTTGGCATCACAGCGCTCCCTCCAACCATAGTAAGTTTCGATCCCAAATACTGGTGGTGGTTTTAGTCAGTCTTTTCTAGTCCTCCTTGTTCCACAGGCCACGCTCGCCTCATCCATTCTCCGGGCCTCCGCCCCGGCTCTCCCATTCCACATTCTGCTGTCTGCCCCGGCGCACTGCGTGCACGCTCCGCCGTCTGCCCCGGCGCACTGCGTGCACGCTCCGCCGTCTGCCCCGGCGCACTGCGTGCACGCTCCGCCGTCTGCCCGGCGCACTGCGTGCACGCTCCGCCGTCTGCCCCGGCGCACTGCGTGCACGCTCCGCCGTCTGCCCCGGCGCACTGCGTGCACGCTCCGCCGTCTGCCCCGGCGCACTGCGTGCACGCTCCGCCGTCTGCCCGGCGCACTGCGTGCACGCTCCGCCGTCTGCCCCGGCGCACTGCGCGCACGCTCCGCCGTCTGCCCCGCCGCACTGCGTGCATGCAACCGCGTGCACACTCCGCCGTCCGCCCCGGCGCACTGTGTGCTCGCAACTGCGCGCACGCTCCGCCGTCTGCCCGGCGCACTGCGTGCATGCAACCTCTGCCTCGCACCTCACCACTCACCGGTAAGCTCCATATCCATGTTACTTGCACTTCCTATCTATCTCCGGCATCCTATATTTCCATCCCTACTACCTCACCTTCTCTCAGGTAGCGCAGTCTCTCTAGACTCACCTCGCTCCCTTCACCACGCTTTCCGTAAAGTCTCTTCAGGCTGCAGCTTTTCCACCACGCACGTCCGCAGCTAAACATTCTCCACCCTTGTCCCGAGCACCAGTACTATCAGGGCCACCTAGAGGCGCAGACCCCGGGTTTTTTGGGGGGAGACATCTAAACACGATCATATTACGGAGCGCCCGTAATCGCAATGTCTTCCGCCGGGGTCTGAGCGCCAAATACCTTTCGTAATAAAGCTTGCTAAACTGTCCTGTCTGAGTCTCTCCAGGGTGAAATGAAGCCTGCGTAAATTCAGCCTGGAAGACCTAACTCCATCCAGCTACATCAAGGCCACCTGCTCCCCATCTCCAATCAACGCACCTCTTCGCTCCCAATCAGCGTGCAGCCGGTTCCACATAAACCCCCGTGCAGATGGCTCGGCCTCTCCTGACCGTACTGCGACCCACCACCTCCCCCTCTCCTCCTCTGCATCTCTCTATCCTCTCTCTCCTCTCTTCTCTCTTACCTACCACCACCAGTCCCCAGACCCGGGGGGGGAGACATCTAAACACGATCATATTACGGAGCGCCCGTAATCGCAATGTCTTCCGCCGGGGTCTGAGCGCCAAATACCTTTTCGTAATAAAGCCTGCTAAACTGTCCTCTCTGTCTGTCTGAGTCTCTCCAGGGTGAAATACAAAAGTCTTTGTTGTTTGTTGTTTTTGGGAGACTGAGATGGCAGAGGACTTTCTAAACAGGATTTATCAAACAACCGTGAATGAAGCTAAATACAACTCCAGGTTTCGATGAAGGAACGATGTTATAACATGGTTAAAAGCTTGAATATATAATGTGTCCTTTGAGTAAAACTGTTCACATACAATGCTTAGGCAGATGGTTCAAATAAACATTAATCATAAACAGAATTGAAAATCCTATACGCCTTGACGTACACCACACATACATACATATATACATACATACATACATACATAGATGCATACAGCACAATATCATTAAATAGTCATGTACAGAGAACAAAAGAAGTAGGCTGAAGCAAAAGTGGCTGAGCAGAATCTTGTTACTGCTCTTTCTCCACACATTGTAAAGTGTATTTAAAGAAGTCACTATAGCAGTACCCTCCCAGGCACTTTCCCCAGCTCGAGCTTTATATTGACTCGTGCTTTTGGAAGACTACTGGGAAATCTGCAGCTAAAAACAGCCCTTTCACAAACTGACCTCTCCACCCTGACAGAACAATGACAGAAAGATAGGCTCGCTGACGGACAGCTCAATGAGGCGGGCTCGGTAAACACAGGAAGCAATGTCCATTATGTATGTGACAAATGAATCCAGTACATATAGATAGAGAGGGGCTGTTTGTATAGTGGTGTTTATGTTATGGTAATGGCATGTTGAACTGTCTGAGGGACTAGGCCCGTGGAGGCAGTGGTCACGACTCATACAGCACGTCATCATATTTAGATCCGTGTGCGTCTGTGAAGCTGTGGCCACGCAGACATTCAGGAGACGGGTTTAACGCTGTGGAAGAAGGAGATTAAACCATATACGGCGGTGTGGAGGGTAAAAGATCAAAACCGCCCAAGGGTAAAGTATTATGGGGGCAAAATAATCATCTCTGCTAAAGTGAGGATCCCAATTTCAAATTTACAGACTGTAATAGGAGGTATCTAAATCGATTTAACTCCAGGTCACACAAACCCTGTGGAACATTGCTAGTATTTACAGAGTTTAGGCGGCAAAGAGAAGCGGGGGGGAGCTAACTTGCAATCAATTCTAGCCATGGAAAAACTGTTTTACAAAAAGATGCCGATAGCACACAGGGGTCTGTTTTTGACATGAAATACTCTATGTGGAGAAAACTTAACTTATTAATTTACAACGATAAAGCCGGCTTTATATTCACATACCGTATTTTCCGAACTATAAGTCGCACCTTTTTTCATAGTTTTGGCCGGAGTGCGACTTATACTTATATTTATACTTGTATACTTATACTCTGCAGCAACTTATATGTGATATTATTTGTTATTTTCACACTTGCAACCGCATTTCATACTCAAGTGCGACTTATTTATGTTTTTTTCTTCTCTATTCTGCATTTTTTGGCTGCTGCAACTTATACTCCAGTGCGACTTATATATATTTTTCTTCTCTATTGTGCATTTTTTTGGCAGGTGCGACTCCGCACCACCATACGGTAAATAAGCCTTGTCATTTTGAGCTGTGTTTCTCAAACTGTGGTACATGTGCGTCTTCAGGCGATATGTATGGTATCCTTCCGCAGTTCAAATATTTGCATATTCTTTCCTCCACTTTTCTACTATATAGCGTGTGTACAATCTTGTTTTAGACCTTCATGTCTATAATTGCACTTATCCCTGACAACATCGCCACAATGTAGTGTAGTATGTGGGTGCAACGTTAGTCATCCCACTGCAGGCTTTTTGTAACACATCACAATATGATACACACACTGTAATATTTCAACAATGACTCAAAACCTCTTGCTCGACGCCATTCAAAACAAACATGTAAATCTTGTCAGTTTTTTTTTTTTTCACTTTACAACAATTTGTCACTTGTTCGCCGGCTCCATGGCAACTGCGTTTAGTACCACTCTGCGTCGTGTACAGTACATAAAGAGCCAGTGTGAGCCATTTCGGACAGCACACAAACAATGCGTGGTTTATCTGCCATTCCATTGTGGTGCAGTTACATACCGTTTGGAGATTTCACTCTAATTGTATGTTTTTTTAGAAAATACAATTCTGCTGAGAGGCACAGTTTTCAGGAGACTGCGAATGAAAATATAGGCCTATTGGTTTTGGCTGCTCCCTGTTTCAAAATTAGACACATTATTGGCCACAATTGTGTGAATAGTCATAAACAAACATTATTCAAGTACAAAGTAAGTAGAAGAAACGCTTTATACAAGTACGTTGTGTTTGAACTTCCATTATTGCCAGAATTCAAATCAATGATATTTTATTGACTTATTGTAAGAAATGCTTTATATTCCTTAAATCGTATGTGGTTCAAGAGCATACATAAAAGTCAAGAATGATTTATTTAAGTGGAACTTGTTTTGAGAGAAAGACGAGTGGGATTGTGTCAAAAGTGGACTATAAAGTATAAATAAGCACTCTGAAGAACACATGAAAACCTCTGTGCTGGTGCTGCTGCTATTGCTTGCTTTACCTCCTCGCTTCCTTTCCTAGCTCCTCTCTTTGCTCCCTCTGTGGACGCCCAGTGCTTGTACAATCACAGTGCATTACAGGGCCTGGAAACATCGAATAACTTTGACATTATAAAATCAAACTGCGGCTCATTTGCCCGTGGGTCTGTGTGCGCCTCTGCCATTTAGCCACTCGGCGCAACCTTTATTTATGTCTGACCACGGGATCATAAAAATCTCCTCCCGGCACCGGCGGCTAAAGCCCTCAGGTGCTAAGGTTTCACTCCTGCGTTTTCCCCCTCCCCCGAAATCGTTCCCTTTCTCCCGTCTCCATACCAACTACCCTTTCAATCTTTCCTTTTAAATGGACCCAATCGTGCGTCAGCCACCTCCAATTAAACCCTTCCTTTATCTGCTCCTGCCCTGTCCGCTTTTATTCAACCCTTGATTTAAGAGGCTAAACATTTTATCTCCTCTAAACGGGCGGAGACAGGCCGTGCATTCTAGTCAATGCTCGCCAACGCCAAGCATCTGCCAAGGCTCTCCCAGCAGCTATGACGGAGCAAATGGCATCGCAAATAGTTACACTTTCAATTAGGCTGTAACTGCCACAGATGCGCGCGGTTCGAGTGCGATACTGAAGAGGCAGACGGCGAGGGATAAAAGCACAGAATGGAAACATCAAATGACGCTGTGGGCACAAACCGTTTTGAGACGGGAGAGAATTGTGTAAATCAACAGGACTGGATTAAAAGTGAGTGTGCTGTGCTTTCTGGGAATGTTGATTAAAATGGCACTATGTAGGGTTTTTAAGTGGAGATGATGTTTTTGTCTGGAATGTACCACAAACTGGCGTCAAACTTGGCAATGGCGGCAACCTGTAATGTAATTACAGGTTGTAATAAATAAAAGATAAATAGGTTTGGAACATTCAAGGCAAAGCAATAACTTAATTTTTTTACAAGACTCCATCAGAAAACGTACGCGGTGCACCTTTGACCATAACGACGGCCAAGTTAAAGGCCAGCGAGACTACAAGACAATATTGAAATAGTTATGAAGATATGCAAAACTAGAATATCAAGTATATCAGCATCAAACAGCTGCAAAAATTGTCCATTCATGTTCGTGCCATACTTACATCCCAACTAGGACATTTGCAATTATTCATGGATTGTAAAAATATCACATGTTTAATGTTAGCATGACATTTTTTTCTCCAATATTGTCCATGTCTTTGCATACTGGTCAGAATTGAGATGGAGTGAGTTTTCTTGTGTCTCTTGATGTCACTTTAATAAATAAATGCAACACATCTGGCTGGACAACATTGTGTTTTATAATACACTACAGTCATGCAATGTTTGATTTTGTTGTTGACAAAAATGATTATTATTTTCAACTTGTTCCTTGTCTAGACTTTGATTTGCAGCTCTGAGATTGAAACGTGGGAACTTGGATCTTGTCTCCCAGCTGCATTTGTTTATGTTTAGTTTTTATAAATTGGTACATTCAGTTGAGTAAAATGTCTACTACGGCGTTTTAGCCATAGTTTTAGTCGTGAAATGTGACTGTTTTAGCACGATGTCGCAGAGCTATGGATTGTATAGACTATCGAAAGTTGGCGAGTGTTCTGAAGCAACAGGTTTGGACAATACATAATAAAAGCAATTGGTCGTTATATTCTGCCGTCTCACCTTTAGAACTGCCCTCAACATATAACACAATATCTGTAAAAGGATTCTAAAAAACGCCTGCTCGCCTCATGGATCTTTCTAAACCAATTTTGTCTAATGGATTTTGGGTCATAGCGGAGGGACTGTGAAAGGTTATCTCCAAGTCACCGTTAGCCGATATCGTCTCCTCAAACCGCGCTGCACCGTCTACGGCAGCGCGCTGATGACCTCACAGATACCGCTGGTCTCAGACTGATGACCTCAGTGATGACCTACAAAAGTGGCGTCGATAATTGGATCAATAGCGGCCCCGGCCCTTTCTCACACTCGAATCAGAGGGAAATATCTTGGCTGAATGGCTGTATTATCGGGTGTAGGCTCGTTGTAATCAGTGCTAGTGTGTCTGAAATGAGCCTAATCAGAAATCGCCGCGTGGAGAGCGAAGGAGGCGGACGTGGCCGCGACGACGGCTCCAGATAAAGGGGACGGAGAGGGGACGGCGTTTGAAGTTTGACCTTGCGATAAACTGTCTGAGTCACCAATGTCATCACTGGCTTTGCTTTGTTTTCGCATCAAAAAATAAATCTGCTCGCAGTCAGATTGTGTGAGTCATCAGATTATTGAAATGTCATGCAAACAGCTACATCTGATGTAAGTGAGTAATCAGATTTCTTCAGATTGTTCACACCTGTTTTGACAAGGGAAATTATGCAACAAAAGAAAAAAGGGAAAATTAGCGCGGTAAAGACAAAAATGAAAGAGAAAACGATTGAGATTCACAGTTGCTTTGAAAATCCATAAACCAAAAATCAGATCTGATTATTGGGTGATCTGATTATTCTTGTTATCTGACTGGAACTGTACAAACCGTGAGACCCGACAGAGGCATGAGAGTCCATAATATGCTGGAAAAAACATATGGTGTTTTGTATCATCCACGCATGTTCAAGTAATCCTGATGTAGGCTGACCCTCTTCAAAATTCTTAAGCCACAACTGCGGTGGTGCTCCAATACATTTTTAAACGGGTTCACTCCTTCGCCACACGGATCATTTCAGCTCGAATTAAAGCCCACAAAAAAGCATGCGTTTTAAAGGTCTGCTACTGTTTTTCAGCCTCATGTAAATGGGTTCAACCTGTTTGTGCCAGCAGAAAGTTAGCTTTGTTTGCTCAAAATAAGGAGTGAAATACTAGTACCAGTGTTTTTATTACATTTACTGGTTTCATTTCTAGTTCTAAAATATGAAATAACAAGGCATTCAAATGCATTGCAAAAAAAAAAACATGCAGTACATGTATACAGGGTCTTTAAGGTCTAACGTTTCTAATGAAAGGTCTCCCACCTGCTCGTCTCATTGAGAAAAACACACACACTTCTCACGCCGAGCAGGGTCACATCTTCGCAGATCTGACCTGTAACTTAGAGGGAGCCATACGATACGTTCTGGTTAAAGAAATAATTTGAGAATAACTCCATTGAGAAGAGCAGGCGGCAGACCCTTCCCCAGTGCAGCAATAGTGCACCTTGAAATAGATACAGCGAGTGAGGGACAACACAGATCTAATTTAGAGCAAGATGATTACTATTCATAAGTGTGACTAATTACTGCTGAATATTTTACAAAACTGCATTTGTTTATTGCAGAGTCGCAAACAATTCCATTTCTTTGTGACAATTTTTGCCATTCGAAATGTGTGAAGTTGCAGAAAGTAAGAAATCGCTCTGTAGTATTGTCATTTTGTATGTTATAATTACTACTGCAAAAACGGTGCAAATCTTGATTAAATGAGACTTTGTCAAAAATAAAAAAACACTTCTTTTTTTTTTTTACATTGGTCCAAGTGAATTTCTGCAAATGTGTGTTTTGTCAGCTGTCGTTGTTAAAACCAAAGACCCTGGTCGCTACACTTTTAATCCCGGTCTTCCTCTGGGGTTTACAGGTCGCAGCCAATCAGAGTGCAGCGTGAGCTAAAGGGCTCTGTACTTGCCTATATAAGTGACTCATTTTATATTTGATAACTGTGTCTTTGCAAACTTCCTCTCATTTGGGCATAACATATTTAGTGTTGTACTTTTGTTAGAATTGGCATTGGAACAGCATGATATGAGAGAAAAAAACATGTGTAATAGCCATTAGTTGTTCATGTTGAATAGCACGGACAAAAATAATGACATATTTGTTATTTGTTTCTTTGTGATTTGAAATGCTTCTTTGTATCACATGTGCAGCTTAAACATTGTGTGAACTGGGAGGTGTGGAGCCAAGCTTACATTTACTTATATTAGAGACGCGTGAGGGAACAGACTGGAACAAAGTGTCTGCTGTTGCTGTGAAGAGACAAACATAGCATTCATTCTGCAGTGACACATGCAAACAGATGCAAGGGCGAGAAACAGCCACCAGAGGAGAGAGTTCAAAGGGGGAGCCGGGATCTCAGAAGTTTAATTCACTTTCGCTACAAACAAATGACACAAATACTGCCAGACGATGTCATTATTATATTTTCACAAATTCATGAGAAATTCACAATATTGCTGTCAAGATGAGGGAAATCAAGAACACTCCATGGCTACTCAAGTCAAGCTTCTTCTGCTGATTACTTTTTGATTCAAATCATGTGATATTTCCCTAAAAGCTTTTCCACTATAATCAAACTGGTGAGAGTGGCACGGAATGAAGATCACGTTTATAATTCACCATTCAGTCTGCAAATATGACCGCTTCTTATAGTTCAGTTGTAAAGGTCGTACTACAGTGTGTTCCTCCTTAACGTAAAGAAAAAAACTAATTTGCCCAGATATTTTAATTAACTAAATGTATCTGTAAATGTCTTGGTTGAGGTGCGAGACTGTAAAAAGCAACATACTTGATTGGTGTGGTCTAATCGCACTCCGCTGTTGGACACATGCGAGGTCTGAAATGTGACTACTCAAAGGGCAGGGTTTTCATTTCCTCCTGTCATTTGTTCTCGCCTGTTCCTGTGGGGTCCGCCTTAAACACCAGCACATGGAAAAACAGCGCAGCGCTCGGCCAGACCGAGGCTTCCTATGAGAACACGCAGACAAATATTATCAATGGGGAGCGCTGCGTTCGATTAGAATAATTACAGAGGTGAAGAGGACACGCGGTAAGTAGCCCGTGAGGAAATGAGGGAGCAAAAACGTGTGTGTTTAAAGAGGGGAAGGACAAGGTGTAATATCAAGTCACATTATGAAATTATATCATACTAGTCAATTTCCATTTTTAAATAATATTTCCGATTCCAATATGGCTTTAATTATCTAAGGACCTTGTACTCAGTTTTCTCCGTTCTCAATCAATAACGTGAAATGAGGAAGTTTAAAGGTCTGACTTTTTTTTGTAAACATTTCTAGTGGAGGGTTCACCATGGAAATGCTTTGTTTGAATGTCCCAAATGACATTGAATCTATCCATCTCCATGGAGACAAGCAGGTGACTCCAGCAAACTAATTACAGGTGAGATCTGTGGAGAGGCAACACCGCTTGTACTTCTGAGCGATAACAACATCCGAAAGAAAAATAATTCAAGACGGATAAGTGTTAAACTACTTTCAAACCTGCAAAGCAAAGTGTGCTGTCGCCGCGGCACCAATCATGAAAAAGGTTAACCATACCAACACCAACAAATCCCAAATGGACAGTGGTGGATTGAAATACACAATTTTACGAACAGTAAATTCCTTTAATACTGTTTATACCAATACTGTTTATGTCAATAGAATATGCAAAAAAGTGCGATTTTCTTTTTTCAAATGTAGTGTTTGGGCCACCACAGTTTCTTCTATTATTGGGAAACACTGCACTATTGGCTGATGGTCTACACATCTAGCCAACCTCCATATTTCCTGCTTTATTAAAAGCACCAAATCACAATATTGATAGTGAGAGCACAGAGACACTCCACTTTCTCCAGGCACTTCTGCCAATTCATCAACAAACAGAAAATGCTACTAGTACAACAACAATGCTGTTCCTTTCAAGAGTTTACTACTACTACTATTCGCTCTTACATTCTTCATCATGTGCTGGGATTTTAAATATCACCACAGCACATTCAGGGCTGTTCACACTGGGATTTAGCCGCACGACAACAATAACAGCGCTCCCAGAACGTCAACACGCACCGCTTCTGACCCTGACTAAGGAGTGATAGCATCTACGGAGGAAGCCAGACTGAACAGGGAGGAATGAGAGGGGAGCAAAAACACAGAAAGCACAGAAGCCAGGGCCCAGGGCAGACCAGGCAAGAGCCACACAGCAGGAACACGTCTGCAGGGATAACGTCACCATATCTGCACAATATATCGGCATACTGTACTGTTTTTTTAGCGAAAATGTGAAGATTTGATTATATTCCTGAAGTCATAAGTTTGTTTTGTCAATGTCTTTAGTTTTGACAGAGTTCGATGCCTTTTAATTTAAGGCATGAACTGATTGTGTGAAAAAAAGAACATTAAAATACTGCAATAATATCAATATCACAGTAATTAACAGCCAACCTTTAATAATGAGGTTCATAAACAAAGTCAAGGCAGACTTTTTAAACAAATCTCTAGTGTCATTTATAATCAAATGTGTTCCGCCAGTCACTCTGCTTTTACAGACAAAGGATTGACTGTAGAACATGTTGATTAAAAACCGGCGAGCCAATTCTTGTCTACAAACAATTAGATCTCAATTCGATTATAATCTGATTAATTGCCCATCCCTACAGAAGATGCAACACTATAGACACTATTATACGGCACGAGTTGAATTCACTTTTTTCTCCTGCTATGGATGCCATTTTGAGAACTTTAAACCGTTCAAAAGATAGAACAGCTATTTTGTTTTCAAATGTCAATTATATGACCACAGTCCCAATGTCACACTACTTGAAATCTATGGAGAAAATGTAAGGAAATATTATATACCAGAAAATATTTGGCTTTCCATGTTCTAGTGGCTATAAACCCAGTCCATAACAATAACGCTACAAAACTAAATCCAAACTAGGGTTAAACCAGCTAAAAAATATGAAAGAAACGTACTAAGGTTATTTTAAACACGGAATATCCCAAAGGAGGACAAAAAGTGAAATGAAAAAATCAAATTCAAGACTAAAGAGGCAGAAAATTTGACATTTGTAAATATCTTTTGAGTTGTTGTATGACGCATTTGCACCAAACTCTCATCTGGCCACTGATGAGATGAAAATATTAGTGTCGACTTGAACACTAAAACCGAACTAAACAAGGACATAATGTGGACCTCAGCTGGAGCCAAAGAAAACCTGAAATAATTCCAGCCCAAAATGACTTTGTCTGGACACTGCTGTTTGATTAATGCTCTGAGGGAAGAATCATTTCACAGGCTGTTTGTAAATGTCGAAGCCCATAAGCTTGTTTTCATACAAGTGGGACTAAATAAAACACTACATCATTTGGACAAAGTTGTTCTTTGGTTTATATTACCATTCTTTTGAGATAATCTTATAATTTATATGTTGTGGTTGGGCCCCACTTACTTACTTGGCCATTAGGCAGGAAAGACAACATAGTCACAAGCCTGACATCCACTCCTTCCATATCTTTGGAAGGTGAAAAGCTCGAGATGTTTATGTTTATACCTTTCTCGAGGTGGTACGTCTCCTGCATGACTCCAGGAAAATAGAACGTTAAAACCGTACTTTGTAACATTCTCCATGCAGGTAGAGAGGTTTTATGGCATTCTGTGGAATAGTAAAGCCAAAGAAATAACATTTCCATGGAAACAAGCAGGTGGAAGCTCCTCCAGGCCAAATAAGAGTCAGGTTTTTTGATGCAAGCCACAGCAAGAACACATGTTTTTCAGAGCAATAAAAACATCCAAGTGTTTTGCTTTTTCGCTAAAAAGGTTACTTTGTGTATTTTACAATGTTGTTTTTTTTTAATTGTGAAAAAAGGCAACATTTATGAAATATTAACCGTACATATACAACATTTAAGGCGTGCTGGAACATCTTCTGCAGCACACATCACGGCCCCAATCACACAACAGGAAGCAGGCAGATAGTGACAGAGAACACAGGGGAGACCGAGTCTGTAAAAGAGCGATGGAAAAACAGATGGGCTGAAACCCGAACTGGCTGTTTACATTGCATTCAGACCAGCCTCCCTGCAGGAAGACGGGGCTTAATGCATGTTTTCTCTCATGATAAAACTTCATTGGGTCCTGGGTACACATGATACGATGGAGAGGGAGGCAGTCAGTCAAGGAAAGGTTTTTGGCTACATTTTGACCAACTTAATGCTGAATTACGTTAGGTTCGGGGGGAGATTACGGTGTCATTTCCTGGCAGTGTAAAAATGATGGCAGCAGTCTTTAAAGGGCAAATGCAAGCTGTTCTTGATGGCAGAGCATTTGGGTAATCAAATTTAAAAAAAAAAAAGTTAATGTCTTGATTTAACGGGCGTCTTGAGGCAATGACCGAAATATGACGACCATGGCAATTAAACAGTATTAAAAAACATTGCTTGGCTGCACTTCTTTGGCGGCATGGTGACTGGGTGGGTTTGTTATGAGTGTTCAATATTCCCCATCAACCTAAAATATGCTAATCCTACAACTAGGTACTCCGGAATTGAAGGACGCAGAAGACAAAGTAAAGATTGACCTCGGGCAGGCATCAGATACACAATGCCACTTCTGAAGCAAAATAACCACCCAAAATTAAGACTTCCTGGAAAAATACAGGTTAAACAAGTGAAATAAAACATTATTTACTGAAAACTGGCTATAGATTTTGTTAATTTAAAATTCAACTGTAGTTAGTCGAACTAATGCAGAATTATATGGAAGATTATTTCATCAGGTTTTGAATTCAACCTTGATCTCAACTCCAACTGTTTGAATTGGGGTTTGTGTGAAATTTGAAATGAAAACTTAACAAAAACTGATTCACTCACTTTAATCAATCGCTAATACTTTGCTCTGCTAATTTGTAAACTGAAAAACACAATGAAAATGTAAACTGCAAAATTCAGTGGCTGAAATTCATAACAGAAAAATCCACTGATAACAAATGATCTTCCTTAGAATTAGTCCTGCTGTTTAATAATCATGTTTCAATCTCCACAGTTGTCAGCAGAGAGTGCTATATACCTAATCCAAGCATTCATGTAGCTAAGTAAAGATAAACTGCAGCAGTATTAATACTATACATATTACATGTTAACTTATAACATGTATAAGATGAAGGCGTCCAATAGCATTTAAGAGACCACAATAAAGCAAAAAATATGACATCTTAAATACTTGGAGATAAATTCATTTTCTATGAAGTCAGATTAACAACGTTGCAACAGTTTGGCTCTGTAAAACGTGGGAGGAGGTCAGCTAAGGCTGTGCCAAGTATTGCTATTGCTCTTTATCTAAATTGGCTAGTAATCATTATTTTCTGATTAATTTTGATAAGCGTTTAGCTGTGCAAACATCTTGCAAAACACCGTAAATACAATTGTACAAACATCATGTACAAAGTGTCCTCTGGAACATTATTAAGTCTCCATATCTGCGTTCATGGAAATTTTGGCCATAAATTGGGTTCGGGAGACGGGCCGGTATATTTTATATGGTATCTGAATGAGACAAGAGTCAGCCGTTCCATCATCATTTGCCACAGCCCCGCGCATTCCTGCTTTTACTTTGGCAGGAAAAATACCTATTTTCATATCAGCGTTTTGAGCCCGACACACAACAAAGAGATCTGGAAGACACTAACTCATTGGTTTCATGTGCGGCGCTCTTTATCATCTCCGGCGTCGGCGGGGCTGGAAGCACGCAGACGATTTTGCTTTAGTCTCTGCTGATGCTGAACGTAGAAGTGAGGAATGTATTGTCTGCAAAACGTTTTAAATAATGTCTAAATTCAGGTCACGATACTTGTTTTTTTTCCTCCAAATCTTTTCCACTTAATCCTTAGACATGTTTTTTTCTGACCTTGCCCTATTTTTGGTTTTGAATGTATTTTTTTTTAAAAATCACCGTGAACAATTGAAATTTTGAAAAACAAAAATGAATAACCGAGGGCAGGGGAAATTATTTGATAAATATTGATAACAATAGGCACTTGCTGCTTGGAATGAGTGAGGTAATAATTCTGCACTTTTGTAATACACTTTTTTTAACTTTGTTTGCAATACTTGAGCCTCAATAGCACATTTCCAACAGAAACATTATTAGAAATACCTTTGTCCTCTATGTCGGCCACCCCTATTGCTTGTCCGACTTCATTTTTTCCTATAGTTTTCTTTTTTAAACAAGGCTAATTGTGTTAAGGCTTTCTGAGGGCCCTCTCGGCTCCCCACTCATTACCAGGAAAGACAGATGTTTTAGCACTTAAGCACGTCGCACACATACACTCTGCACACACGCGCAGGTAAAAATGCGAACAATTACGTACTCTACCTACAAAGGCTAAGAAGACGCCTAAATCAGTTTTTTTTTTCTTCTCTTAAATGTGAAAAGAATTGATTCATTTGCCACCGTTAAAAAGGGCTGTTACGTTTTATAGCGCGCTCCAGTATTGAACACGACTCCACTAAATATCTGCTGAAAGTCCCCTGTTTTATGCTCTATGGCCTCCTGAAGATTTGTGCCCACATTACTGCTACTTTTGGGGGTTTTCTTTCGCTACCTTTTCCAGGACTGTGACAATAACGTATAGCAATGAAAATACTAAAAGTGTCTAGAGCAATATTCAACCAGAGCAAAATGATAGCCAGACTATACAGGCTCAAAGGCAATTCTAACCTATTGCACACTTTGTCCTCATGCGTCTTATTTATCATGCACGACTCGAAAGGAATGACTAATACTTTGTGTTAAAAGGTAGAAAATAGACGACGAGAAAACATAAACGTGTCAATATCACAATATTGATACGTGTGTTGACAAAATGGCAATTAGGCCTTAAAATTACACTTTGCCTCAACATTTTTGCTTTCAGTGGCTGTAGAAAACACAATTTGAAAAGGAATTACGTTTGAAAAAGCTAGTTTGTTATTATTGTGAGAAGAAACATTGAGACACTATATAAAAAGTAATTCTCTTTCAGCCCAATAGATAAGACCACACTCTTATGGTCTTGTATAGTTTTATCCATCAGACAAACATGGCTACCTGCATGTCAGGGCCTTAGACCACAAGCATAACATACACCGACACTTCATATCCACTTTACATTTATATATTTTTTAGAAAGTAAGTAAAAAGCTGTGAAACGAGCTTAGGTCACTACTACATTTATCGCAGCAGTTTTGAATGAAAAGTCTTTAGCATCTTAAAAATCTCCAATGTTTAAATTCTCTGCGATGTGAGGACACAATCCTGATCCCTACAGACATTCAATAATCAGAATAAGCCTTGTTTTGTCCGCATCTCGTCTGCCATATTGCACAGGGCGTATTCCCCCTCTCCCACTCGGTCTGGCTCGATGTGTTTTCCATGTGTGCTGGAAAGACCAACACAGCTGCACTTTAACGACACTCCAATGCTCCTGGGATCCGCCGCGTCGCGTCTGTGCGTGTGTGTGCGCTCGCTCGTTTGTTTGTTTGTTTGAGCGCGCGCGTCTTCCTCTTGACCACTTCGGTTAAAAGCCTGCTTTAGCCGTTGCGCGCCCGTGTCTGAGCCGGCGCGGACGGCATTAGCGGCGACCTCACCTCCAGCTTGCGTGAGTAAAGTGCATTCTTGAGAGAGGGACGATGACAGCACTCGCGCCCACGCCTGATATGTTTGCATTGCGAACGGGGTAAAGAGGGGACAAAACGACACCTGTTGTTTTTAGCCGAGACTGGGAAGAGAAAGTATCACAGCAAGGATTTTACTCTTTTAGCAGGACTATTTACTACTTTCAGATGACATCAAACCAAATGGGCCTGTAATATGTGATGGAATGGACAGGTCAAAATGCTATGATTAGTATGCAGATTTACACACATTAGTGGATTTTCCTTTTGCATACGTTTAATAAAAACACCATGTGATCAATGCAGGGTAAAAATCATCACATTGTAAAATCTAAAAGTCACAAAATAACATTTTATTGTTACGGATATTGTGAGAACACTTTGATTATTCACCAATACCAACGTCATGACCAAAAAGTTAAATTCTTATATATGCAGGTGTATAATTATGAATTATGCTTAAAGCTTGTATTCGATCACATTTTGTATATGATAACACGTAGCACGTTGTTGATTAGCATGCTGGTGAACACATATCAGGTGACTCAGCAAAGTGGCATGGACTAAAGAGAAGCTGGAGGACCACAAGCTGCTGTATTATGACTGCCAATCGAAGCTCTGGATACGGATAGTGGGCAGCGTCCAGTTAGCGTCCCAATGGGGAAACTACAAGTACAGTGGTCAATAATAATGGAAGACTTCTCAATGTGGTTTTATTGAAGCCACAGTTTACGGATGGACCTCTATAAAACATTGACAGAGGGTTTGATGCCTTTTTTGAATGCGAGTCAATAGGCAGCCATTAACGAGCCAATCTTTACTTCCTGATTACGTTCAATGATCATGACGTCCGTTTAGGGGACGATATAAAAAACTAATTGCGTTCTGACCCTGTAATGATCCGTCAATCTTCAGAGATGGTTCTATGGGGATTAGGTGCTTTTCTAATGACATTCTATGCCCCACCCTCTTCTGAGTGAAAGACACAAATAACCAATCCCAGAGCAGTGGGCATCTTCAAGCCCAAGGTAACTTTCATTTCTCCTATTAGTCCAGGAAAACTCCTTTTGCGCAATGAATTGTATCTATTGCCAATTGTGAAATAAGAACCATAAAAGCAACCACCAGTGACAGAACATTTTATACAATCAGAGACGGCTGTACACAACTGCCTGACCAACAGTGGTTTCTCTGTCTGCTGCATTTCTATAGTGTACAAAGATATGAGTATATAGTGTAAAAATGACATAAATGCTACATCAGGTGGTTCCTATATGAGATGAGACTGAAAATAACCTCTGAAAACCTGCAGAGTGATAAATGGAAAGGTTCCACCCAGCTCTTGTCTCTGAGTTCTTCTCTCTCTCATTACCACCACACAAATGGAGCCATCTCCTCTCTCCCCTTCTCCCCGCTGCTTGCACAACTCTATCCACAGTCTTGGGAAGTAACTAAGTACTCTGGTACAGTTACACGTCCATTTGTAGTTCAGAATATAGTTACTTTCCTAAAAATGAGTACTTGATCATGCTTATTAACGCCGTCTGTCCACCGCATTTTTACAATCCCTCCGTTTCTAACCTATACTCTTTACTCTCATTTTCAGACTCCTGATAATACTAAAGCCGCAGATTTAATATATTTCAAATAAAAGATAATTGAGCATAAAATAGCTCTAGCTAGTCGTTAAATGGAGGGATTAAACAGGCATGAAGGCTATGGAGATGTGCAAACGAGCGGCTGGCTGAAGAGACACACACTTAAAACCAATTGTTCTGTATTTTTTTAACTTTAAATGGTTGAATGAAATTATGAAACAACATCAGCAGAAGGGCTACTTTTTGTTTAGGTGTGAATTGAGGAACTGAGGCAGAACCAGGACTCTTGGGACAAATTGGTTTCAATTTGAAAAGCTGTCTGGGCCATCGGCGCCATCATCGAGGTCGTTACCGGTTGCCACGGTTTGAAGAGTAGCATCAAATTCTTGGACAATCTTAGACAATCCTTTGATGATTGAGCCAATTTACAATGATGGTGAGGTACAGACCGAGAAGTTGCTTTTGGTCGCTTTACCGAACCCTCAGGACTGGAACTAGTTAGGTAAATAACTGCTTGTTTCCGGGTCGGTTTCCATAGAAATGTTATTGCTTTGCCACGAATGTTCCACAGCATGTCCATCCACTTCTTCTTCTTCTTCTTCTCTGGTGTTTTATGGCGGTTGGTATCCAAGTGTTACATTACCGCCACCTACTGTAGTTGTACATCTTAGACTTTATTCTTTAGACTTTATCCTTTAGACTTAATTTTTAGATGTAATTCTTTAGACTTCATTCTGTAGACTTCACTCGTCCATGGAGAAAGACGGGTAGTGTCACCATGCCAAGTTACACATCGGATCTGTGGAGTTTTTAGCCACAAAAACTCCTTCAGTTGAAAAAAATGGAAGATGTAACACAGGCACAGGTAAAGCAATAACACCATAATCCCAAAACTCGTAAGATTCAAGTAGCTCACACAAAGCGATTGCAAAATCACTGATCGCTTTACAGAAACATCACTTTATACCACTTGTTTGGAGGATTGCTCGACAAGTTCGTCATAATTTAAATCAGATCTATTGCGCAGCCGCACTTGATATTTATCACGGAGACGATATACCGTATTCAATTCTGATTTCTCAACTGTTATCCCATAGATGCGCTGCCTACCACGATCAACAATGTGCTACAACAACAGCTGCGGTTAGGTTCAATTAGCTGCCTGTAGGGATCCCTCCCTTTTCAGGCTGCCACCAACGTGACTAATCCGTACAAAACAGCATGCTTCATAGACTATAGTAAGAGAGACTGCAGAGGCCCAGCTGTTTTTCACTTTGACTTTGGTCGGTGTCAGCACTTTTATTTTCTCCGGCTTCAGTGAAACAACAAGGGAAATGACAAAGCCACAAGAAGATGCCGGTATCGATCTGTTGTTCGGTCTGTTTCTTTTAGATGTCCTCCCGCGCTCTCGCTCTTGTCTCGTGGTCTCTACATTGAGCTTATGAGAAGAGCCCTTTTTACGCGCCGGGCTCACAGGAATGAGCGGATCGATGTTCTTTTAGTAACGTGTTGTGTGAGCTATCTAGACGCCTTTATCGGACCTTTCGAGGAATGCCGGCGTCACAAGTATAATGAAGTAAGCAAGAAAAGAACAGAGTCAAATAATGTCCTTTGCTTTATGACATCGGCCTCATGAATGGAATTAGGTCCACAGTTTGAGTTCACCTGTGTATTCCACCAGTTATCAATTTAAAAAAAGGCAAACGTCTGTGAAAATCTACTAGACAGCACTGTTTGTTCATTTGTTATTCAAGGTTAGCGGCTTTCTTCCAAATTCTTCAAAAGTACAACTCAAATGTAGTCAAAAAGTCCAATTTGTACTGACACTTCTGATACTTATAACAACAAAATATGAAATTGGAAGTTGCACCTTCCCAGGCGAGTTTTATAGACTATATAGTGCTGCCAAATTATATGTTCTACAAGAAAGCAATAAATAAAATACCATCATTCATTAAAGATGACAAATCATGCTTTTTCTTTTCTGTTCAGAAGAATTTTGTAACTTGGGCACCGAATTGTTCTCATTTTAAAACCCTACATGTATTATCATAACCAGGTGGAGACAGCAAGAACCAATCGAAATACAAGTTTGAGTACACTAATGAGGGAACACCGTTACAACAAGGTTAAAGCTCGTTACAATCGATTTTGCACAACACTGTACGTCTCCTTTAACCATCATTCAGTTTCATACCAAATATAAAACGCATTTGTCCGTGTTATATTATACTGATAGATGACTTTGTGACATACTTTGGTTCACAGTGGTGGCTTAAGTGACCTTCAGTAATGTGCTGAGCCAGTGTCTAGACGCACACGCACACAGGGTTTCCAGGCTTTGTGAAGACATTACATTCACTTAAAGTCATTTCCTGGAGCCGAATCTTCACCGTAACTATAATTACTGCTCGCTTAACGTTAACCTAAATCTAACCTAATCAAAATGTGCTCCTATCTTAATTCTAAACCACGTTGTTTATTTCATATTGAAGAATTTACCTGTGTTTACAGATGTCAGGCCTCATAATGTACCAAACACACACACACACACTCACGCACACACTGACGCACTCACTCACGCACACACATTACTCCTCTGACCACTTCCTCTCCTGATGTGATGAAGTCTGTCCGGAAACAGCCATTTCCCTCAACATTCTCGTCTCTTCTCCGGCGTACTCCCTCATCCCTGGCTGATTCATGGCCAATAAATCACAGGCCCGACAAAGACTGAGCAAGCAGCAGCAGAAGGAGGAGAAGAAGAAACACGCGCAAGAGAGTTGGACGGTTTTAAAAAACAGATGTGTCCTCAGTAAGCAAAGGTCAAGTCTGTTTCTGAAAGGACGACGAGTGGGATGTTTTAATTCTCAAATAAAGATGGAGGAACATAGCTCAGTGTCCCAGACTAAAAGAAAAGGTGCAAAAGGTGACACAACAGATCTCACACAACACCACTGAGGTTTATTTGAAGCTTCACAAAATATTGAATTCATGAAAAATAGTCTGTATCTCTTAAGCTAGAAACAAGTGAAAGGTGAACTGAAAATACATGGCTTAATCAGACTCTAAAGATGCACCATGTCATTTTTCTGCTGGATCTTGCCGTAACCTGCTGGTCTCCATCGACAGGTTGCTGCTTTTCCTGGAATGTTCCATAGTATGGTATTAAACCTATCTCTCCTTAATTTATTCAATTATATGTGTACAAAATATATCTAAAATACCAAATTGTGGAAACAATAACATCAAAGCAATGTCGTCTCCATAAGCAAGTGGCAGATCCTCAACCAGAAAACACATTTTACCTCTAATTGTGAGGTGGATTTGGATCTTATAGGGACCATTGGCCAGTAGTCAAAATGATATCTATTGAATGGTTTCAGATGAATAAAGAATGTGAAATTGAATGGTATTTGAATAAAAAAATATTTTCTTTGTTGAATTTTTGACATTCTACTACTTTAATAAACAGATGTATTTGCCTCGTTAGCGGGTGTTGGACAAAGCTTGGGGACAGCCAGAGACAAAAAAGGTTGAGAAGCCTAAAATACAATAATATAACATACAGGCTAGGAATGAGGGCTCAAGATCTGGAGAGTCCTTGGGCAATGCACAACTGCTGCCAACTGCACCTGACGGGTTTGACCCAGTGTCAATAAAGAATTAGTCAGACGCATAGAAAAACGTCCCGATCCTTAGCATAAATCAGCACAATGACAAGTACAGGCAGTAGACTTTCCACTCCAAACCTTTAACCTCGACTAGTGTCCGTGAATAAAGCTAGATGCATTTGAAGATGATTTGTGAACCCTTTCAAATGAAATCCAACTCTAAAACTGCCAATCCATCACAAGTCTCAAAGCCACGACGTGTGACACGTACAGCGATTCTACAACTCACTCATGTAACCCGATCCACGCATTGGACAACTTTCTAATTAAAATCACGTCTCTTCTGTCAGAAAAAAAAAAATTACAATCATTATTGGCACAGAATGAATTATGACTTCTGACGAACGCTAATAACTAAATCTCAAATTACAACAAATCACCCAAAGACGCCAAGACAAAACAAGACGGACAGCATAGAGCGGAAAATCAAACGCAGTGAGCTGGCGGCCATTTTTTCCACCGTCCAACTAATTAATGCATCCATAAAACCCAGACATGTATAGATTTTCCGACAGCAAAATCCAATTCAGATGTGTCTTTTTAGCAAATCAACAAGCCTCCACTTTTCCGGCTACTTAAACGGTAAGCAAAGTGCCAGACTGAAACAATTTCCACTTAGCCGTCCTTGTCCGTTACCAGAAGCGAGCAGCGGTGGGTAAAATGCCCAAGGAGCCACACGAGAGGCCAAGTTCCCATCGCCGCGTCCCCAGTCGAACTATCAGTTCTGGGGGGGGGGGGGGGGGGGGGGGGGGGGGGTCGGAGTAGAAGGTGGCATCTGTGCAGCTGATTGTTAGGCTGTTTATGTCGGTAAATGGCAAGTTCAAAGCGCGACAGAAACACTTTGTGCATGAGTATTAAGAGGTCAATAAGAGCGCACTGAGGTCTACAATTATTGACGTTATTGACATGAAAAAACACAGATCTGACCTCACTCACCGGCTTGGAGATGTGCACGTTTAATGACATCTATAGTAGCGCGTGCCCTTTCTTTTGAATTCAAAGAAATCGCTGAAATTGTTTTACAGATTCAGTAGTTATTTTGCAAAACATCTGAGCTCTGTGTCCAAACGTTTTTCTTCTTCTTTTTTTTACAGGGGGCCGCATATAGAAACGCATTCGAAGCAAAGGATTACAGTCGAGTTTCGTGGAAAGTCCCAAATGATATAACAGGCAGATGAGCCAATCTTGGACACGCATGATCTGTCCGTATCCAAACGAATATGGCCGCTTACAGGGGGAAAAGAAAGAGGCTTGAAACATTAATTTTATATCGGTGTCACAATGTTGTGTTTGTTATTCAGGTGGTAGTAAAAGGTACTGCCAATGATCACTCGGGCCAATTCAGCAGGAGGCCAGAGGGTCAACACAAATTAGACTGAGAGCCACCTTTGGCCTCCAGTCTACAGACACCCTTGCAGTACGTAACAGCAGGTCAACATTTTGATAGGTCCAATTCAACACATCAAATTCTTTACTCCATATTGTTTTTTTCCCAACTTTTACCAACCCTTGCTATAACCTGGCACCAGCATCTTTCTTACTTCTTATTCATCTTATTCATCAATGTAATGTTGTGCACTTTCCCTGTACAAATAAACACAGACCAGACCAAAGGATATACTGTACGGGGAAGATTTATCCAAGATTTTTCCAATTCCAGCATGCAGCTTCCATGACCTCACACGTCCTCTAAAAAGCCCCAATCTTCTGAAATGGACCCAAGTTACTTTCAGCACCTAACACTTACCAGTTAGCAGGAGCCTCCGGAGACAAGCTGTTCCTCTAAACCTGTTGACATTTGTCAGCTACAAACTAGAGCTACATGATTTGGCGGAACAGCCTTCCATCCATCCAGAGCGAAGGTGCCGATTGCGACGTGGGAGTAATTGAGGTGACAAGTCTGACTCATGGTCCACCTATCTGGCAGCATCTGTGAAGTTATTACGGTGCACTGAAAGATGTTACTGTTCTCAAAAACATTTAGATCCAAGTCGGTACCACCCGGCGCAATCTGTTCCGAGAATCAGCGTGTGTGTGTGTGCGCGATCATAAGTCGATTTTTTTTTTTCTTGTTGTTTTGTTGCGAGAGTTAAAAATGAAGAATTCTAATTAAAACCACGGGTGAGTGGATGTGAGACACGGGTTCAGTTCGGGTTAAGTTTTGTGCAAGTGTCAGAGGAGCAGGTTTAAAAAGTTGGTGATGAAAAATTTGGGCAAGAATGCTAAGAATGCAGCGTTACACAATTTCCTGGATTTGTTTATCCCGTGGAAGAGTTAAGTAAACCTGGTCTATTTACAGACATAAAACAAAGGTGTTTGGATGTGTCTTCTCAGTCAAATTATACTCAACAATCCCTGCTTATTTTAGCTCTGCGTGTTGTTTACTGTAGACTTAATTTATTGCCTGGCATCACTACCTCGCACTAACTAACTTTGCCTTCCCAAACTCAGAACATTTTCCCAATATGGTAATGAATTCTGGCTCATGTTTGAAAGAGTGTGCGTATGTGTTAGGTCTTTTTTCCTGTGGTTAAAAAGCACATTTTTCCAAAACTTGCCAAATCTAAATTAAGAAAGTTTGAAAACTGAAGCATTCTGAACATAAATAAATAATATAAACTATTGTAGAGAAAGCAATAACATCACCATGGAGACAAGCAGGTGGCGGACCCTCCCGTAGAAAAGCTATATAGTGCACCTATGAATTCCATTGTCTAAAGAGTGTATTATTACCGGACACATGTGGGTTGCTTTTTTGATTGCTTCAGACTGTGATTTCTTTACCATTCGAAACTTTTTTCACTTCATCAAAATGTATTATTGGAAATTTGAGAATCCTCACCTCAATTGCACTGCGCGCGGTCGAGGAAAAGGTTTCAGATTTTAGATAGCATCCACTTTGTCTAGTAATGGAAAACACAGATGACCGCATTGTTGCCAAAAAAACTCCTAACCCAAGTCTGTAGTTCTGTTACAGCCCTTAAACCCAACAGGGTTTCCTGTTCTGATCAGCAGGGGCAGACGGACTCGCTCATTACGCCGACCGCACATGAAAACGAGGCCCATTAGCGCAGAGGCGTGACTAATATTCTACTGCGGACCTCCACACACTGGCCACGTGCACGGCCGCCGACACGAGCACGCGCATCTCACTACTATAGGTAATGTACATGCTTTGGAGTACGATTGTTGACCCCATGCTCAAACTACAATGTTTTACAGTTATTTTAGTTTCATTCACATTGTTTATCACAACTCCTTTATGAAATCTAACTTATGAATGATAACGTTAATATGACATAAACAGACAGACACCATTTTGGGTAGAGATTGGACAAAACTACTTATTTTTGCAACTGAGATTCTCACAATGATTATGTTTTGTTTGATGAGGCTATTTGATTTTTGCTTAAACAAATAATATTCACATCCTTACAAATCAGGAAAAGGCACAGCAAATGTGGGAAAGACAAAGTTGATAATAACCTTGGTGGTATTAAATTGAGCAGAAATAAGCTTGCTGGTTGTCCGTCTATGTGTGTGTGCGTGTGTGTGTGTGTGTGCGTGCGTGTGTGTGTGCGTGTGTGCGTGCGTGTGTGTGTGCGTGTGTGCGTGCGCGTGTTCCCTAATCATCCATGCTACCATTAGTGCTAAATGCTACTCGCCCTCAGACTAATTTGTGCTCAGTAAAAAATCTCGCTTCAGTATTTTTCCCTGTCGCCATCACTTTTCTTGGTGTAATATTTCAGTTCTCCTCGTCTCACCTCCTCTGTCTTCACGTATCCACTGGCCTTGATATTTCGGGTAAGATTCTTTGACGGAGTCAGTGACTTTACGGGAATTCACAGTCGTCTAGTCTGTCTAATCTTTCCTTTTTTTTCTGTCACCACAAACCTCTTGTCCAAGATGCAATCCTGATGTTGAGCAGAAGAAAAACTAGCAAACTAAAGCTATGAAGATTTATTCACCGTATGTACTTAATGATGTACTTCTGAAGACTTTTTTATCAAGACTTTTTCAGATGAATTATGTATTCAGTAAACATATTAAACTGGACATTTATTGTTATAATTATGAACAGGAAACTCTTCAAGAAACAACTCGGCCTCCTGGGTCAGTTTGATTAGGTTTGAAATAAAACAAACATGTTCTTAGAGATTATCAGAGCATAACATAAATATTCTTGGGGTGAAATAAGGTCAGGTTTTGAAGCCTCTTTCCTTTTATTCAATATCTAATTGGAATGGAATGGTTGGATATTCAGGAAGCAGAACAAAGAGTACAAACTTTATCTGATAATACAAACTATCAGTTTTATCTGTAAACTTTAAATCCCAGTTTTCTTGGGGCTATTTATATACAAAGAATAATGCGAGCAGAGCATTGCATAAAGTCCTCCCCATTCACAGATAAGCCCTGATGAATGTTCTATTGATACCGTTGGTTTAGACATGGGGGGCCCATTTTAAAACGTTGGAATGTGGAATTGCAATTTTATTAGTAAAGCAAAAATGTTTTACTTACCAATTGTATCTTTCTGATCAAACTATACTCTACTTTAGATAAGAGGTGGGACGTTTTGAAGATTAGAATGAGCGTATGGCCTCTTGTTAGAAAATTGTCAAAAATATGCTGATGAAAATAAGAAACGACTGAGTTTAAATCCCCATTAAGTATATATTCTTGAATGTTTTGCTTGATTTTACAGTCCATTTACATCAGATGCGTTTCTTGAACCTTAACATTAACAGGCACGTTTAGCACATTTCTGATTAATATTTGTTTTGTCAATATAGTCTTCTTGTGTAGTAAGCCACAGGTCATTCTTTACTATTGACGCCATGCATAACCACCTTAAGGTAAATGTCATATGCTTTGGATGTTGTGGAAAATCCATAGAAGCTGCGAGCAGTCAGGAATGAACGAGGCATTTCCAGGCAGGTATCTAATAAAAAAATTATCAATATTGGCCGTGCCCAAGCTGTTTTCCACGCCGCACAAGTCTAGCTCCCATCGCTAAACGCTTCAGATTCCTCATCAATCACCAATTCTTAAGATGTCATATTTTTTGTTCGAGACCAAACTTATTCCCTCCCTTCCTCTCACTCCCCCTTTGCAGATCAGATCCTTTGGGTGATTTATGGTGCGGCTACAGGCTGGTAAAGCGGAGAGGTAGGCCGACGGGAGGCGAGACTACGGGGCGTTTGAAGTACATGAAACGCAGTAATATAAAATACACCTGGTCTATCCATGGGGTCCTGTGTTCGGAGAAACAAAGAGGCAGGTCGGATGGAGATGGGAGGGGGGCGGCTGCGTGGGTGAAGGGGGGGTCACTACATGTTCCCTTTCAGAACCGGCTTTTATGGTGCAACTTCAAACGGCAGACCCCCCCACTCTCCACTCTCCCCCCCCCCGGTTCTGTTTCAACCCCCGTTTCACCGGCCCATCCCACCTCCCTCCTCTCGCTATCCGCACTATTGTATAAAAGCAAGTGGGCAGTAATTGGCCATTCTTTCAGGAAGAGGCCCTTTTGGCAGCCCCCTTTCAGAAGTCTGACTGAGAGGGTGCCAATGCCGGCCGTATGTTTGCAAATGACAACCGTAGTATCACTTTGTGCTTAATTAATGGCAACAGACAATTTGTTTACAGACAGGCAAAGAGGAGATGAAAACGAGTTGATAAGACTCGAGTTATGTAGGTGAAGAATCTTTACATTTCACTAAAAGCTACTGCATAAACAAAAATGCAATACAATGCAACATTTTCAAACATGATTTTGAAACTGAAACTAAGGAAACGCCTTGATACTCTCAACTTTGATGACTAAACACAAAAAAATTCTCAACACAGAGTAATGGTAAATCTTTAAATGTTATCATGTGGTCTTATGCTGGATCCAATATAGATCATAATAATTCAAACAGGAAAGGTCTGATTTATTTAATTATTACTATTTTTACGCAATGTATACTATCATATTATATGTATTTCAGTGCAAAAGTATTCTAAGTCTGAATGGACCATGACATGCAGGTATTCAACATTCTGTAAGTACTTGTTACCAACACAGGAAATATTGAATAACATTTTTGGAGTGAGCTAACTTTTTACCATTCTCTTATTTACCACCAACTTGACTAAACCAAGAATTAATTTCACAATGAGATATCTATCAATATTAATGATCAAATGTTTAATTCAATTGTGTAAATCAGTAAAATGAATTATTGAATGTACTGACTTTGTGACTCTCATAATAGTCTTTTAGTGAATGTGGTAACCAATGTGCACAGCTCCAAGCAAAACACAAGCTTAACTGGAGATAGTGAAAAGATTTTTTTTTTTTTCGAATCCTCCCATTCTTCTCTGGTAACAGTCTTAAAAAGTGGTTTCACATTCCCCTAAAAATTCTACCTCTAGGCAAAATGGCATAAAGTAGTGGAAGCCTATTACATGGCAGTTGAGAGAATTTAACCTTTGACGCCAGAATATACTCTAGGAAAAATCTTGTCAAAACTGCATTCAAATGAGCAATAATGTTCCCACGGTTACGAGCAACCCACTATTGCGTTGTGTGATAATCTATTATAAACAAATATGCAACAGGTTTGTTGGGTTAGATCACAAGACTGGAGAGGAATTCTGGGTGATGCGACAACAGATGGACAAAGACTGAACTGGCTACCCTCTGGTTAGTGGGTGAACACATAGCATACGGTGTCACTATACGAAATATATACTTCATTGACAATTTTGTCCTTATTTGTCAAATTCTAATTCATCTTGATACAATATTGGTAATTTTTTTGCCAATTATTCTAATATTGCCTTTCTATTGCAACTATTCTATTATGAGAGTGTGTATTTCATGTAATGATGTAATTTTTGAGTTAAACAAAGTAATGAAAGTACAGTTCCAGGTCCCGAGCCACTGCAGACATTTGTTTACATGCAGCTTAGCAACAAGCAGCATCCACATTCACTGGTGCATGAGCGTGTGTGTGAGCGGGTGAGTGTTTCTTTGATGCACAGTGAATTGAGAGGCACAATATAAATGTGAGCGTTTACTATCATGGTTCATTGTATAGTTGAGCGCTGCATAGCCCTTATTACCTTTGGTGATTGCAGTGCTTGACCGGAGAGTGGTTATGTCTTTGTTTCAGTTCACTTTGGTTTTACTCATCAGGTGGTTGACAAAACACAACATTTCAGAGTTGCACATAAATGACTATAACAACACGTTTGGACATGTTATATTCTGTGGATTTCTTAAACACACCACTTTGGTTTCAAGAGCAAATCTCCAGCTACATTTGTGAAAAGTAGCAGCACAGAGCGTAGTAGCCGAATCCCCCCCAAAAAACACCATACTTATCCAAATCCGTCACAACGTAATGTTTCTCCTGTACCAAAAATGGCTTTGAAATGAATGGAAATGTGAATGGTTTTAGTTAGTCAATAAAAACAGCGCAATGGAACAAATTGTTTCAAACTGATACCTACCTACCACACACATGTTCTGAAATGGAATTTCAGTATTAGCTTAGCAGTTCATATTCCAGACTCTCTGATTCGAATCCTGAGTTCAAAAGATAAATCTCAATTAATCAGACCGGAATTTGATATTTTCCCATGATCATTCAACCCTGTTACCAAAATTACTAAAATGACTCTTTCCGCGCGTTCAAATGACTTGCATAAAGCTGCTGCACTCGGGCTAATGACTTGTGGCCCTTTGTGGCTCCCAGACCAGTGTGCGTTCATTAATGTTGCAGGCCTGTGTGTGTGTGTGTGTGTGTGTGTCTGTGTCTGTGTGTCTGTGTGTGAATAATAAGAGAAAAGGATTAACCATCTCGAGGGACTTCCAATTAGCTCCTTCCATGTACAACCGAGCCTATTTTTATCAGAAGATTTGTCATACGCGAAGGTTAACTTTTATGAGCCAAAACATGTGGCCTGTGCTAGTGCCCTTCCCACGCACAAGGATGAAGTCTGTGACGTAAACAAGCGCTTAAGAGGTTAAATATCATGACAAGTACAGGGTGGACAATCTGCCCAGACACAACATGTAAACACATTGAGATGAATGCAGGCACACATGTTTTGAGGCAGCTTAAAAAAAAAGAAGAAGAAAAAAGAAAAAGAAAAGAAAAAGGCCACTTCTCCCTCCAGTAGTGCACTAGGCGGTGGTCTTGGGTCCTACCTCTTTGTGGTTCACATTGGGCGCCGATCTCTTCCGCTTTCTGCCCTTCCCCTGATGACTCCGGCTGGGGAGAATCCATTTTACAACCTGCGGGAGAGAAGGAAGGAAGGAAGGAAGAAGTGAGGGAGGGAAGGAGGGCAAGGAGAAGAGGTAAAGAGAGAGAGAGAGCGCGCGCTTTTTAGCGAGAAAAAACAGCATGGTGCGGCGAATGGAAAAAAAGTAAACAAATTACAGAGTAAGGTTGATTGGGGGACCTTTTTGGAAACAAACAGTAATTAAACTAAAGAATAACCTTTTTTGCTTACTTGAGAACTGCAGTTTATTCATTTTAAAGCAAATTGAAAAAAAAATCTAAAGACTAAAATGCTATCAAGGTTACCATAAGCATTAGAGGTAGGAAAAGGCTCAATTCCATGTACACATTTTCTTTCTTCTTTTATTTTTTTCATTGGAACGCAATTTTCTATTTTCTTCAATGAACAGATTTGGTCTTGATTGATTTTGGAAAGGTCCAATTCTGTCTTATTCATGCGATTTGTTTCAGTATCAAGTGGATTATTATCAGGGTATCAATATTTTTGACAAGCTTAGTCTCTACCTCCTGTTAACATTAGAGCAGAAACAAACATGACAACTGTTGCAGAAATCATCTTAAATAACAGCGGTAAAGCTGGCTGGTTCAGTATGAAGTAGTAACAAAGCTGTGAAATGAAGGAAACACAACTTGAACATACAAGTGCCTTCTTGTCGCACCAATCCATCTTCACATTACAACTTACGCACAATAGCGGAGACAAAAGCATACAGTTCAAAGTATGCTTTTGTCTCAGAACACCCGACAATAAATCACTGACACAACTTTATACTCCCACAACTCCAACGTATACGCCACTAAATGCAAGTTAAGCAGTCTTATCTCACAAATGGACAAATGCGGGCGACCTCGATGCCCAGATTTACTGTAAGTGTCATATAAACGGAGGAGCGGGAAGATATAGGGAAAGCGATTATAAGAAAGGGAGAGCGTCTTTATGGGAAATAGGAGACGCAGCTACGAATGACACGCAACAGATGTAGAGCGCTGCGCCAGACGGAAGGAGCCAGAGAAAATGTCTATGTGATGGGAATGAAGTGACAGTGATTTCAACTCCGCTAAACGTGTTACGAAAAGGAACACCCGGATCAGCATGCAAAAAGAAGAGCGGGAAAGAGAAGGGAAAGGGAGTCACTGTACCTCAGCTTTGACTTCTTGCACCAGCCTGGCTTGTAACCACACGGAGCTCCGATCGCGCAGCCACTAGGAAAAAAAAACGGCGAGAACAACAGTGTAGCAGTGAGCCGGGGGCAAGTGAGCGGAATGCTTGGTACAGACAGGCAAGGAGAGGAAGAGAGAGAGAGTGAGAGGAAGACAGGGAGAAAGAGGGAGGGAGAGAAGCAGGAAGGGGAGGGCTCGGAGAAGAGAGAGAGAGAGAGACAGCGAGAGAGAGTGCACTTGTTTCCCGATGACTTAATTGTGTATTTCTGATTTGTACAGCAGCAATGGCTACTCTGTTGGTCAGTTAGAAGAAAATATATGTATAAATACTAGTTTAAGCAGGGGTACACAATTCTACTCTTGTAAATTTCATATTACCCCCATTTATCACTTTTACTCTACTTGCAGAGTGTTGTATTCATTATTTGTTTTTGTACATTAAAGTGCATATGAGCGCTTAGACTACACATTTCACTAAACCGTAGTGACTATGATTTTAAGATGTGCCCATTTTCCCCCAATGTTAAGATTTAATTTTACTTTACACAGGTAGAGGTCATTTCACAACTGCTACCTAGCAACCATAACGTAAACAAGGGCCAAAATCCATATAAATTACACAATAGTTATAATCTTACATAATAATACATGACACTAAAATAAATAAATAAATAAATGATAAATCAGAAATCTTTGTCAGTTGTGTGTAAATTATCCCTGGAATGTTGCATATTAATTATATATATATGTTTTTTTTTGTCTTCTAGTAGGGCTGGGTCATAACATCAACTACCATTTTTAAAATTTTCTTCACTATCTGCCACTTAACTGGTCTAAAACTATGATAAATATTAACCACAGGCACTATCCCACCAAACTAAGGCATAATTAGAAAAATGTTGAGAACCAGTCAAAGTTCAAAGGATATTCTAACATTCCAAACAAATGGCTATATCCTAGTTCATTTTTAAAAGCTATTCATTATTTATTTTTGCTTTTTGCACTAATTGTAGCTCATTTTATGGACTGCAAACCCGATAAAAAGCCTCATAAGTCGCTAAATTGTGTCTTAGGATGAGATGCGTGTTGACTCAGCGATGATGGTCCACACCTGCTGCTCTGCCTGAAAAAGCTGTTCTAAAGCTGTGCCTGTGTCCGAAAATGCATGCGTGCAGACACTGCAATCTGCCCAGGGGTTTGTGAGCGGCAGCAACAACTTGGATAGATTTAAATACATACTTTCTATCACAGTTTGAAAATCAGATAATCCAGCTTTAATTTCACTCACACATTAAAAAACTCTTGTTTCTTTTATCGTGTGACTACTTCAATGCTGTTTAATTGTGAAACGTGTCCTGACATCTCCATTATAAAAAATAGCCAATAATGATATTGCCTTGAGGCGGACTCCATCACAGCAGCTGAGGTTCAGCTGGAGTCATTCTGTGAATATCCAGCACTACAGGCACTTGTTTTCTTAAGCGCTTAAACAACTAACAAGTAAAGTGGTAGATTTAAGATCAATTATTGTCTCTTTCTACTACTAATTTCTTTCGGTATAAAAGGTATTGAAAATGCAAATAAATGAAGGAGCAAACTGAAACAATAGCTAATTGATTAAAGGACATCGTATGTAAAAATAACCTCTTGTAACTGTGAAGAGAAATGACTTGGACACAGTAGCGCTAACACGGCAACATAATAAAGTGGTAAGACAGTTTTAAATAATTAATTTAGAAAATAAAAACATATACCTAAATATTAGGGTGGTATTGCCTAGTCCAGGGGTTTCCAAACTATGAATGTTGAAAAACAAAATGTAGCCCTCAGGCTTCCTGCTGAATTGGCCCAAATGAAAGCACTTTTTACATGTCACACTTGCCTATTAATGCATCATATGAATGACTTGCTGTATTGACCATCAGTCTGACATCCCTGGCCTAGTATACAGGATACAATACATATTACGATATTCAGTACATATCCTAATACTTGGATATCCCTTAAAATCAAAGTTTAAAGCATAGTCAAATTATGTTTTTGATTGTGAAGAATAACAAAACAGCATTAATATCAGAATGCAATTGTTGTATGAATAACTTAATGCAGTAGTAGTTTAAAGTATCATGATACACATCTCTGTATTGATATGCATTGATTACATTTGAATTATGATTCAAATTCTAACATTTCTAATACTCAAAGATCAGCTTGGTCATTTTTAATCTCCATGTCATTTGGAACATTTTATCATGAGATTACAGCCAAATATCACTCACACGTGATTTTAGAATATAGCTACTCAAACTTTGGTTTGTATTCAGAAAATCCATATTCCAAGGCATTTTGGACCACTCCTGGATGAATGAGGGATTACATCGCCACTACATAACGGGTCCAAAAGTATTTAGAGATCCTACACAAACCCTGTCCTCTTTATGATGAAAAGATAAAACAAAGATAATTCTCAATATGCAAAGCCTGCACATTATGGATTTACGGCCCGTGTAATGCCCACATCAAACCCACTCCATTGCTCCTAATGGCAGACAGATAATGGTCACCTGATCTGTCCACACAGACAGTATGCAGAGCCTCCGCCCACACACTACTTACAGTGTGTAACCTTATTAAAGCATTCAGCAGCTCTCACTATAGGCTGAATCACACTTCAGAGGCCTGTGTACAGGACCGTACACAAAGGAGGAGACAGGATGCTTTTAGACCATCACAATGAGGAACACGGCAGAGGAATGGCAATGGAAACATAATTCAGATACTCAACAAAACCCCTCGTCATAGAAGGGGTAAAGTCATTTTCAAGCCAAAAAAATGCATAACTGGACTGGAGATTAGCAACAACAACAAAAATCAATTTTCACTATTTCAATTTAACCCAAACAAAAACGTCTTTCCATTTACATTTTCTGAAAAAAACAACAACATTATTTTAAAAATCAGTGGCATTAAAGATAAAGATAAGAAAAAAATAATCCTCAAAGTGTGAAAATTTGCTCCAAACCACATTCTTTGACTTGTATTAAAAAGCTGAACCTCTATTTATTACTAACCTCTAGCTGAGTAGTTCATTCACATGTCAATCATAGGATGCACCTACTGCACAGCTGTAGCCTCGTCGGCTTGTCCCAGGAGAGCAGCACGTTTGCGTGTGTCTAAGCGCATGGATCTATCATAATATAGTTCCCTCAGTGTACAGGACAAAATGAAGACAGTTCGAGCTGACTCAAAAGAGACGTAAATCTACGGGAGACGAGAGATGCGATGTGATCCGTCGCGCTAATAAACAAACGCACGTGTAGCAACGAGGCTGTTGTGTGCGTTGAGTGCGCACTTCCGCTTGAGTTCTCAAATCGGCAAAAAATCCTTCATTATTACTTTAACTTTGACTTAAGATATATTTGCTGGCCTTGCTATAGATTTTGAAATCTAAATCGTGATATCGGGAAATATCGGTTATCGGCCACAGCATCAAGCCAAATATCGGCTCAGAAAATCTAATAACCCCTAATTAAAGGGGAATGTAACTTTTCAAGTGGAGGGTCTGCCATCTGTTTGTCTCCACAGGTTACAGGTCAGATCTGTGGAGAGGTGATGCCGCTCACAGTAAGAATGCAAGTTATCCAAGGTCAATTTCAGCAACAAAAATGCCTGTAATTGAATAACTGCCAAATAGAGAAGTGTTATATTTAAAACCTTCCAGGCAAAGCAATAACATCTCTATCCTCACCAGAAAAGTTACATAGCGCTTCCTTTAAGATGATCATTGGAAATCCGAAGCTGACGATGCAAAAATGTCTGACAAACATTAAAATACCAAATCTAGTGAAAATATGGAACATCCTTGTACCACAACTGAATTTAGTGAATAGTATGTTGTTTTGTTTTTGGCGCAGAACAGAGCGCAAGACAGAGCGCTGACAGTTTGGGTTGTGTACACGTTTGATCATGCAAATTTTCCCTGACATCTCGTCTCTTGAGTCAGTGCTGTGAAATCATTAAAACATGCAGCATCTGTGTGGTCCTCTCCATGTCATTTGGAACATTTTATCATGAGATTACAGCCAAATATTCCCTCTGCTGCTCACTCGTGATTTTAGACTATAGCATGAGGTTTTTAAATACCAGACTATGTTCCCCTCAGTGTACAATGCAAATGAGAAGACAGGTTAGTTTCAGAGGCCGTCGGGAGTAGCAACAGCGGTAAAAGACAGACAGTGGCATTTCCTTTGACCTCATTGCTGCTGGCATTTAAATTGAGTGACATTATTTAGCATTTATACGTTAAGATGATGATCTGACATGCATGGACCTGGCTAAAATCCATCCCATATCCTTTGGGCATGAGACCTTGGGTGAAGTGTAGAAAAAGGTTCAGTTGTAGTCTTCTGGACACGTTTCAACTCTCATCCAACAGTCATTCTCAATCTGCACTAAATTGATGATGACAACACAACAAAAAGTTAAATTAAGGTATGTTAACATTTCTTGAGTTAAGAATATTTCATCTTGATTTGAGTAGATTTGATTCAACACCTTTTGTACCTGCTATAAGACAGGTTTTAAAGGCAGCAAAAATCAAGTATAATATAGCAACTTAAATTGAAATTAAATTCAGTAAACCAACTTGGACAGTTGCAGTGAGAGATAGGTATAATACAACAAATTGTTTGTTGAAAAATAGTATTTGTAGCCAACAAATTTCTGCATTTTGTCACGTCACAACCAAACTTACATAAAGAAAAGTAAATAAAGACAATACTAAAAAGTGCAGCAAGCAAAAGTATTCAGCCTCTTTACCCTGAGAGCAATTGCTGTGAGAAGTTGCCTGATGATTGCTGAAAGCGTGACTGTTGACCTAATGATTACGCTGTGTGTAATCTAATCTCTGTAGAAATGCATTTATTTATGCATTCCTTTAATTTATCATGGTGCTATAAAAAAAAAAGAAACAATATAATCACTTTAGATTCACCTGTGTCTAATTTAGAAATCAGATTCACTAACTTTTGACGATATTGGCCCTTATTTAAACTGTTGAGCCAATAGACACATAAATGAGTAGATTCTCATATTATCGAACGCCTCAGCTATTCGAATCGAGTAGTAAGATTTGAAGGACTCCAGAGTCTGTTCCGTGGATTTCTCCGGGAACTGGTATCATTAGCCCAATGGTCGAGGTCAAAACTTTGTTAAAAGTCACTGTTGTGTTTAACCCTTGCTTTTATTTTAGATGATAATTAGTGTGTAAATCTGGCATCAAGCTTAAAGTTAACTAACGTGAAGTTGAAAATGTGCTTTTGGTAAGAATATAGTAACCACAAAACATGTTACTGATGAGGAGACCAGATGAATTACATAAATATCATGAAATAAACATTTAAATAAACAATTTGTAAACTTTAATATCGGAATTCATCTACATGTGAAGGAACATTTTGAGTTGACATGCCTCCGGTTAATTTCACGTCTATGAATGTCTGTGGTTGAGCTTACCACGCTACACACCTCACCATGGTAACTGAAGTGAACCGGTAAGTGATGTAGCGTTACCATGGCCACACAAAGAGTTCAACAGTCTCACCTCACGCCTCAGTGCATTACACAGAAGTACTCCAGCGAAGGAGGAGGCATGAAGAGCACAAAGGTGTAGAAGCTGAGGCTGTGAACAGAGCGGGAGGTGAGAGGGAGGAGTGAGCAGTGAGAGGCAAGTGAGTCGAGTGCTGGAACAGTAAATTGGCATTGTGTAACAAAATGCCACACATATATACGTAGCTGTTGTGCTGTTCCCGGAATAGCAAAAGAAAGTCTTCGCTGAGAGGGGCACCTCCGGGGATCCATAATCGACACAGTACTGTTAGAAGTTACGACAGGAGTTGGAAAATGGAGGGCATTCATACATTTGCTTCACTTTTGAATCAAAATAACTAGACATTAAGATCCATTTTGAGCTTAACAATTGAACTGTAGTCTTCATTTGTATACAAAGGCATGAGAAGAAACATTTCTCAATCAGTGGCTTCCCATCATCTGTAAAACTTGGAAGTGCTATCCTAATAGTAAACAATTTGAGGTCCACTATGTAACTTTTTAGGTGTGTGGTCTGCCATCTGCTTGCGCATTGCGTGGAATGTTCCTAAATATGGCCTTACATCAATCCATCAAACTTCATCTATAAAGTGCTTATCAAACAAAATTGTAATACAAAGTGATTTACTTATCATACGTTCAAAATCTCAAGGAGAGATGAGGCAGGGATACTGGACCTCCACCAGGAACCCATGTTATTTACAATATATATAAAGACAATTGAGCATAATCTAAAACACAGTAGCATCCACTTGTATGAAGATGATGTAATTCTGTTGTGTAAAAGTGATTCAAAATATTCAAGAGGGATTTTCACTCCATCCAAATGCTTGGGCATCTGGATCGACAGTTAATCCAGGCTACCGGTACATTATATTCTAAAGTAGAATGGATGAATCATTGGGTGCAAGAAGAGAACAGTACTGTCTTTTGTTTGTGTATAAGGCTCTAGATGGCATTTTGCCTGATTATTTATCAAGTTTATTGCATATCAGTTCAGGAATTCACCGTTTAAGGTCTCAGGACATTTTTATCTTACAATCCCATTGTGTCAACTCAGAGACATGAAACAAGGCTTTCAACAACTTTGCTCCTGTGGAACAAAACAGAGACTCATTTTATAAATCCTTTTAATGATTTTAAAGCACTATTCATATTGTATGTATAAATGTGTTTTTATTTATTGGTTAATTCTATTGAATGTTTTATTTGTGTTTTAGTATCCTGTGTTTGTTTGTTGTTTATTTTGTGTTGTGTTTTAACAGGGGACCCATGACATTTTTTATTACTAATACCTTGAAAAACATGCATTCTTACTCTAACCTGTAACTTGGCCATGGAGAGTTTATATAGTTTACATTCCGGGGCAAAGCAATAACATCTCCATGGAGATAGGCAGGTGGCAGATGACATAGTGCATCTTAAAGAAGGCTTAAGTATGACTAAGAACATAATTAAAACACCTTTATAAGCCACAAAGGGGAGATATCTACCTCTGATGTAAGACATGAGGTAATTATATTTACTGCTATAGAGATATTGCAAAAACCAAAGTTTCGCAGCTACATTTTGTAGCCTAGTTACTGTACAGCTTGAGCAGCGAGAATGGGTATTACCTTTCATTCAGCGCCTTACTGCCACAGTGAAGAGAAGTGCTTTTATGTTACAAAAGCAGCATTCTCACAATTATTCTGTGCACTAAGGAGGTAATGCAATCTGCTGTCTCTAAAGTTTTTTGTCTGAGGGATTTAAGGCGAACTGGAGTTTTTCAGCCGTACACAAAGGAGGACCTTGGTGAAGAATACGCCGCGCCCTTGAAGTTATTTATAAAGCAGTAATGGTGAGAATGCTTCTGTCAATTAGGCTTTGGAGAATTTGGGTGACTTCTATACATTCAATCGATTAAACTGTATAGAGTACAGGCATGTCCTACTGGGGCGAGGTCAAAGTGCAGCCCTGGGACACGGCAACCGGATCACATGTCTTATTTGCTGTGGGAATGTCTGGAGCTGGTGGAAAGGACTAGTCTTCGATCCCAGTACACATGCCCAAATTAATCCCATGAGGCAATAGTTTATTGGACATCCTGTTTTATTATGTCTTAGGGGGGGTAGTCAAGAGAAGTCAGGGCTGTTCATTTTGTTTTTCTTAATCAGTATTTTGGTGTCGCTGATTTCCGTCTGCCCCTTTAAAGGTCCCATAACATACAATTCTTACATTGCTATTTGTGCTTCATATATGTACCCAGAGTGTTTTTTTGATTGATTCCCGCAGTGTTTAGCTCTATTACAGACTATCTCCTTTCCTCAAATCTCCAAACTGACGGGCGGTGGGGCAAGACCGCGTCATAAGGGAAAGCATGCGTCACCATCCCCCCTCCCCCCCCTCCCCTCCCGCCTGCCGCCTCCTTTCCCCCGGCTCCGCGCTGCTGTCTCCCTACAAGCCCATTACGGAGTTTTTCTGCTTCGATTTACGACGAAACACGGCTCAAAGAGGCCCAAAACTTCATTAATGATATCGCACTCTTTACTATTGTGTGTTCACTAAGTGTGTTGCCATGTGGTCCGTGTGTTGCCATGTGGTCCGTGTGTTGACATGTGGTCCGTGTGTTGCCATGGCAGCGCTGGTACAGCTCCATCAGGACTCTTCTTCTCTTCTTCACTTTGAGCCCTTTCTTCTCATGTAAAGATTGTATACATATATATATATATATATATATATATATATCCTGAGATTTTTATAAGAGATCTTCTACTGAGAGTGTTTTTCAAACTTCCTATAAGTTATTTGTTCTTTTCTTCTGTATCTACCTCTGTATCTACCTGCGTTGCATCAATGGAATTTCCCCATGTGGGACAATAAAGGATTATCTTATCTTATCTTATCTTATATATCTATGGATATATAGCACACAGTAGAATAAACACCAGATTTATTTAGGCTCAAAGTAGTGTTGATCTGAAGTTCTATCGTTTCTCATTCACTCGCGCGGAGCAGACAACTGTGGGGCCTACGTCACGGGTGGGCGGGGCACACACGCGCTCTGAGACTACGTCACGGGGTGGGCGGGGGAGCCAGATCGCTCTTCGCAAGGGTGGGGGCGAATATCAAACCAAGCCGTTTGCATTTCCGGGTTGGTGAGGGGGTCCAAGGTCTGGATGATATTTCTTAACCATTATGTTATGGGTGTTGCACAACACTTATTAATATCAATTATACACTTAGGATAGACTACGAAACGTGGAAAAAAAGCATGTTATGGCACCTTTAAGGTACATCACCTTAAATGCTGAAGGCCTTTTCTGTTTTTCTCATTTATGCTAAAGTGGCCAGGCTGAGCTGCTGAATCCTACGTTAATCACTAATTAAGAACAAGTGAAGAGAAGTAGCAGAATAAAGATTACACAAACACGCATGAATCACTCAAAATACAACTGAGAGTACGGGAAAACAATTATAACATGGCTAAAAGCTCGTTAGTTATTCATTTGTTTGGTTCCTGTGAATGTTGGTTAATCTGCTATCCTTTGATTTTCTTACACTTTGTTGGTTGAATCAATAATTTTGTGCGTCACAACTGTTCTGCCAAAAATAAATTGAATTGAACTTTGCACAATGTCTTTTAACGTCTTTGTTAAACATCTTTGTTAAATGTAATGGTTGGGTCATTTCCATTCATTCTTCTAGACTCTATTGTATTGGCTTAAAATAAACTGAAATTAATATGCCTTAGGAAGTGAACTGATGTCGGCAAAAAGTCCCTATTTTTCCACAGGTCTGATAAAGTCAACATATTGAAGTGAAATAATAATGTAATAATATGCACACTTATCCTACTCTACTCATGTTGGCCAAAACCACAAGACTATATTGCCACAAACTCTGAGAAAAAAATATGTCTAGACAGAAGTTAGGGCATTAAATCTAGATTTGAGGAGAAAGTCTTCATTTAAACTTTCTAATCTTGTCCCTCTATATCCTTCAAGAGGGAGTGCTTAGTCATCAAATCTGGAGTCCGGCTAAAATAAGCCTGCGTTGGTTATTTCACCTACTCAGAGATCTGTGCATGTCATTGTTTATTATTAGGCTCCAACCATTTCCTGCCTTTCTGCTTTCTACTGGGGCCAAAATAGAGTCAAGTGATGGATTTAGAGAAAGGGGGAAGAAACATGTGGGTTTTTATGTAGAGGTGGAAAGAGAAGAGACATTTTATATTTTACAGATAATGTAGTAGAGACCCAACTACCCATGAGTTTCTATACATTACAGTCAATACATAATACACAAATGTTGCTATTTCTAAAGAACAGACCTTAAAAGTCCTGACTGAAGGAGCAGCTCAAGAAACTCAAATGTTCAAATCAATTTGTATTGTCAAAAAAAAAAAGTATCAAGAAGTATATTTTGATTTTTGTTTGTTTGATTTGTTGCAAGGTCTAGATTATTTATCATATGTCCTACTTACATTCCACTGTAGTTTTCTTTCACTTTTTAGTTTCAACCCCACTTGTATAAAAACAATCAGATACTATTTGCTATTAACACTAGAATAAATAAAGTATCAATACTAAAGAGTAGACCTTTCCTGAACCATTTTAGAAAGAGCTAGACCTTTATAAGAACTAACACAAGACACTAGACCACATGGTAACACAAAAATTATCATTATTTTGTGGTGAAAATTATTATTATTATTATTAAGTATTTATTCTATTCCTTAGTATCAAAATTGAGTTTTAAATTTTAGTATTTGGGCAACACTAGATTCAACAATGCAATTTTCTCGTAGTTCCTCTCACCTTATATTGCCTCACTCTTACCAGTGCAATGTCTTTAGCAATTGTTACTTTGAATGTACGTAATCATGAGCACTGTGCATTAGTGGGGAAAGAAAATAGAGGTTGGAATTGATCAGTTGTGATCCTATTAGCAGCTGGGGACATCACCCGCTTTGTCAGGGCCTCCACTCTCCACATTGTTTGTCCCAGTCCTTCAAGTATCTGCTTACATTGTTGTTGCCATCTGCGAAGGTGAAAGTTTGCGGACAACAAAAGGAGGTGAGGAAGGAGCCACTGTGGTAATTAATATCGGTTACCATGGCGACTGGAGAAGGCAAAGAAGCGGTTAGAAAGCAGATTGATCGTGCGTGAGTGTGCATCTTTGTAATCGCGCTATCCGCTGTCCCGCTTGTCAATGTTCAATGATTCAGACTTTGGGGTGACGGCGGTGGCTAAAAAAAGGCCAGCGATAAACAGGGATAAGTTACATAAACAGTCTTTTATTTTAGGACGTAATCTTAGCCGTGGAAAATTAAGTTTGTTTGTGTTTGTAGTGCAGAAATAGCAGCTTCATCCTCCCAGAATTCAAGTTATCCAAATAATGTTATGTTATAGAATAATACATTACTTTTATTTACATTTTGTGAACTTAAACAGGGCCTGCTGCTTGTCTAGGTGCATCTGTCAAGTTCCAGCTGTGTCTCATCTCCAGGCCGCCAGAAAAGGAATATATGGCGGCTAGTAGGGATGCGTACCGCTACGACGGACCGGATCTGGACTTGTAAAAACTTTTCGGTTCAGGTCCAAAAAAACCGAAACCCCGGTGATTCGGTTCTGGATCTGTATAAAATTTTGCACTCAAATACTATATCCTTTTTGTTCTAGAATCTAGACCATCTAAAACCTTCCATTGATCGCGAAAGACGTAAACACTGCCATGCGCAGCCGTCAATAGCGCACACGGACCCTAATTAGCGACGCACGCGTCTTCCGGGCATAAGTTGAAGCCGGCGAAATAAGTTTAAAGATGCGAGAGACGGGAGCGCCTCATACGTGTCGAGCTGCAGAACCGTGTATCCACATGTGAACATTGAAGTGAAGCCGGTAAGATCGCTGGCTTTATTTGAACTGTTGTTGTTTATGGATTGCGTGTGTCGTTGCGTGTTAAAGGGACGGGGTCAGCGTGGTCTGGGTGTAAATATGAATAAAATAAACTTGTGTGCTAGCCGCGGTTTGTCCATAACGAACACCATGTTCAAGCACAAGGGTGTCCATCAGTGCACATGGCACCAGGACACCCTAGGCCGGAGGTCAATGATCGACCTTGTTGTCGTGTCATCTGACCTCCGGCCGCGTGTCTTGGACACTCGGGTGAAGAGAGGGGCAGAGTTGTCAACCGATCACCACCTGGTGGTGAGTTGGATCCGCTGGCGGAGGAGGAAGCCGGACAGACTTGGCAGACCCAAGCGCATTGTGAGGGTATGTTGGGAACGTCTTGTGGAGCCCTCTGTCAGTAGGGTATTCAACTCGCACCTCCGGGAGAGCTTCTCCCATGTCCCGGGGGAGGTTGGGGACATTGAGTCCGAGTGGACCATGTTCTCCGCCTCCATTGTTGATGCGGCTGCTCGGAGCTGTGGTCGCAAGGTCTCCGGTGCCTGTCGTGGCGGCCACCCCCGAAGCCAGTGGTGGACATTGGAAGTAAGGGATGCCGTCAGACTGAAGGAGGAGGCCTATCAGGTCATCGACAGGTATCGGCAGGCCAAGTGAGCCGCGGCTCGTGCTGTCGCAGAGGCAAAGAGGAGTTCGGGGAGGCCATGGAGGAGGACTATCGGTTGGCACCAAAGAAATTCTGGCAAACCGTCCAGCGCCTCAGGAGGGGGAAGCAGTGCCTCACCAACACCGTTTACGGTGCGGGTGGAGGCCTGCTGACCTCGACTGGGGATGTCGTCGGACGGTGGAAGGAATACTTTGAGGATCTCCTTAATCCCTCAGTCACGTCTTCCGAAGAGGAAGTAGAGACCGGGGACTCGGAGGCTGGCTCATCCATCACCCAAGCTGAAGTCACTGAGGTTGTTCGCAAACTCTTCGGTGGCAGGGCTCCGGGGGTGGATGAGATCCGCCCTGAGTACCTAAAGTATCTGGATGTTGTAGGACTGTCTTGGTTGACACGTCTCGCAACATCGTGTGGTGGTCGGGGACCGTGCCTCTGGACTGGCAGACCGGGGTGGTGGTTCCACTGTTCAAGAAGGGGGACCGGAGGGTGTGTTCCAACTACAGAGGGATCACACTCCTCAGCCTCCCGGGTAAGGTCTATTCCAAGGTACTGGAGAGGAGAATCCGACCGATAGTCGAACCTCGGATTCAGGAGGAGCAGAGTGGTTTTCGTCCCAGTCGTGGAACACTGGACCAGCTCTATACCCTCCATCGGGTGCTCGAGGGTGCATGGGAGTTTGCCCAACCAGTCCACATGTGCTTTGTGGATCTTTGGGGGGTGCTTCGGGACTATTTACCGGTCGGTCTACGTTCCTTCCCTCACCTATGGTCATGAGCTTTGGGTAGTGACCGAAAGAACAAGATCGCGGATACAAGCGGTCGAAATTAGTTTCCTCCGCTGTGTGGCTGGGCGCTCCCTTAGAGATAAGGTGAGGAGCTCGGCCACACGGGGGGAGTTCGGAGTAGAGCCGCTGCTCCTCCACGTCGAGAGGAGCCAGCTGAGGTGGCTCAGGCATCTGCTCCGGATGCCTCCTGGGCGCCTCCCTCGGGAGGTGTTTCAGGCATGTCCCGGGAAGAGGCCCCGGGGAAGACCCAGGACACGCTGGAGAGAGCATGTCTCCCGGCTGGCCTGGGAACGCCTCGGGATCCCCCCGGAGGAGTTTGAGGAAGTGTCTGGGGAGAGGGAAGTCTGGGAGTCCATGCTCAGACTGCTGCCCCCGCGACCCGGCCCCGGATAAGCGGCAGAAAATGGATGGATAGTTATGTTGTGGTGTGATGTATTTGGCATTAAATAAATACTAAGTCAAAGTAATATTGCTTAATTGCTGCATTCATTAATTGGAGTTTATATTTTGTGATAGTATTTTGTATTTGTATTCTACAGTTGTTAAATATGGTCTGGTGTTTAATGCTGCTAATATGATGTATTATTTTGATTTGTTGTGTACAATATTTTCATATTCTACTTTTGATACTGCTAAGTTGATTGTGTTATAGTGATTCAAGTTGACTGCTATGCTAGTTTTTGTAACTCTGTTATTTTACACTGTTACTTAATTATTTACACTGGTGTATTGTCTGTTTGAAGGTTTTTACCTGACTTTTGATGCCAATGGATCTGTAACATTAAAGAGTGGAAATGTGTCTAAAGGCAAAACATTGTATCAGATGAAACGGCTGCTTTGACCCTTGACCCAGAGTGACCCTGTCAACAATACTCAACATGCTCTTGTTGTTGAGTTGAGTCTTGAGTTGTTCCTCAAGTAAAACACATGAATGTGTGTTAACTGTTAAGCTATAGTTTAGCAGCTAGCTAGTAGCTTGTGATTTGTGAGTTGTAGCTTTAGTTAAAAACTGTGAATAAAGCAGACAAGTTGAGTTTATTTCAATCTGCAGTTAAGCCTTGTGTTTGATAGTCGTCCTTATTCAACTTAATTTAGCGAAGTAGCTTGTGTTATGCTGTTATAACATTATGCAAATATGACATGGTTTAGGTCCGGACTCATTAGGTCCGGACCTGAACCTAAACCTCTGGATTCGAATCCGAACTTGAACCTGAACGTGGGTTTAGGTATGCATCCCTAGCGGCTAGTGATCTGCTGGTTGAGTTTTTTCCCCCAACTCACACGTCCTATTAAAAGGCTGCGTATTCTTGTAATTTGGACAGCATTTTTTATTCAGTTTGAAAAAGTTGGCTACCCGAAAACATGTAGGATCTACATCTAGACATGTTTGGGGCGGGGATGCTAGATTTGACAAGTTTATGAATGAAGTATTGCCAAAAATGTAGCAAAATACAGGAAAAAAAAATCTGGGGGAGCATGTACACACATTGAAAGGGCCTGAGAGGTACATGAGTACTGTTCAAAGTTGTTTGCAATAGGCATTAGAGAGAGAGAGAGAGAGAGAGAGAACAAAAATCACAGTCTACACCCTTCATTGCATTTACCTCAAACTACAGTTTAAAAGTGCTATACCTGATTTTTATAGAACAGAACTAGATCATCCTGTTTGCACCGGCCCACATTGCTCACTTACAGAATGCATTTATAGCATTGTAACTGTTCACCGTGATGTGTTTATAAGCACATTTAAATGGATGAATCTGCTTTGGAATCGTGTCATTTTGATAAAGCTGAAGTATAAAACCAGTGTTGTTCCATCTTAAAAAAACGAACATAGAGAGACTAGCGTGATAGAGTTTGCAGCGCTGTCAAGGTCAGTTGGCGATTTGCCTGAACCAAAAGCAAACAGAAGAACCAGAGAAGTTGGATAACCCTTCAGAAATGGAAAGATGATTAAACATTGAGCGAAAACAAAGACTCTGGCACATGCAGCTAGTCCCTTGTCTGGATTATGCATGGTCATGCCCAGCTATGTGCAAAGCTACATTGTATTACCATAGTATTAAATATAAAGTTAAGAACAAAAAGTGCTCATACCGTTGGAATTCCTGGACGATCGAGCCAGTCAGCATAAATAGCACTGAGGGTGAGGCCTTTTCTGAAACACAATCGAACCAATATTAAAGTGACAAGCACATCATATGATATAGATTCTTTTTAGGTTTACAAGCTGGTTTTAGTTGTAGGATCTGGCAACTAAAATGAAGAGCTCTGTCTGCTTTCTGAACCTTGACACAAAATGTTTACAACTTCCATGTAAAATGTTGGTTTTGTGATTGGGAATAATTTAACAAAACAATTACAATTATCACAAGACTCGCATAATGTTAAAAGTATTTAAAGTAATGATATGTAACTTTCTGGGGGTGGTACGCACCTGTATAATTCCATGTAAAAAGAAAGTTAAAAAAACATACTTATGGACAATCTCCAGATGGATTCGTTTTTTGCCATACAGTGGAATATTACAGCCAAAGGAACTACGTTTCCATGGGGACAAGCAGGAGGAGGATCCAAGTAAGAGTTAAATTCTCTTACGTAAGGACACGTGTTTTTCTACATTTTTCAAAAAATAAAAAATATTTTATTTCATTTTTAACATGCTTTCATCTAAGTCCATGTGTTTTCTAAAAAGTGATGTACTTATGAACATCATGCAGCAGCATTTAAACCATTAAAGGTGCAATATGAAACCTTTCACCGACATGAGCTGGTCCCTTCACCAGAAACTTTACATAGTTCACATCAAATAAATAATCTAACTTACATTATGACTTATAAGTATGACTGGTATTGTTAAGAAAACGTATGTCTGGGGAAATTACTGAGAAGTTCATGGTAGACTTAAGCAAAACAGGGCACACCCAATTGCTCTATACAATCAAATGCATGGGCTTGTTCAGGGATTACAAAGAAAAACTCTAGTGCACTGTGGAAATGTCCATATGTCATTCACAATGCAAACATAGTGAGCAGTCAAACAAACACTGCACACACAAGTCACTACCTTTCCCCAGTCATCAATTCTGTTTGCTTATAGGAAAATTCCACACTCAAGAGCCATTTGCCGTATTAGTCTCGTCTTGCCAATTAAATGGGAAGAATAGATTCTTTGAGCACATGTTTTCCTCTGGTGGTTTAATCATACTTGGCCATGAACTAAAAAGGTATTTTATGAGAAAACTATAATTTCTTTCTTGATTAAATGTTAGGGGGAGGGCATACATTTATGGGTAGATACAAGAGTTCATGGCAATTATTCGATGACTGGGTTCTTTTTTTACACAGATGTGTATGTAAGAGAGAAAATCTTACAATAAATCATACTTTATATCATCAGAAACAACTTCTTTCATTCATTCTTGCGATGCATTTTAGAGGTTACTGCAAAGAAAGCATTAGTAGTTGCATGTCCTTTTATAATGGGTGGGAATGGGGATAGTCACTTCTTCAAGGGTTATTATTATTATTTTTTTTTCTGCAGTCCTTGGGCAGAGGCAAAGTGATGTTATGTTAGGAATACAACTCACAATAAGCATTCTTTTGACATTATATTTTACAAGTAAATCTAGTCTATCTCACCACTCACTGTATATTTGACCATTGTGTGATGGAGGAAATGGAGGAAATTCTTCACTTTCGTACGGAGCACAGAGAGTCAAAACCCATCGAGTCAAAACCCAAATTAAAGTCACTTGCATTTTGGCTGAAAGTAATCCTGTATTCAGCTCATAAGGGAACATCTGCTGCTCTGATATGGAGACACCGTATAGCCGGATTACAGGGGATTATGTCAGCATAGTTTCTTGTGTGGCAAACAAAACGCTAATACACTTATTACATCACCTGACCTGTCACACTCTGGGTAATAGGACTAAAACACAAATGCGCTTTAGGTCTCCGGAGAGCACGAAAGCCCCACTCGCATTTTCATGTTGCTCCACTAATCTTGTTTTAATCTATTGGTTATTACCCTAATGGCGTTTGGATGAGAACCTGCCGTTGTTTGATGCCTGGAAAATGGCAGTTTCCTGTTAGGTGCAATCAATAACGGCGCTGTGGAGTTAAAAATGGCAGCTCTCTTTGAGTGTGTTGTTTACTAAAATAAGCATCGGACGCACAGCATCGAGCGTAATCAGAAGTGCTTTGGACATGGCTTGGAGCAATAGTCCTTCCACAATGACAGAGAGGAGAGGGCCTGAAAAGTCAAGCTGAAGAGGAGGTTAATGAGCCAATCAGAGAGAATAGAGACGTAAATGATGAAGCGTGCCCGGGAAGGAAGAGTAAATTGGAGAGGAGGAGAGCAGGAGGAGCAGCTTTTCTCTTACTCTGGATTACTGTGAAGAGTGGATAGGACTGCTGCTGCTGAGAGCCGTGCTTTCACAGTGGGACATACGCACTGTAGCAGAACCAAAGCCAAATTAGCACACACCCAAGAACTAATTTCATGTATTCTCCCAGAAATTAATGAGGAAAAAAAACAATATTTGGTTCAAAAGTTGGTGCTCGAAGTTTCAGCCAGTAATGAGAAAAATCTATTTAAAGCTTTAAACAGAATAAACAGATTTGGGATTTTTGGGGGGTAATTTAACTGTGTCGATGGGCAACACTTGGAAAATACTTGAAGGATAATAATAACAGCAAAAAGGCACTGGATTCATCTGGTGTTTTGTTGAACTCTCAAAGGTGCTTTTCATTGCATTATTCATCCACTCTCCACTGCTGGTTGTGATAACTAATCATGCATTTAGTCTTATAGAGCGCTTTTTGTGGAACATTAGTGTACTTCATAGATGCCCGACCACCACCAACCACACACCAGAACTACTACTACGATACCAAAGGCGAACCACTATACCAACTGCCCCTTTATTGGTTCCAGGCAAGGGTGGTCACTTAACATTAGAGCGAACGGTTTGAGCTCCTGATATCAGACATGTGTGTGCAAGCAAATCAAAAGTTATGATATCTTATATGACATCTAATATTACAGTGCATCTGGTGATTAAGATCTGTTTTATGTGAGCTACTATGGACCAGCGCACAATAACATAACAGGCATTTTCCTCAAATACCATAATGCTAATTATTGTGCCAGGAATTTTAAACTAGAGCCGTTTCTGTTCAAAAATAATTAAATAATACATTCTATTCTGCATTTTAATTAATTTTTCATGTCTTCGTCTAATTGCTCCATGGCCCCTCGTAGTATTTTCAGGAGGAGGCCTGATTTATTATAAACCAATTAGCCCATGGCCATTAATCACTATGACGTACATACCTCTCGATGTCAGGAAAGGTAAACAACACCATTTTCAGGAAGTCCTGTCCAAAATAGAGAGACAAACACAAAGGCGTGTTAGCAGCCGGCATGGGAGCAGAGCCAAAGAAAGAGAAAGGCGTAACTGATCTGGAGACAGGAGGGCAAGGTCAAATGGTGTTTATACTTGATCCATTATTTAGAGCGCGGACTCCGGCTGGTGGTGAGGAACAGAAGCCAGGTGGAATTCATCCCGTGTCAAACACACACAGACAGGTCCAGGTGTGATCCCTCAGCTGTACAGAAGAGCCAGCGTATGCCAACAGGTAATGTGCCAATTCAACACATAACTGCAGCTATTTTAGTGCGAGTGTGACCAAAATTGACTTATTAAACAATGATCGGATGATATTTTTGGCTCGTAACTAAGACTCTGAAATGATGTTGTTGACTAAATGTATAATTAAAAGATGAACTGTGATCTGCCACATGCCTGGAATGTTCCACAGTACGGCATTAAACGTATCACATCACCTAGTTAGAGCAGATCTGTCACAGAATGAATGCATGTTTTTCAAGGTATTACTAGCATTAAAACACCTGAAATTGAATAAAAGCAAGATAAGATTAATGCCATACTGTTGAGCAGATAGACACGCTGCACCGGAAAGTTACACAATGAAAGTTTAAATTCACACAGGCAAAGAGAATATAAAAGAGAAACGGTAACAAACATCCATAACGTCCACCTGCACTTTCAGACAATGGTACTATACTATACTTTTCTTTGTGATTTACTATTCTTTATGTTCTGTCTCAAAGCAAGACGTTCCGAAGTTTGAGTCCTGGACATGCCTTTGTTGCTGTGTGGAGAAGGACATGAATTTATCATCTAATATTTGAATTTTAGTCTGGACAAAGATTCGGTCATTTTTAAATGTCAATGATCAGCTAGTTTAAAACAAAAACGTGTGGTTCAGACTTTGGAATAAGTAATGTGATATTTCTGATGTTAAATGGCAATTATCTATGTTCTGTATACATAGTTTCACGCTGACGTCATCATCCCGGTCACTTGACGCCGTCATTTTGCGAGGGGGCGCAGAGCATTTGGAGCCATCAGAAAAGCATAGTTTTGAGCTGAAGGTATCTCACCCTGGGCTAAAATGTTGTCCTTACAAGATACCCGAAGGTTCGTGGGCAAACGATCCTACAGGCTGGCCAAATCTCAAATGACCAGCCATTTCTGAGTACCTGATCGAGACCCCCGGCGTCACCAAAGAGCCTATGAGAAATTACAAGAGCCTACATATTTTTTGAGGTAGGCATATAGTCATATAAATGTTTTCTTCTTGAAATTTGAAATTAGCCGAGAAAAGAAATCTAGTTTGATAATAAACAATAATTATCCTAACTAGGCCTACATGAACTAACCGTTTATAAAATGACGACTGCAAACGTAGGTCCACTTTGATTTTGGGCTCCATGTCTTGACATCTTCGACTCATTTGATTGCTTGTAGCCACTGAGTTCGTATTTGACCTTTTCTTCTTGCCAAACATGATTTGAACATCCAAAAACTGAGCAACCTTTTGCCATCAATACTGTTTTAGGGTCCGAGATCAATCAGAATGACAGCTAGCTTACTCGGTAGTCAAGGTGACCCGGATGTTGTGACGTGGCGTAAAGCTATGTATTGCTTATATTCCAGAGTTTAATATTGAAAGCCATTTTAATTAATCAATATGGGGGGGAAACGAGAATAATGATTTTGTCATATCAGCCAGTCCTATGTGCAAGTACTAATCCAATGTCAAATATGGACTGGGCAATGCAATGATGATAAGACTGTAACTGTGATCTGATCCGTGTGATGGGAAGCTATTTTGGCCATACAGTCATATTGTTATTCAGTGCTTCTGTTTAACGCAGCTCAAACTATGCTCAAACGTTTTCTCCTCCCACTCCTCCTACTAGTCAGCCTCGGTCGTGTTTTAGGAGTAGATTCAACTAATCACAGTAAAGGCTCAGAAGTTGTAGATGGATTTTAGTAACCTCTTAAATGTAGCTATGACACTATAAGTTCACATAAATCATGATAAAATTGTGATCTATATTGTAAGAATGTCATCATTTCAGTGTTTTGGCACAAGGCCCACATCTATGTCAAACACTCAAACGGAGCATCCAGGTGTGATCTTTCAGCTGCACGGGCCCCAGAAGACCTAGCATATGCCCACAGCAAACAAGCCAATTTAGCTGCGATGGCTACAGCTACATCTTCATTTCAACACAGACTCCCAATTTATTTATGGAAATAACATAGTGCCTTAGAGACAGGTCATATTTAAGAGGTTCAAATCTGAGCGCGAGTTTTATTAAGGTGCTCTCGGATGGCTGCGAGTCAACATGCTACACAGGCCGTTAAGTTAATTGAGTGGAAATGAGGTCGCTCCGGTCCCTTCGCTGCCTACCTGCGAGAGAATGAGCTGTCCGTGGTATTTCTTCACAAATACTCGGAAGAAGTCAATGAATTGTTGCTCTCCGACTTGACTGGCCAGGAATCTGAGGAGGAAGAAGCCCTGTAAAAGATATGGAACATTATTTGTATCTCTCGCGTCATCTGAATTCATGTACGAGCGTTAGAAGTGTTGATTAGTCATGCTAAAACGTCAGCATGTACAACTTTGTGCATCCACTTTTGACGTACTGTGAGAGGGGGTTATGCAATTAATCAATAATTAATCAAGATTCAGTCATTTCTAATTGTCACTGATCCGGCTGTGGTTTTTTAATCGAGTAGTTCATAGTCAATCCTCTATCAGTAAAAGCTTGTGGTTAGGAGTGGAATTAAGATATTTGAGTACTTTGTGTGATAAAGAATACTAATTACAAGTCTGAATTATTCATGTTAATAAAATAAAAGACGTTTTTAATAAGAAACCCATATTTTTTAAACCCATGTTCAAGGAGCTCTACTCTTAGCTACTGTTATGCTGAAGTAAAACTGAATGCATGTTATTTATGTTCATAAGTTTAAAAAAGTGGAACATAAATACACACTTTCAGAAGCCTTTTCACTGGCCTATCCATAGTGTTTCCCTTTAAAAATATTTACATGTCCAAAAATGTGCACTGGAAATTCATCCAGGAAGACCTATTATTACTATCAGCCAATCACAAGCTTTGCAAGCCTCCTCTTCCTCTTCAATATTTTATTTGTCTCCTTTCTTAAATATTATAGTAGTTTACCATGACCAGATATTTGCTATTTTACCTTGTTATTTTCATTCAAACAATCAGCGTTGCAATTTTCTTTTTACAGTTTCCTGCAACGTTCCTTACTGTTATTTCCTGATTTCCTTCCTTCAATAGTCTCTCACCTTTAGATAATGAACTTGCATGAATGTTTTGTCCGGGTTGAGGGCATGTTTGACAGTAGACGCTCCGGACTCACTGACCGCACCAGTGTTGTCCAGGTTGGGTCTGGAGAGTAGAAAGAAACAGAGCATTTATACCATTATTGATATAAGAAAATGGAGATCTCAAAAAAGCAGATATTCAACTTTAAAATATACAGTAGAACTTGATTTGGAGAGGGAAACCTGTGGCCGAGATGGGCAAAATCCAATACTACAATAATACTTTCAGTGTTCTTGTTTTTATCACTCTTTGTGGCATTTGAGAAGAAACTTCAGATGAATGAAAAATAACTGAAACTTGCGTGTTTTCTGCAAGCTAGTGTTTTATAGAGATAATTTCTCCAAAATGATACTGCATACGTTTACTGTAATCTCAGATATTGTCCATAGCAATAACTTTTTAGAAACATCCACAGCGCTGTTTCACAAAAAAAACTTGTAATGGATAATTTTGAGCAGTGCCCTCTTCATGTGGAAGTGTTCAAACAAAGCTTGAAGTGCCTCTGACAGGTCAGACGACCCATTTAACTCAAATTTTATTAAGATAAAAAAAAAAAAAAAAATCACAGAAAACCATTTTTTTTAGGTTTATAGTTTCACTTCCTGTTTGTAATTGATGACATCACACTAGGAAATTACCCAGCAAACACTGGGCAAAAATTCCTCTGTCATTTTTTATTTATTTGACAAATAAAAATATATGAGCATACCTTTTTTTTGTTGAATTAATGTTGCGAGAGTCAAAAAAGTTGTATCTTTGAGTAAATTCTGCATAAACTGGAATGAGTGATCCTATTGTGATATAACTTCCTGTAATTTTCTACAGATTTTACAAAGTTTTTCTCCTCGATTGGTTTAAAACAATGATTTAAATGTGCAACAGGTATAAATACACCAAATAAAGTCAAATTTAGACAATCGTAAAAACTTATGTTCTTTAGTCAGGTGGTTGGACCAAACTAAACATTGGCTTATGTTGAAGCGTTAAGAACAATAGCTCTAAAAATTGCACACATCAACTCGATATATTGACCAACCAATACTCTAGGCAAGGCAAGTTTATTTGTAGAGCACATTTCATACACAAGGCAATTCAAAGTGCTTCACAGCAGGAAAAATGCATTCAAATCACAAAGAAATTACAGAAACAGAAATACAATAAAATTAACTAAATTAAAAATTATCAATCCAACTGATTTTCTAAACTAATAAAATAACAAACAAAAGAGAAGAGTGCAAAGAAAAAATCCTTTCAGTCATATGCGCAGCTAAACAAAACTGTTTTTAGCTTAGATTTGAACATTGTCAGAGTAGAAGCCTGTCTCACATCTTCAGGAAGACTGTTCCAGATTTTAGCTGCATAAAACTGAAACGCAGATTCCACATGTTTAGTCCTGACTCTGGCACCAGCAAGAGGCCGGTCCCTGAGGTCCTCAGAGTCCGAGATGGTTCATATGGCACTAACATATCCAAGATGTACTTTGGTGCTAGGCCATGGAGAGACTTGTACACAAGCAGAGCTGCTTTAAAGTCTATTCTCTGAGCCACAGGGAGCCAGTGCAGAGACCTGAGAACAGGACTAATGTGCTCTACACCACTCTACCTCGAGTCAATTCACACTTCTGAGATAAAGAAGAAATATGATCTGATTATTGTTCTTGAGACAAAGTTAATGTTGTAGCAGAGCTTTTGCTAATATTGCCCGCCCCTTCAGTGGTGACCAGACATTTACTTCACCCTGTAATTCAGAAGTCAGTTACACAGAACCACCTACACGGCCTTATGTCAGCCACAGTAAATCCAGCCCGCTCTTTCACTGGGGAGAACGTTGTTGCCAAGACGCCCTGCTTTGCTTTAGGCTGGAAATAGGCAGTCAGATTTATAGAGGCAGGCTGCAGTGTTTATGTGACCTCACGGCGCATACTACTAGCTGGGACTTTCTAAGCCATTGGCAAAGTGATCCAATCTGCAAGAACAAGGTGTAACGTTCCACCCTCACAGACAGGTCCAGCCACTTAAGCCTGTGCACCAGTCATTACTTACTGTGCCTAAGCAGTTGGTATAATTTAGGGACTTTGTGAATCCAGTATGCGCAATATCAATAGCTGGAGGGATATTTTTTTCCATCATCTGTGCTAAAATGTGCCACTAAATGTCTTGGCAGAAGCAAGTATTACACAAAATTGAAGAGATGTGACTAGTGCTTACCCTAATCCTTTCACATTTCACTTTAAAGGACACATATCAAGCACTATTTGTATCATTTTTGGCCAAAAGCTAGCTTGCCCCAACATGCTAATACAAGCATGCAGTTGTCATGCGATTTGTCAACAGAAGTTCTTTGTCTAGCGATGGTTTATGGACATAAAAACAGAGCAGGAGACCTCCGGAGCGCTGCCTGTGATGTACAAATCTGGTCATTTTGAATCCAAGTGTTTTTCTGAGGCTCGGAGAATGAGAAGAGAAGACTAACTTGCAAACAGGATTAACAAACCAAGGGTGAATGAAGCAAAATTCAACTCCAGGTATATTTTTGATCAGGGAACCGTGTTATAACATGATTGAAAGCTCAAAAAAGTCAATTTAGCATAATATGTGAGTGTAAACTGCCTGTCCAACCCTTTGGCCAACTGACATTTTAATATGCTTTATAAATATATATATGACATTGATGTTCCTTTATGTAAATTATGACTAATAAAGCATTTTTCTTACTGTGCAGTACACTTCATTGTACTGTACCCTCTGAGTCTAATGCAAATGGCCCTTTCCAGTGACATAACACAAACAAACTAAGTGAATAGAGTCCCACAGATGAGCCTAGGACAGGATGCTGGGCCATGATAGTTGCAGTTAGTGCTATTGATCGGCCTGAGCAGATTAACTCAGTGTGCCGATGGGAAGGCCTTGAAGGATCACCCGCCCTGCCGCGTCAATACACCAGGCGCCTCACTGCCGATCGATGCCCCCTTCATCACCACGCACACGCACAAACCCAAGCTCAAAACATAGCCTCTCTCAGCACAGCCTCCTGTTGTGAGCCGAGTGGGAGCTACAAGTCGGTGGTGCTGAACCGTGTTGGAAGAACAGAAAAATATTACAGGTAATTTAAATTCTTTCTCTCCTGATTTAAAAAAATACCTTTGGAAATAAATGCTTAGGTTAGAGTAAAAAAATGCCCAGGAGTGAGGTATGAACTGCCAAAGTATAATAAGAATAAAATCCATCTCAGCACATGTTTGTAGAGGTATATAATACATAATCATGTCCCATGGGAGAATATTTTTTCGAAACCTTGTCATGTAAGAGAAACTCTCAAGAATCAATTTTCAACCTCTCCTGCCTTTGGATTTGAGCTTGAATGCACTAGTGGATCCGCGAGATTGGACCAATCACGTGTTAGCAACTGAACTGGAATTCAAATGAACTTTCTTCCCACTCACCATTGCTTTCAGTGAGCGGGATCCCAGTTCATTAAATTCTTTTGTGTTATTGTATTATTGTGGTTATTGTCGAGCTGTTTGTAGTGTAGTTTGCAACATAAATGCCATAATGACAGCACACTTTGAGGGCAATAAACATTTCAGCCCTACAAGTTGGTCTGTTTTTGAGCAGAATAGAGGATAGATGAAGTTAAAGGGCGTTAAGGGGGAAAACAGAAGTCGACATGGATGACCGCTTTGCTCACGAGGAAGACATCAGCCTCCTGGAATTTTGAAATCTGGCCCGACACTCTTACAAGGATTTGCATCATGCGCAGAGGGAGACGCACACGACATACAAATGTGAACAGACAGGAAAAATTACCAATGCCCTGCTTCCCCTGACTTAATTTAAATGTGATAATGTGGAACAAATGGCTCCGCAAAGGACAGTGCTGGGTTGTAGATGACATCACAGCATACAACAGGCCTAAACCTTTGAACGGAGATGGGGACGGGTAAAACCACGGTTCTTAAAATGCAGTCGTTTGTTGTGATATACCAGCATTTGTGGATTGTTTGGTTTTATTCTTTAAGCAACCACTATCCTTTCCGCAGGGCCTGAACTGTGAGGAACACCTCTAAATCATCATGTTTTGGAATGATTGGAAAATGTAACCTGGAAAAAAGGGTTAATTTGTTTGTATCATGCGTCTAGTATTTCCTGCCTGTAAATCAGTGAAATGTCTTTGCTTTTCTGCACTCTGTCCAGTCTGGGGCTCACTGTGACCGAGGCTGTCTGCAGCAGCTGATAAGATGAAATAGACTCTTTTTAAGACAGCAGGACGTGTTGTTTTTCTGGGAAATTCAGTGTGTGTGCATGTGTGTGTGTGTGTGTGTGTGTGTGTCATGTATTTGTAACATCAGAGGGACATGGCACTATACTTCAATATTTGTGGGTTGGTGTTGCTATTGATACAGAAAATATCACGATAAACGATAATATTGAAGATGACACAATGACCCTACATTTAAAGTAATGGCATTTTAAAAAATCCATATCCAGACACTGATCTATACTAAAAAGTATCAAAACTCATTTGAACCAGTATTAATACTGAAGTACTAGAATTAACATGATCTATATAACAACCATAAAAAGGAATAAGCTGCAATAAAAAAAATATGAATTAATTGATCAAATAAATACAACACATCAAACAGCCTTAAGTATTGTATAACAACAGGTATTGAAATTTGAAAAGTAAATTGATTACTCGATCAAACTCACCAACTAAACCTTACCTTACCTCCCAAAAGTATATTATTTTATGTACAGCTTCTATTATCCACCATTTCAGAACAGGTAATTGTTGCCAAATACTGTATTTTTTGTTGGATCTGCAGTTAACAATTAGCATTTTTTTTCTCAAGTTGTGTGGATAAAAAAAAGGCCTATGGATTAGATTTGTAAGTAAATGTGACCCAGGTAAAGCTAAAGCGATGCCACTTGAGAACATCTACATTTCACATCAGAACACAAACACATTTTGTGTCATTTTGATACTGCTTTGTCTGAGTCATAAAATCTCTTCTCCCTGTACATGACATCTGTTTCAATAATCGATTAGTTGCGACTTGTTTCAACCCTAATTTGCAACATAATTTCACTATTCAGATCAGCAAGACACATAACTCATATTAACATTTGATACAAGTGCAATATATTAACGTCAACCAAAGCCAGTTATTTACTCCTGACCACACATCCAGCTCAAACCTGGAGATGGGTCCCAATGAATGATTACAAAGTTCTCCATAAAAGAAGGAGGCTCACTTTAGACAGCTATATCGTTCTCACAGTTTATCTCTCCTCTGGCCTCAACAATTGAAGACCCCTGATATTCTGCTATAAGTTATGAGACTTGGGGCATGGGACCAGAGCGGTGGCAGAACATGCATTTCTCCACAATAAAACATGGAGTCTGTGTGCGTCAGAGCCAGTAGAGACACACCTACGGGAGACAAAACCGCTGCTCCGTCACTGCCCGTTTCCACAAAGGAACTCCACCCTCCCACTGTCTGCGCCGCGATGTATGGATGACTAAATCCCTCGTCTTTCTTTGTCAGAAATTATTAAGTGAGACTTCAAGAGGAATTGCTACTGGCTTCTTGGGAGAATCACATAATAGCTCAATGTATCTGAGAATAAATGGTGTACTTATCGGACTCAACGGAAAGGTGTGTCGATATTTCTGTGCGAGACACTGTTGGGAAATGACTGATGAATCTATACACCAAAAGGTGGATATATCTTAAAAGGTGGACTATGGAACTTTTCTGGCAGTGGTGCCTTACATTTATTCAATCACTGTTCTTTTATTGCTAAAAACATTACCAGTGACGTGGTCCAGTGGCATCACCTGCTTGTCTCTAAGGAGATGGACAAGTTTACAGCTATACTGTGGAATATTCATCTCCATGGGAACAAGGAAGTGGTGGACCCTCCATCAGAAAAAACATTTTAAAATGCACCATTAAACTATCATGTACATTTTCCATCGTTTAGCTTCTTGTTGTATGAATGTGTAAGTATTTATAAGCTAATGTTGTTTTCATGTAATGACAGAAAAGACATTCAATTATAAATTCCACATGTGGCTGCACTACAATGGTGTTTCTTCTTTATGTAACAGCACTAAGCCAGTCAGCTTTCTCTATCACATCTATAACAGACTAAAACAAACTGACAACACATAATTTATGCTAATAGCTAATACATGTGTTTCCAAATGTAGAATATTTAGAATGTCGAATAATGTATACTAATCTCTACTTGATGATGTGCACAGTGGGGAGTAGTGTGGGAAATTTATTAATATTATTGTCATTTTATCACGATAAATATTATATTGTTTTGTGCTGTCTGTTCATTCTATGTATTTGTATGTCTCAGGGACTGCAGGTGGAAATTAACTCTGAGAACAATCTATATTGTACAAAGCATCTCTTCAAGGTTTACTTTGATTAATGCTATTGTTTTTATGTTTTTTTTTATTGTGACTTACACTGTATTGTGAATGGCACTTTGTACAAATTGTCCTCTATGAATAAAACTTGATTGATTGGTTGTCCCTGTAAAATAAACAATGTAGGAATAATAATATGAAATAAATAATTACCCATGTCCTGTTAACCAACTGTCTTTTATGTCCATTATGGTATATCCATTATTGACATTTTATAAAATCCTTTTGAGCCATGTATTACACATTGTATGGATTTGTGAGGTGCCTGTTCCTAGCCGACTGTAAGAATCACATTATAGCTCAATGTATTTGGAAAATAAATGCCGTTGTTATCAGGACTGTGTGTGTAGCAGCCATGTGCGCACCTGAAGATTGAGGCGAGAGGAAATCAGTAGCTATTACAAACACAAACTGATGCACGCACACACTTTCAGGACCCAGCAGGGCATATCCGGACAAATCAGACTGTGGAAGGTGGATAAGGTAGCGGCGTGCATCCAGCAGTCTCGTAAATCAGCAGGGAGAATGGCCGCTTTGCCCTATATATAACCGCTCTGAAATGGGCAGATAAACAGTGGACATTGGGGTCTGGTAGGATCACCGGCCGTTGATAGTGACCCACTGAACTCGGCAGGACAAGCTGCCATTTAGAGGCTTTGTGTGCAGGTTTGTTTGGGAGATATCAGTCAGTGCCATTGAGCCAAAGCACTCCTGATTATGTGTGGAGGCAAGCTGTGTCCATTCACCCTCTGAAGATCTGCTCCAACAATAGAAACTAATATTAGGAGTCGGCTGCTTCATAAATATTTGATAAAGACTGATGACTTTTCAAGGTCTGACTGCAACATCACATCTAAAGTAGAGGTAGGAAAAATGTAGAAAAAATAATCTATACATTACTCGACGGTGTAATCCTTAAATATTAGGTAAATATAGTTTCGGGGATATGCACATTTGCAATATTGAGTATATAGTCTAGTCTAGTGAGGGTCAGAAATAACTTGGAGCACTGCAGTGCAGGGAATGAAAAGTTTGTCTGCTCTCTCAACTATTCTCGCACTCGCACCAACTAAAGTAACTAAACTACTTTATTTGTCAGTCAAGGAGTGCGACTCTCCTTTCCACTACAACTGCGAGCGGTAGCAGTCAGTGTGTGACCTTGGTGCAGTCTGCAGTGCCGTGCGGCTGTACTGAAGGGAAAGCGGCTGTTATTGACTTATATTGTGACAGTAGCTTGCGGTAAATCTTGCCTTTACATCGCATGTGTGCGTCCAGTGGGTTGTTCTGTGTGTACATCAAAAGCCCACAATGGATTTGTTTTGACACCGGGATCGACTGGTTACCCACCCCCTGACCTAAACTTGGTCTTTGCTTTCCTTTTCAATTTCTTATAAGCCAAACTAGAACTAAAAGACATTTGCAAACATTTTGATGGGTTACAAAAATACCATTATATCATTATTAAGAAAGATTAAGAAATGTGGTTAATTAGTTTAGTATCTTTACTGCTGGAGCAAGAAATATTGGTTCTTCTGGCATAATTATTATACACATGGAGTGAAAAAAGCCCTGTATTTCCTTGTGTGTGCTTAAAGGTGTTGTTTAAGGTATGCGTTTATAGAGCTAAAATTAGATATAATGGATTTTGAGATTCATTTTCCTTCTGTCTTAGCATCATTCTTTTTTCTAACATCATCACACATCCACAATTTTTTTCTAGTATTGGTTTGCTGGTTTTATAACATTACAATCTTTTATTCCTCGACTTCTTCATTTCATCTCTTCTTCCTTCTCTTGACTTTTTCACTTAGTTCTGTTCCCGACCAATTTTCTTCCAAAACATACTCTGCCCACCATGTGTTTGACTGGTTAAGCTACACCGACACCATTCAAATACAAAAGTATTTGCAGCGCTTCACTTTTTACATGTTACAGCCTTATTCCAAAATAGATTAAATTAATTATTGTCTCAATTCTCAATTCTACAAACAATACCAAATAATGACAACTTGAAAGAAGATTGTTATCAAATGTATTAAAAATAAACTGACACTCAAAATTTAGCTCAGGTACGTTGTGTTTCCACTGATCCTCCTTGACAGACGTGTCTATATAAGGTCCCACACAGTGATGTCAGAGCACAAACCAAGCCATGAAGGCCAATGACTTGTCTGTGGTCACATCCTGGAGACAGGATTATATCAAGGTACAGATCTGGGGAAGGGTACAAAAAACTTCCCATGTTCCTATGAGCACAGTCCATAAATGGAAAAAGGAACCACCAAGACCACCTATTGCTGGCCCCCGGTCAAACTGAGCAATCAGGGGAGAAAGGCCTTAGTCAGGGAGCTGACCAAGAACCTGATGGTCACACTGACAGATCTCCAGCGTGTCTCTGCAGCACTCCACCAATCAGACCTGTGTGGTAGAGTGGCCACGGAAGACACTCAGAGCAGGAGAAACAAATATTTCTGGTCTGATGAAACAAAGATTGAATTCTTTGGCTTGAATATCAAGCATCTATCTGGAGGAGACCCAGCACTGCTCATCACCTGGCCAGTACCATCCCTACAGTACAGCATGGTGGTGGCAGCATCATACTGTGGCAAGGTTTTTCAGCAACAGGAACTGGGAGGCTAGTCAGGATCAATAGAAAGATGAATGCAGCAGTGTTCAGACATCCTTCTTAAAAACCTGCTCCAGAGGCTCTGGAGCTCAGACTGCAGGTTAATGCAGGATAACGACGGAGTGGCTACAGGACAACTCTGCGAATGTCCTTAAGTGGTCCAGCCAGAGCCCAGACTTGAACATAAGAGAACATCTCTGGAGAGATCTGATTATGGCTGTCAACCAACACTCACCATCCATTTACTGCCAAAAAATAAGTGTGCCAAGCTTGTAGCGTTATACTGAGTACAGTTTTCAGTTCTTGCCACAGATTCTGGATTGGATTTAGGTCTGGACTTGGACATGGTTGTTCTAATAAATGAATATATTTAGTTTAAAACCATTCCGTTTTTGTTTAGGGTAATTTTTCTTTCTCTGTTTTTCTCGCTTTCCCTCTCTTTTTTTTTAACGGTATAGTGTAAAACACATACTGTGAAGATGCACAACTACAGTAGGTGGAGGTAATGTAACACTTTATGAATACCAACCACCATAAAACACCAAAAAATAAGGTTTTCTTTCAAGATTGCCCTGTATTTGCCTCCATCTATCTTCCCATAAACTCTGAGCAGCTTGCCTTTCCCTGCTGAAGAAAAGCAGCCCCACAGCATGATGCTGCCACCACCATGATGCTGCCACCACCATGATGCTGCCACCACCATGATGCTGCCACCACCATGATGCTGCCACCACCATGATGCTGCCACCACCATGATGCTGCCACCACCATGATGCTGCCACCACCATGTTTGACAGTGGGGATGGTGTGTTCTGAGTCATGAGCTGTGTTAGTTTTCCACCACGTTTTGCTTTTAGGCCAAAAAGTTGAAGATAGCTCCTCCAGAGTTACCATGGGGGTCTTGGCTGCATCTCTGATCAGTGCTCTTTTTTGTTCGGCCTGTAAGCTTTGGTGGACGCCCATGTCTTGGTAGGTTTGCTCTTTCCATTTTCAGATCATGGATTGAACAGTACTTTGTAAGATGTTCAAAGCTTGGGAAAGATTTTAATATCTACACCTGCTTTAAACTTCTCCACAACTGTATCTCTGACCTGTCTGGTGTGGTCCTTGGACTTCATGATGCTGTTTGCTCCCCAACATTCTCTCTCATATGTGGCCTTCACAGAACATCTTCAGTTTTGAAAGCATCTGAAAATCATGTCAAGTTTTCTTCCATTTCACAATTGTTTGCTGCTTTGTGTAGCCCTATAATAAAAAGGCCAATACAATTTATTTAAGTTTGTGGTTGTGATGTGACAAAATGTAGAAAAGTTCCAGTGGCATGAATACTTTTGCAACCCACAGTAACAGTTTTTTAAATAACTGTTTTGGCAGCTTTTTGACAGTTTCTGTACTCAATAGTTTAACTTTAGCATTATTTCAAAACAACAATTTCATCATCATCTTATCCAATCATAGCCACCTAAAACCTCCTTCCTCCTTGTTTGCCAGTTACTTCCTTATATGTTTCCACTACTTTTCATCCTCATCCTATAATTCCACTATAATTCACTATTGTCCTTTACGCTTCTTTCCTGCCGTTTGTTCAGTATATTTGCTTTATCAGTAAAACTGTTTTAGCCTTCCACTAAAAGCTCTGTCATAGTGCTGCATTTGCCACGGTAGCGCACGGACTACCACACACATACTCAGCCGATGAGATAATTCAAGCGCTTCGTTCTTTTATGTCGCTACACGTTTTATCAGTACTCTAAGCCAGGATTAAGAAGGCACTCCGATGGGCACCACTTAAGAAAAGACGGTTTCTTTCCAGCGCTAATGTGTACTCCACGTCACATTATCGAGCGGCATCATTCAGGGGCATGTGTCTCAGCATGTGCCTGTTCTGTTTGAGTTTTTCAGTAACCCTACTCCCTTTATACTGTGTATGCGGGGAACACCCGGACAGGACAGACTCTGTTAACCCTTAAATATACAGCAGTGCTCCAGTGGTTAGATATCTTTATCTTTTTACAATAGCTGCATTTCTTCAATAAATGCTAGTCAGAAGACAAACTGCTGTTATTGCATTGTCTCTCAAAAGATGTTAAGAGGACTAGGACTAACAGTAGAATAAACTTTAAGGCTGTTTGCTATAAGCGTTCACCTGGAAACAACAACATTGTCCAATCTGTTCCTAAAGATGTTTTATTATTTCATTGAATCCACTTACATCCATAGAACGTTTTCTCCAAATGCATTTTCTCCTACAGAGACAAAGATCAGCCCTCAAAGTAGCACCTAAATTCACAACACATTACAATCTTATATTTAGCCTGATTTATACAAGTTTTAATTAAATGTGGATACCTCTAAATTTAAGATTTTATCCTATTCGAGTGCAGCGTCTCACCTTCATTAATCAAATACAGATCCAGTTATTTCAAATTGTCATTATCTATTTGGGGCTTTTTCAAGTTCTACGACCTTTTAGAGCAAAGTTAAGACTTTGGGAGTATTTTGTGTTTTAAATAGCACTGATTAACAATGTGTGTTTATGTTCATGAAGTTAATAGTAAAAGACATATTTATTAGTTTCACTAATGTAATCAATCAATATTTGTTGTCGTTTTGTGCAGGGCCATACCAACCAGCCCTTCATAATACTACTTGGGGTAACTTGCCAATATGTTCTATGCTAGGGCCATGTGTGCCCTGCTTGTAACGTTATAGGCCTTTAGTTACTTAGTCAAGAGTCCATTAGTCCACTAATACTTTTAGTGCTATTTAAAGTAATTATGTGGACCATGCATCGCAGAAAGGAGAAAATATGGAGAGACATATTAGAGAGGAAAGGACATGGGGGATGAGAGAGGGGGGAGGACATGCAGTAAATTTTCTGAGTCAAGATTCAAACTCAAAACACCGGCTGCACTTGGAGCCGGGCATACGTGTGCTGTGCTTTAACCACTTGACCACCGGGCAGCACCCATTTTCCATTTCCACATGACAGGTTTAGCACATTATTAGTGGTTAACATGCTAGTGTTTAGCACAGCTGCCATGCAATAAAAGGCTCATTGATTTGCTGTTACTTTTCCAGGCACCACAGCCAGCGCAGTTCTGGAGTGTTTATTCCCATGGAAAAGGCTACTTTATTCCAGGAAAAAGCTTAAAGTGCCCTTTAAAACACAAAAAAATAACGTGCTTTAAACGGTTAACTGTGATTGTTGTTTTTGGTCCCTAATCCTTTGCTGACACTCTCCGTCTGAGGCTGGGGAAGGTAAACAGGGTGTGTTGGCCTATTGTCAGATGGGATGAGTGCCTGTGCCATTGCGGGGAGCTTTTGTAAAACAGGACAGAACAGTTCACCTGGTTATTATCTGCCGCCACACCTGTCCGTCTGGAATCTATTAAGCCCCTGTCACGTTTGAGTTTACACGTGACAATAACCTTAGAAAGCAGACATCCTCTAGACTTTCAAGTAGAAGTGTATACTGTAGAGAAAGAGAGCCAAAGCAGCAAAAGATGGAATGTCTACTGAAACATGTTTTTTTCTTTAGTTGCCTCAACAATGTCTACAATGTCACCCCACAATCAGTGGTGGAAAGTGCCAATCTGCACCATCGGCCCGGAAGTTTCAACTAGTTTTAGTACAGATTAGTATCTAGGTATTATTAAATTTGACAATCCTAATGTAGCCCCATCATAATAATTACCATGTCAACTTATGATTATAAATGAAAGATGTTCCTTTTTTGTGTATGTACCTTCTTATTGCACGAGTGAGTAATTAATCATGTATTTGTAGTACAATATTGTTTGAGCTGCAGAATATTAAATCAATTCTATGACTCATAATATATAGTAACACAATAATTAAGTGTTTCTTCTGCTATTTATTTGTTGCAGCTCATGTCTTCTATGATAAAGGGTTCCTTGTGGAAGGGCCGACGATGCAAACACGCAAAACTAAACTCTACATAGCAGTTGCCAGTGCCGTGTTTTAAATTCTGAATGAAGGATGCATGTGTACTACTCACCGTAGGATCTGCAGTTGTTCTTGGGAGTTCTGGAGTTCGTCTGAAAGTCGTCTCCACCGCAGCAGTGCCTTCAGGTCAGACTGTTCTGCTGCCTCCTGCACAGAGATCTGTTCAGAGACGAGAGCGTGCATTGAGTGGAGCGGAGGGGAATAACAGAAAACAAATATATAATGTATTGAGTGTGGAGACCAGCAGAGGTAGAAGTAAAATGCTGCTTAGTTATATACAGCAAAGTCAACAATAAGCCAGCTAATTAGAAAAGAAAAGATTTGGAACCCATTTGGACGAGTCAAATTGGAAACAAGTTTTATTAAATGCAAAGAAAATGACATGTGCTAATAGATCTTACAAAACCCAATACAAAATAATCCACAGACATTCATGTTATTCACAGTAAATACAATTTTATAAGCTCTCCACTTTGTCAAAATGTTAAGTGAGTTTGGGTACATACGATCATCTCACATTTCAGGGAATAAGAGAAATTAAAATTACTACTACTAATTTAACAACTACTCATAAGTATCCCAGCATATCCTTATTGCTTGGATACACATTCCGAGCAAAAACCTAAATATATCCTGAGAATTGTATCATTTGCAGCACGCCTGACAATCTGTAAAAGATAGTTCGACAAAGAGCCTCCAGATCTTCATATGTAGAAGGAGAAGATCATGTCCTTGATGCCGCTCGAGAGGCTCTCACACGTCCTGAAAGGTTCTGTAGGACCCTTTGTAAAAAACTGGACACCACTAGCCTACTTTTTTGGAGGAATGGAATAAGGTGATTACTATGGGCATTAAGAAAACTACCAGTAAATGTGTTGGATGGATTTATTAACAAATAAAGTAGATGTGGTTTATCATGATTAATTGAAAGGATTGTGCTGAGCTGATGATATTATTATATAATTATTACTATATATTTGGACAATCGAGTGGAATGCTTGACACAGAATGAGGGTGTTCTCTCGAGTATCACGGTGTGGTCATGTACTGGCTCCAGCCTGGATCGGGCCGTCTTGAAGTTATTCTGGAGGGTCTGGTGTTCTCTTGCCCGTGTGTTTGTCCTCAGCACTGGTGCTAGTTGGTGTGGGCATCGGTCTCAGACGCTGGTTTCCTGTATCGAGTGGTGGGTAGTAATGCTACAGTAACCTGATGTGTGTATATATACGTGTACCAGTGTATAAATATACAAGTCTGTATAAGAGTATATATATATATATATATATATATATATATATAAAACTATATATTTAAAAAAAAATATATATATATATATATATTTTATATTTATATTTTATATATTCAAGCTATATATAATACTTCTGACATACTTGTTGAGTTTGGGCCCATATAATATCCTCCAAGAAGGTGGCAAAGCCTTCGCTGATCCACTCCTCAGTCCAGTCCCGCGCCCCAATGACCAGACCAAACCAGGAGTGGGCGATCTCATGAGAAAGCCTGGACCCACACAGAGAGCTGTCCATCGGGGATTCCCCATCAGAAACACCCAAGACGCTCTGGGACAGAAAGATGATGTGCGGGCTGGAAGACATAAGGTGTATTTATGTAAGATTAGAAGATAATAGCACAAAGTATATGTTCGCACAATCAGAAGCTGTTGAGAAAGAGTTGATGAAACCAAAACAACAGAGTTATCATGATGAGGTTCACACCCACCAAAATGTTGTCTAAACATGCAAAATCCCAGCATGTCTAGGTGTTAATTACTCTCAATGCAAATGAAGAATTCCCCACACTTTCATTATCCTTCTTTTACACCAAAGCTTACTCATCATCTGCTTCACCAGACGGCATTAGTGGGACCACACCAAGGAAAACGAGAGAGTAGAGCCATACATCAATGAACTATTCCATGAATAAATGCAGCAGCACAAACTTTTTCCCCCCACAAATCCCAATGTCCCAATTTCAACACAGGCTGATGAACTCAAACATAAATAAAACAGTTGTTTTATTTAGATATAAATCTTGCAACCAGAAAATGAAATGAGCTTGGTTTGGTGATTCCAAACTAACATTAAAAACAGATAAAATGCATATCAATTTTGGATAACATTGACTAATCAGACTAGACCAGAATAATCCGGTAGCAAATACAATATTACAACCTTCTACTTTACACTAGAGGTTGGTCAGCTGATAAAAAAAAATATAATTTGTTTTTGCTTTACTAAATTTGAACATCAAGGATATCGTCAATAATTTAATAATAATAATAATAATAATTCAAAATTATCTCAAAAAGAGATAAAAACAAAACACATCTACCAAAACAAAGGTATAAAGTGCAATGCCAAAACTGGCAGCGCAGGTTCTACACTATTGATCACCATCTCAGAAATTCTTTTCAATGTTATGTTGTTTAATGATGAGCAGCACAAAGCTCATATATTATGTAGAAAGCCTTTGTAGAGTCATGTGCAGACTGTAGAGTAGAGCCCCGCCACCCTCATGTGACGGGTGATCATAAGACAGTGCGGCAAGCTTTGGGAGGCCCTCGTCAAAGCCAAGGTCACGGCTGAAGACTTCGCAGGACATTCTTTACCATTACCTTGTGTTAGAGTGGGGCGGCCTTAGGGGCTTAGGGGGGGCTCCATGTGCGTGAGAGACACAGGAATGGGACAAAGGTCATAGAGGGTCAGGGAGGTGCTGGTATGTACGGCCATACAACAACACCCTCTGAAGGCTCCATTCACACACTAAGATCTAAAGTGTCCCCTTCACTGTGGACCTGACAACTGGGACTGGATTCATGGAGCGGCAAGAGGCTGGTCAGCGCTGTAGAGGCACCAGCTTTACATTACAGAAATCTCACTGCACTGTATGTGATCTAGTGTTTTCTCTGACCCCAGAGGCTTGAGGTGGTGTCACTTGACTGGGGGTGGGGGAGTTTTATTATATATGTATTTTCTTTGTTTAATTGTATTAATACATATTCATTTAATTAATTCAAAAAAGGCCTTCATTGTTATCTAGGCTCCATTATTGGATTATATATATATATTGGATCCATTATAGGGGTTCTTACCCTTAAATCCCAAATTGATGGTGTAGTTAGTAGCAAAGGAAAGCCAATGCATTAATAAAACAGCAAAGCAAACCACAGATCAAAAGTGATTAACAGGTGGTAGGTGAAAACAGACATGAGCACCTTAAATAAGGTGTGGAAGGGTATACTTTATTGATTTGCCCTCTGCATTTGACCCATCCTTCAGATCATCAGGGGCAACCTGTCAGGAGCAGTGGTCGCCTGGGGACCCATCTCCAGAACTTGTGATCACTTAAAAACTTGCCATGCAATGCACAAACAAATTTTCCTCACAGCCTCTTAGACCTTACGCATGTTTCCGATTAAAAAAAGAAATCTGTGACTGGAACAGCAGATGTTAACATTAGCCTCATGAGTTCCATTGTCTCCTAATCTCATTGTAGCACAACTGGATAAGCTTGGCTTTGTTGTGTGTGTGTGTGTGTGTGTGTGTGTGTGTGTGTGTGTGTGTGTGTGTATGTGTGTCTGTGTGTGTGTGTGTGTGTGTGTCTGTGTCTGTGTGTGTGTGTGTGTGAATGCCGCAGCACAAAGACAGGCTTTCAGAAACGCTGCTCGCACTGGCTCCTCTGAGGGTGGCAGAATCCTTCACTTCAGTGACAAATAGTGTCATCGCACCGACAATAACGCCATCTTTCACATTCACTAGTGCGCTGACTGGCATTAGCTTACATCAGGGACCTGCCAAAGGAACGCCATAGACACTTATGTGCATATAGAGCACCTGAGTGAGTGGGTGGTACTTCTCATTTCCTGCATGGGTCCACATCTGAGAACTGCTGAAAACTTGACAAAAAATGTATGTGTGTGCGTGTGTGTGTGTGTGCGTGTGTGAGTGTGTGTATAAGCCTCGAAATAACGGGCCGGACACGGTCAATGACCGGCGCAAAAATCAGTTTTGACCGACTCCAAACTCAAGGTTCTGGACACAATGACCGACGCAAATTTTTCGCCGTAATATATATTTTAAATAGGCAAAAACAGCGCGGTGAACATGCCCAAAGCGATTCCTCTGCACAAACTCGGGCGCGCTGTACTACAGACCACGATTATTGCTGTAGTTATACAGCGGAGGAAGGCAGCGGAGCGCATGTGCGCGGGCATTTCTATCGCTTAAGTTTCGTTTTGACAGACATGCCACTTCGCAGTCTTCTCGCTTCTCATTGGCCGAGCAGTGTCCGTGATCTAATGTCGATGAAAGCAGGCATCTGATTGGCCGCTGCGTTCGGTTGTACTCGGAAATGCCCGGTCTAATTTTGCGCCACAAGTGATATCGAGGTTGGCGGGCGTCAATCTCCTTAGTTCGCAATTCAGTCTTTTTACAGTTGTTTGCAACACAAGCTGTAATTTTGCACATTAGGGACAATGTCAATGTGGAAGTATCCAAGGGCCCCAAGGGCCCCGCCCCCTTTGGAGCTGTTAGCATCGGGGCAATATATATATATATATATATATGTTAGTAGTTTATTTTGTAGGCTGTGATTTTATATATTCCACAAGATCTCCTTGTGTCAAATGCTGTAAACAGTATTTATTTTGTATCTAATAAAATTATTATATTAAATTAAACAGTATTAAAGATCATGATCTCTGGTTTATATGATTCAGTATTTGTGCTCTTCATATCAAATAACAGATAAAAGTACTTTAAATTGTTTTGCATGCTAATAACCAGGTTTAAAACAACACATTTATCTTGTTCTTATGACGCCGCGATGCCGCCCGCGCTTGTGGGCCCCTGAAATTGCTGGGGGGCCCCTAACTTTTTTAGGTAGGGGGCCCCCCTGGCCTCTAACTTTGAAAATCTATTTCTCAGCCTGTAAATGATAACGAGACATGTTAATAAAAGTTAATTTTTCAAAAATTATGTTATTCTGTTTTCCTTTCCTTGTGACCGATTCAGAATTAGCCATGACAGGTACCAAATGATCGGTACCTGTCATGTTGACAGGGACGTAAAAATAAATTTTTCAAGGCTTGATGTATGTATGTATGTATGTATGTATGTATGTATGTATGTATGTATGTATGTATGTATGTATGCATGCTGTAGATATATAGATAGTTGCTGAAGGGCCGCACGGAACAAGCTCTGTGTGAAACAAAAGCACCAAAAGTCATTCTGTGCGCTCCAAGTGCCAGATTCATGCAGGTTTTATTTAAATAAGTAAATTAAAGGGCCCATATCATACAAAATCAACTTTTCAGAGCGTTTAACCTTCAGTTCTATTGTTACCTGGTATATTTGCCCAAAGTGTTTTTTTGATTGATTTAGCTAGAAAACAGTCTCCATCCTGGGTTGACGGACGGGGCCTACTCACCGGGATGAGTCAGCCTGTTTCAGCCCATCCTCCAGGAAGCATCTGTACCTGTAACATTTGTCCCTTAGGGTGGACTACGAAACGGAAAAAATAGCATAATAAAAATAATAAAATTACTTGATGTATGCTTTGTATAATATCTATAATATATATATATATATATATATATATATATATATATATATATATATATATATATATATATATATAATTATATTGTATATTTTAACTCTAATATGAATACATTTTGCTTGCTTAACCTTTGTAGTTATGCTTGTGGATGTGTTCAAATTGTGCACTGAACTGAATCTGGATTTAGAATATTATGCAAATATGGGCAATTATAATATTTTCTGTAAAATTGCAATTACAGAGGTCATTCAGCACTTCTAATCTAAAACTCACAATACAATCCATGGCTGTGCATCTAGGTGTGCAGACGAGGAGGAAGCCTACACATGGAGCCTGACCTGAGCTGACCTCTGTGCCGTGGGCGCCTCACAATGGAGGACTCTCACATGAGCAGCTTGTGACTGGTCATCTCCCTTGGCGTCCGGGCCCCTGCCTCAAAGGTGTGGGTTGGGGCAAGTCTTCAATTTGGAGAGGTGCAGTTTGCAATAGGTTTCACAGTTCGTTCCTCTGTCCCATCCATTATTCATCCCTCTATTTCCCTATCCGTCGTTCTGGGCTGTAGGCCATTTTTCCCTGGTGGACTGCTCGCATGCATAATGCAGAAGGGCCCCTATCATAGGTGTGTAATTGACATCCCCAGTCCGGTACTGCTCTTAGGCTGAACACCAGTAAAACAGGTGCACGAGACAGGAGTACGAGCTAAAAGATTGTGACAGGAAAGTGAAGAGGAAAAGACTACATCTAATTGATAAACAGTATGTCAGGTCAGGACGCATTCTCAACTTTACAAATACCACTGGGGATATGACACTGGGCATATGACTTGCCAACTTATTTCATTCACATTTAGGACTGTTATAAACCAGCAAACAACATTGTTTAGATGGCTTCATGAGTAAAGATCTGTGATAAAATGTAAATATATGATTATATTTGTGTGTTAAAAGTTATCTGCATCATTAGCCTGAGGGGAGGGAAAGGCATGTTATTTCTAATAACATGTGTGAAGATGTTGTAGAAGCAGCCGTGAGGAATGTTCCTCCCATCCTGGGGACCAGATGGGTAGAACATTCACCAAGGTTTTTTTCTCTAGATAAAGATAATACCAAAGAGTCGTAAAAGACAAGTGCCTTGATGTGAAGCTGACCAATGAGAAATGTGACCCGCCTCCTTTTTATGTGTGATTTTAATAAAATGACTTGTAAGAGGGAGGAACGCTGAGAGTGATTTTGGAAAGTCGTTCAGGTTGCTTACAACATCTTGACTCGGCTAAGCCTTCCTCTCCCTTGCAAGCCACGCAAAAGACTGACGTTTCTGTGTCGTTTAATATTCTAAGTTGAATTATGTTCTCTGACTGTTAAGTAATAGCATTGATTCATGTGTAATTTCTTGACATTTTAGTGGTCCTGCGAGCCGGACGACAAGCTGTTCTTTGTGGAGAGTGAACTGCAAATCGGTGAAGTCTGTGCACAGCTAAAGGAAGTCCACTTTTCCCGTGGCCGCCCATCAGCGCCTCATTCTCCGCGGGAACAGCCCGTTGTTTCGAGTCAGCGGAGAACAGACGACAAAGAGGTCAAACAAATTTTGTGTGTGAAAAAGAGTTAGCCATAAAACGTTTTATGCATTTAGTTTGATATTTACTGGAAAAATATTGTATGCTTTTATGCCCAGTTTCATATTACTGAGGAAATATTTTAGGCTCTTATGCCCAGTTTAGGTATTACTGAGGAAATACCCAGTTTAGGTATTACTGAGGAAATACCCAGTTTAGGTATTACTGAGGAAATACCCAGTTTAGGTATTACTGAGGAAATACCCAGTTTCATATTACTGAGGAAATATTGTAAGCTTATGGACGAGATAAGTTTCTCACATAAGCAAGGAGTTTAAATTGCTCACCACGAGTTAAGTTTCTCACCGGAAGTGATTTTATGTATGCTTTGTGTACGAGTTTGTTACTGACATAAAGACGAGTGAATGTAAGCGCTGTGCACGGGCGTGGTAACTAAGAGAAAAGTGTGAATGTGTGAATGAGGATTAATAAGTTATTAACTAACAAGTGAGAATCACAATTAATCATACAAGGGTCACAAGGCGTTATTCTGAGAGATCTAAAATTTGCAGTCACGGGTGAATCTTAAACACCATGTTTATGTCCGGAGGAATCTAATATGGAATTTTCTCTAGAAGCTTGACATTGACCGTGACTGTAAAGCAAGTAGCATTTCTCTCAGACGACCGAGACCATATAATGCCAGAATTATCACCCCAAACTGTAAAAAGACAAAGGAAAAGTCATAAGAGGATTTTGGAGGGAGACTTCCAGTGTGCTCAGATGACGTGGCAGAGAGGGGGAGATAAGGGGGGTCAACAAGATAGGAGAAGGGGAGAAAGCAGTTCAGAGGACGCTCTGAAGGAAGGTTAATGAATTAGGAACTAAACCCAGATGGTTTTAAATTTTAGTTATTGAGAGCTCTGTAGAACAAATTTTAAGGGTTTTGTTTGATTGACAACAATCAATTATAAAGATTGTATTAAATTTGATAAGAGATGAAGATGAATTCAGATTTTTATAGATGGCCAATTTTTGGGGGGAATGTGATCACAGACAAGACAGGACACTTCCTGTCCCCGACATAGAAGACAAAGTCGTGTTTTTTGTGTGCACAGAACAAAGCTACGTTTTGTTTTGTTTTATTTTTGGACTTGACGAAAATTATCTTTTTGGACTTAATGCATGACTAGATGAAAGTACAGGACGAAAAGACAGAAGTGTTTTTAAATTTAGGATCAAATGCAGGCACGGGCCTGGAAGTGATAATGTGGGTCAATGAGTGACTACTGATGTTTTTGGACATAAGAGTAGAATGGGCAGTAAGTAAAGTGATAGTAAAAGTATATCAGTAACTTATTTATTTGTATTATCATGAGGAAACCTCGTATTGCATGTAGACGTAAGTGAGGGAATAAGTTAAATAGTGACGTCCAATGCCCTCCCAGTAAAGACATGAATGGGTCATTAACTAAAGGCAAACGACACCAAGTCATAAAGATAGTCAGAGATAAGGGGCTATTGACTGGCAAAGACTCTGGAGGAGTGTAGAGCAGCGTAATGCAGGAGTAGAATACATTTTATGAGACCCGCAGATTACCTAAAGATAGTGAAAACTAAACAGGGGGATGGGTAATCAATACATGAGTTTAGAAGCAGAATGACAGGGACATTATAAAGGATAACAGGGGAATCCCAGGGGTTGCAGCGTCTGATAGTTATATCAGAAGAAAGAGAGAAAGTAAAAGCAGGTTACAAGTGAAGGTAAGAGTAAGTGGGAAGAGAGAAAGAAAAAGCAGGTTTAGAAATTTGGAAATGGGTGTTTCCTCCGTTACAAGAGGAAGACAGAGAACAGACACAGAGGGGAAGACAGAGAGGAAGATGAGAGACAAAGAAAAGACAAAGAAAGTAGGCAACAAGGGAAAAACAAGTTGATAAAATGATGTGCCTTATGGACAAGGGGAAGGTTTAGAATCATTTTGATTTTTAATACACATATAGACTTGTTAGAACAAACTAATACACAATGTTTGTAACGCACCACATGAGCAGGTGTGAGAGATTGAGTTTGAAACTCACCTGAAGCACATATAGAAGATTAGCACATATTACATTAGATGGGTGACTTTATTCAGGCCACACCCACAGAGGAGATGTGAAATTTGATGTTAATATTCTAAGTTGTGAACTGATCCTTAAGGCCAGCTCAACGGGTGAATTATTGGGATAATTATTAGTGTTTGATGTATTTGAATCACACACACACACACACACACACATACATACATACATACGCGCGCACACGTGGAGACCAAACATTTAGAGTTTGAGGATACGAAACATTTAGAGTTTGAAACATTTAGAGTTTGAAACATTTGGAGTTTGAAACAAATGGTGGTAAAACAGATAGGTTTGGCAGTGTCGAATTACAGACACACAGACTGATTGACCCACACAGGGGGGAGCCCAGCGCCGTGGAAAGGGGGGCTCAGCCAGGGATGTGACCACTGAACTGTGAAAGGTCAAGAGGTGACATTGCGGAGTTGAAGACAGACGCAATTCCATCTCTTCCTTGATTACATCGTTGTAAACTATCTGGATTATTGAATTTTGTTTAAATGTAGAAATGTAGTAGTTTGACAAATGGGCAAGGCCATTTATCAAACAGGAGGGATATGTACGTGTAAACAAATGTTCCGAATCAATAATTACTAAAAAAAAAAAAAAAAATTGTAAACAAGAAAACTGTTTGAAATACACTGAACTGTCGAAAAGACTTTGTTTATCACCGCAGCAGAACGTGTTGGAGATGTGGTGTTTACAGAGACGGAGCCAAGTGGACGGAGCCAAGTGGACGGAGCCACACCGTGTCGTCCTCACACCGACCATTGGAGGGACGAGAACATGGGTGCTCTCATGGGAAAGTGAGAGAAATGTCTGGACAACACAGCGGCAGATCCATAACATCGCAGACGCAGGACTTCGTTTGTATGAGTTTTGTCCAGAGTCTACGGTAGAGTACTATACTCTGCTACGATGAACGAGAGCCAGAGGCTACGGTGCGCAGAGTACCATACTCTGTGTGAAAAGAATCAACAGTTATCATCATCACAGCGATGACGGTAATATGGGTGCTGAACATCTGTATTATGCACCGGACAATCGGGACAATCGATCAACATACACAACTGTGTATACCGGGAAATGAAACATACACAGACCTAAAATAAAGGGAAGAAAATAAGTGATCAACATGAAAGGTTATGAAATGTGTAATGTGAAATGTACAATGTATAATTGACATGACAGAGGCTGAAGAAACACAATGGCATATTATACAGCCACTATTGGTTGCACTAACTAAGAGGGTTTTTTATCTGCTACAACATAACTACATGTAATGTTAATGAGATTATGAATTGAGATGGGAAATGTACCAGTTCATATGTGTCATAGGTGTGACCGAAGCGTGCAGCGGAAGAAGGTCTCTTAAGAAACCAAGCGAGGACGTATGGTGGTGTGGGGACACTTGTGGAACGTTGTGCCTATGTATCCCTTTTGTGGCCAGCCATGGTCATAACAAAGATCAGCATCACCCAGAACCATACCGCAGGGTCAAGGTCGAGACGTTAGTGGACAATCTGGTATGCTCCCAGTAGCACCTGATACTACGTATATAGATCCTATTGGGGTACCCAGAGGAGTCCCTGATGAGTATAAGCTGGCTGACCAAATAGCAGCAGGGTTTGAGGGCCTTCCGCTTGTCTCTGCGATATTTCCCATCACGCAGCACAAAAATGTGGACAGAATTAATTATCTGTCTTTCCAATTACAAAGGTTGACTAATCTGACTCACAATTTAGGACTTGCTCTCGGGTCACAGTTGCATCACACCGCTTTAATGGCGTGGCAAACTCGAATGGCAGTAGACATGTTATTAGCTGAAAAGAAAGGAGTTTGTTTATTTCGTCGCTCTCACACCGAAGAATCCCTAAAAGCATGGAAAAGTTGCCTGCTGTCCTATAAGCAGGCTCTGCGTAAGGCCCAAACCAGATATTATTCAAATCTAATAGAAGTCAACAAAAGTAACACTAAATTCCTTTTCAGCACTGTAGCTAGGCTAACAAACTGTCACAGTGCAGTAGAGCCCTCAATCCCAGCTACACTTAGCTCTGATGATTTCCTCCTATTTTTTAATAATAAAATAAAAACAATCAGAGATAAATTAGATGAAATTACCCCCGCTATTAGCCCTGAACTAGCCCAAGCTGTAAATCTAACGTCCCATATAAATCCACCTGTAAACCTAGAAAGGTTCACAGCTGTTGATCAAGCAGAGATAACTTCAGCCATTATGTCCTCTAAAAGCTCAACTTGTGTCCTAGACCCCATTCCAAGCAGACTCCTCAAAGACATTCTTCCCCTAATTATAGACCCTATTCTTAATATAATAAATACTTCACTCGAAAGTGGCTATGTTCCACAGTCCTTCAAACATGCAGTCATTAAACCTCTTCTGAAAAAGCCTAATCTAGATCCCGACCTATTGGTAAACTACAGACCTATTTCAAATCTTCCCTTCGTCTCTAAAATCCTTGAAAAAGTTGTAGTAAAACAGCTTTGTCGCCACCTGCAGGACAATAACTTATTTGAAGTTTTCCAGTCAGGGTTCAGAGCCCACCACAGCACTGAAACTGCACTAGTTAAAGTCACAAATGATTTGTTATTAGCCGCTGACGATGGACTGGTCTCAATCCTGGTTCTGTTGGACCTCAGCGCAGCGTTTGACACCATCGACCACAACATTCTACTGCAGAGGTTAGAATGTGATGTAGGTGTTGGAGGAACAGCCCTCAGCTGGTTTAAATCCTATCTATCTGATAGGTTCCAATTTGTTAATGTAAACCAGAGCTCCTCACCAAGCTCTAAAGTAATTTACGGTGTGCCACAGGGTTCGGTACTCGGTCCAATTCTGTTTACTCTTTATATGCTACCATTAGGCAACATTATCAGAAAGCATGGCATTAACTTCCACTGCTATGCAGATGACACTCAGCTGTATTTATCAATGAAACCTGATCAGAGCGATCAAGTAGACAGACTTAGTACTTGTGTGAAGGAGATAAAAACCTGGATTACACTAAACTACCTGCTTCTTAACCCTGAAAAAACCGAGGTCATTGTGCTTGGCCCTAAGCATCTACGAGACGCTCTATCTGAGCAGATAGTCACACTGGACAATGTCAGTGTAGCCTCCAGTTCTACTGTAAGAAACCTTGGAGTCTTATTTGACCAGGAGCTCTCATTTAAAGCTCATATAAATCAAGCTTGTAAAACAGCCTATTTCCATTTGCGCAACATCGCCAAAATCAGAAGAATCCTGCCTAAAAGTGATGCCGAAAAACTTATCCATGCATTTGTAACGACTAGATTAGACTACTGTAACTCCCTGCTTGCAGCGTGTCCTAAAAGCTCCATAAAAAGCTTTCAACTGGTTCAAAATGCAGCAGCAAGATTACTAACAGGAACAAAAAGAAGAGAGCACATTACGCCAGTGCTGAAGTCTCTTCACTGGCTCCCCGTCGAGTCTAGAATCAAATTCAAAATTCTACTCTTGACCTACAAAGCCATAAATGACATGGCCCCATCCTACCTCAAAGATGCTATAGAACCATATCATCCAAACAGAGCTCTTCGCTCTCAGAATGCTGGCCTTCTGGTGGTGCCAAGAGTCTCTAAAAGTACTGTAGGAGGTAGAGCGTTTAGCTACCAAGCTCCTGTGTTATGGAATCAGCTCCCGACCCATGTTAAATATGCTGACACAGTCTCTTCATTTAAGTCCAGGCTTAAAACGTTCCTCTTCGAAATCGCTCATGGTCAGAGTAGTTAGGAACAGAAAGATAAACCCACAGCTTCAGCTACGCTGCCCTAGGAGTAACTATGCTGGGGGAAGTATGACAGCTTGAGCACTATCCTCTTCTTCTTCTGACTACTTATGCTATCAAACAATATTTATTTTTTGATTCCACTTGCAAACTGTTCACCGCCTTCTTTTCTTTCTCTCACTCCTGAGGACCTGTGGACCCAGATGCCCCTCCCCTGGTGAAGTGGTCCCTGCCCTGTGTGGACGGTCCCTCATCTGCCTGAAGAGTGGCTCCAGTTCGCCTCAGTCGGTCCCTCATCTGCCTGAAGAGTGGGTCCAGCTCGCCTCCGACGGTCCCTCATCTGCCTGAAGAGTGGGTCCAGCTCGCCTCCGACGGTCCCTCTTCTGCCTGAAGAGTGGGTCCAGCTCGACTCAGACGGTCCCTCTTCTGCCTGAAGAGTGGGTCCAGCTCGACTCAGACGGTCCCTCTTCTGCCTGAAGAGTGGGTCCAGCTCGACTCAGACGGTCCCTCTTCTGCCTGAAGAGTGGGTCCAGCTCCAGTCTCCTTGTGTCCGTCTGTCCGTCTGTGAGAGTCGGATCTCTCCTTCACTGGAACTCCTCCAGGTTTCTACGCTTTTTTCCCAAAGAGGTTTTTTTGTAGTTTTTCCTGGCCGAGAAGGAGAGTCTAAGGACAGAGGACCCTGGGACATCGTCCCTCGCCACCACAGACATTGTCTGACTTCATCGCCACCACAGACATCGTCTGACTTCATCGCCACCACAGACATTGTTGATTCATTTCTCCCTGTGGCCCTCAGAGGCAACTGTTGTTGTGATTTTGGGCCTTACAAAAATAAATTGATTTGATTTGATTTGTTAAATTTTCAAAGGTCAATGTTGTACATTCATTCCTAATAATACAGCCGCGGACGGCTCAGTCACAAACACTCTGTCACAATTGAGAACTATGTCTAAAAAAATGAAAGAACACACTGGAATAGACAATAAAATCTCAGAATGGTTAGAAAGCTGGTTCGGCAGGTGGACTGGTATCGTGGTTCCGGTACTGACCTCACTGTTGGTAATAATTGCCTGTTTTGTGTTTTGTGGATGTTGTTGCATACCAATGTGTAGACCATGGATGTATTATATTATCTGGATAGGGTACGCCCCCTCTGCCTCTGGCTCCAAATTGAGTAGTGGCCACTTCGCAGAATGCAGCCTTTTGGTCGGACCATTTCAGGAGTTCGGCCTCTAAAATTACCAAACATGCTAAATTGTTTTTAGTCTAAAAATAAAATAGAAGGAATTTCACTCTTCAACTGTTTCTAAAATACTTAAAAAATAAATTTTTAACCTTCCGGTGAACGGTGTACGCGCACCGAGCGCGCACGTGACCCTCATGAACGAGCCTCGGGAGAACACGTGACGGAAACTAAAAACAAGCAGAAAAAAGTGACGAGACAAGACCACGATACACGTAAGTTGTGTTTGTATGTCATTCCTCACGTTTCACACATTGTTCCATATGAAGTATAAAACAACAATTACACAGTTAACACGAGTTAACACAAGTTAACACAAGTTAACACGAGCTAACACGAGCTAACGTAAGCTAAAGTTTAGCTACACAAAGATGCAACAACACGTCACGATGGCTCGTGCTTCTGCAAATAAATAACTAATTATTTCTCTTACTAAATGTTCTAAGAGACAAGAGGTTTAGCACAGATCAAGGAAAACTAGAGAAAGAAGGGAAATAAAGTGATGTTTGTATTATGTGCTATAAAAAACAACCAAATTCAAATATATATATTCAAATATAACCTGCTGAAATGGGTCATATCTTACATATATAAATGTAAAAGTGACAGTGCTGTACTTACAGGGGCTGAGACCACATTTGAGGTTTTATTACATATTTCATAATGACGTGTGCTGTGTTTAAACAAAGCACACGCTTGTTTTCTATAGGAATGTCATGGATTTACTTCCATGGAATATGTAGAGATTTAGCAAACATGTCAGTTATGTTCTAACTTCTAAGGTTTAAACTTATGCATAAATAAATGACTTTTGGTTCTAGGTTTAAAAATTAATGTGAAAAGAGGAACTTTTGTGTTACAGAGCGAAATGTAAATCTGTCAATAACATATTCCAGCTTTTCTCTGTTAAATGTGCAGAATATATCAATGTTCTAATGAGTATCTTTCTCATCTTCAGAGTGCTGACCAGTGAGTTTAGTCTGTCTGTGCTGACCAGAGCTCTACAGGTCACTGCAGGTCACTGCAGGTCACTACAGGTCACTACAGGTCACTGCAGACCTAATCACTGCAGACACAGAGTCATCTCAAGTAAACTCCTGACGACTCCAAAGCAAAAGGTATTTTAATAATAACTTCTGCCTCGACTAAAAGTAAACAGTGTAGAATCAGTACTTTGAATTTATAAAATGTCTGTTTTGTTATGACCAAAAAAACTAAATGATAATTGTTCTTCAAAAGAGCCACTGCTGTGTCACATGTGTCTGTAAAACAGCTTCAGGACAAACATATGAAGTGTATGTTCTATGACTTGCATAATCTAAAGTTGTGACATGTTCTGTTTGTCTCTCAGTCAAACGATGGAGTTTACTGAAGTACAGAAGACTGCGTAGCCATGGAAACAAAGTCTTGTTAAATACTGAGATATTCAGTATTTAACACAATAATGTCACATTCATGTGCATATAACTGATGTAAAAAGAGTGTTTATTTTACCATTATTATTAGTATTATTTTGTCTTACGCTGTTTTTATTTTATCTTTATCTTTATTTTACCCCTCCATTCCTTATTAAGGTATGAGAGGTTCTGTCTAGAGGAGTTTTTGTTTATAAGAGTTCCTCTATTAAGATCGATCTATTAAGAGTGTTTTTTAAAATTCCTATAAGTTTTCTGTCCTTTTCCTCTGTATCTACTGTGTTGCAACAACAAAATTTCCTCATGTGTGGACAATAAAGGAATATCTTATCTTATTCAGTTTGTTCTATTTGACTTATACAGGTTGTTTTATCATTGTTAATATTTTTATGTTGCACTGAATCACCAAAGCAAGTTCCACTGTTTGTGAATTCTTTTCTTTGACAATGGAATAAACCTTTTCTGGTTCTATTAATGATGATAATAATAATGAACAGTACAGACTCAAACTCCTTAATAAGGGACTCCCACATTGTAGCTTTAAAACTCAACTAAAACTGGCTAAAATCAATTTATCATTTGTAGTTATAATCAGCTTTGCATTTATTGAACAAGTTCATTCATGTTCATTATTCTTATTAAATACATTAATAAACAAATGTGTTTTGTATTTATTAAAGATTGACATGATAAAAAAAAACGACAAAAGGAAACTGAATATAATTAAATACTTCTTAACTCAATTATGTAACAGAATCGATGATTATATTTTATATTTCTTCTCATCTGATTTAAAAAAATGCATATTGGCCAAATTATATTATGTAAATAAATAACTGAAAAGTTAATAACAAAATAAATACCCAAACCAAAAACTACAGAAAATGATGAGGACGTTATTCGACCTCTAAATGTAATTCATTGTCATTAAACCAGACTTTTTATCTTAACACTTCTTTATAATTCTCTTAAATATCAGAGCTTTACAACATGATACATGTATATTTATAGATGGATATAACAATTCATCATTATACGTTACGTAAACAGACTATTTCAAGCCGAATTATTCCAAAAGTCCGTGTTGACTGTTCTCAGTCGTTCACGCTGCTGTGACGTGCGCGCTCCCGACGTCACAAAAGTGGGAGGAGATATACCAGTATACAGGAAGTAATGCGGAACTAAAAAACTTTTTTGGAACCATGCGCCAATGAGCAGCTCCATAGGCTTCAATGGCGGCCATCTTGGCTTCCGGGGGCTTGGTGTAGACACACTATAGAACGTACAGTGGAAGAAGCGATCACAAGCCGAGGGCATCATAGTTATGCCTTAGTAGCTATAGAAGAAGATGAAACTGACAAGTATTAATGTGCATGACCCTTTGAGTGTAAAATGTATTATGTTCACACCAATATGAAAAACATGTTGAAAACTGAAAAGAGTGATGTGTTCGGATATGAGAAAGTGGGCTAATGCTTTGATAAAGATAAGATAAGATATTCCTTTATTGTCCCACATGGGGAAATTTCATTGGTGCAACGCAGGCAGACACAGAGGTAGATACAGAAGAACAGATCACTTATAGGAAATCTGAAAAACACTTTCAGTAGAAGATCTCCTATAAATAAATAAAAACAGGAGGGAAATGTGATAACATGTAAATATATGATTATATTTGTGTGTTAAAAGTTATCTGCATCATTAGCCTGAGGGGAGGGAAAGGCATGTATTTCTAATAACATGTGTGAAGATGTTGTAGAAGCAGCCGTGAGGAATGTTCCTCCCATCCTGGGGACCAGATGGGTAGAACATTCACCAAGGTTTTTATCTCTAAAGATAATACCAAAGAGTCGGAAAAGACAAGTGCCTTGATGTGAAGCTGACCAATGAGAAATGTGACCCACCTCCTTTTTATGTGTGATTTTAATAAAATGACTTGTAAGAGGGAGGAACGCTGAGAGTGATTTTGGAAAGTCGTTCAGGTTGCTTACAACATCTTGACTCGGCTAAGCCTTCCTCTCACTTGCAAGCCACGCAAAAGACTGACGTTTCTGTGTCGTTTAATATTCTAAGTTGAATTATGTTCTCTGACTGTTAAGTAATAGCATTGATTCATGTGTAATTTCTTGACAAGATCAAACTAGATTTGGGTAAAAATAGGACTATGATAAATCTCCTAACAAATAACATAGAACAAAAGGAACTCAAATGTTCATTGGAAGCCCCGAGCTTCATCCATCATCATTGAGTTCTAAAAGTAGTGTTGCCCGGTGGTTCAGTGATCTGAACAGCACCACATTTGGAAGGCTCTGAGCAGTTTCCGCATCGAGAGATCAATTTCCAGATCTGATAATTTGCTGAATGCCTTCCCTGCTTTCACAAACTGTCTAAATTAAGACCCCAATAAAAGATTCAATACAATTAACAAATACATAAAAATATTTGCACATAAGATTTTATCAAACAAGTGCACCACCACTGCAGGTAGTCCTTGATCAGTGCTTTAAAAATCATTAAAAGGCCTAAAATCTGTTACACAGGCAGGGATGCTGAAGGCCTTTTTTCCTGTCTCTGTGTTAAGACGATGGGACTGTAATACAAAAATGTCTTGAGACCTCAAGCGGTGACAACTCTTGCATCCAATGATTGCCATCCTACTTTAGAATATAACTGACAGCGGTGAGTTCTATATTATTTTCCTGCTATGAACACGTTTTAAGAAAGACAATGTGACTTTAAGATTATTAGTCAGCTCTTGTATGTGTTTGATGAAGGAGAGTTCATCATCGATCCAGATGCCCAAGTATTTGTAATGGGGTACTTGTTCAATCACTGGAGAATAGCATACATTTAGTTTTATTTGAATTCATTAATCATTCTAAATAAACAGTTTTGTTGGATGAAGTGAAAATCCTCCTGAAGTGGATGCTGCAAACTATTTGTTATAATTTGTATCAAACTCAATAGTATCTAGACAATCCAAGATAATATAATGCAATGATCAAGTACATATTTTAACATTGCAGAAGCTTATTGAAACTATGTCAAATGTGTGCTGTAATCAAAGCTAAAGGCGGTCCTACGAAATATTAGATCCTGTGCCTTTTTTTCTGTGGTGACCTTTTTTCTGGATAAGTAGTGTATTATCAGCCACAAAAGCCAGACAAATATCAGATTTGACAAACAAAAAGAAGACTACTCGTACATACAACATTACAGAGCAGTGTGGGGACAGGTGGACCTGTAGTGTGCACACAGAGCACCTTTGTCCGTGGCAGTGAAGGTGGGCGGCTGCTTACGGGAAAGGCCTTTGTCTCAGAACCCTCCCTCTGGAAACAGAGTCAGGGCTATTTTAGACCAAACTGCACCAGCCTTTGGTCTGTTTTAACCAGTCTGATTTAAATGTCTGGCATTCCAGGCTGGCAGATTCAGTGCCAAATGCCGCTCCATGTAGGGTCTGATCACATGAACACTGGCCAGTCTGGGCCCCGGGGACACTCTCCACCCTCATCATATCACACTATGAAAATAAATAGCAGAAACCCTATCAAGAGCATCAAGAACATGGAGGCAAAGAATTTGTTTTTCAGGGTTGAACCGCGTTTGATCATTTAATTTTTTTTTATTTCTATATGAGCTCAATATAGAACCATTCTTTAAGTTTAGTTTAAATAGTTATGTATTAGCAAACTATTTACAAACAGCACACAAATTAGACAATCAATCAAGACATTATTCTTCTCACTCACAATAACTTACGCTATAATATGAATATGGGAAGTTTAATATTAATTAATATGGGAAGAAAAAAAACCTTTGTGGACTGTAAGATTGATTTGAACAAAAAATAAAATAAAGCTCACATTGAGTAATACAGGTCCCTGCCCTCCAGCTGAAGTTACGTCATCCTCAAAATTAAGAATGTGAACAGAATCTATTACTGCCATATAATCATTTTCTACATTGATCATATTTTACATGACATGCAGTGTATGCTCCTTCCAACAGTAGACAAGTTCAAAAAGTCAAACACATGTCCTCAGACAGTCCATATCAGCTGAAGTAAGAGCAGATGTCTGATCCCATCCTCTTCTTAACAGCACAGCAATTTAGTGTCCAGGACTGACATAAGAGCAGAGGAATGTGAGAGGATAGAAATCAGTGCACAGTCTGACCCCTATAGGACGAGAGCTGGTCTACTCTGGATGCTGAATTCACTCATGGATGGATGGATGGAGACAATAAACGATCAAGTCCTTAAATAAATAAATTAATTAATAAATAGCTAAAACCCAATGAAAACAGTTCACTTAAATAGACACAAAAACAGTTTCTCAGGATCAAAGTGCTCTTGCGCTAGGCCCAGATAGATTTATTGGTCAACAAATAGGAATTGAGGCTCATATTACATTTGAGTAGAATCAAGCCTTGTTTGAATGTAGCATATGTTTTATATTTGTGTTCTTGATCTGGCCATCTCGCAGATTGAATATCACTGATCTGGAGAACAGATACAAGTAAAAGTGAAGCTACTTGTCCACAAAAACGGTGGTTTATGTTTCATGATAATGGCATTTTACTTAACTATTCGTTACATTTGTGCTTTATTTTTATTTTAATATCCACATTTTTCAGTTTTGCCGAGATCTTTGTAAGTAACCCTTTTGTTAGATAAGAAAAAATTGAACAGTAATAAGTTTGGTACATATTAATATCAATCCCTATGGTAAAGCGGGTGGTGAATTGCCTGCCCAGCCAGATCATAAAGGTCATCAAATAGCCCGCTTAACTAGGGGTGGTCCAATCACAGCCACTAATTTGTATCACGTGTCTCTTACATGTAGAAATATTTTTTGACTGATAGGCCATGTTGGTTTAGACGTGTGGTTAATCTGCCTGTCAATTATCCAATTTAAACTCGGGGACACAGGATATTATTCCAAACCAAAATGTACAGTGTGTGTTGTCTTGGCTTGTCAGGCAGGAAGTGATAGACAGGCTGATGGTTCTGCTGTTGAAGCAGGAAGAGATGCAAGGAGGTCAGCTGAAATAGTATGAAGGAGGTCAGCTGAAATGGTATGAAGGAGGTCAGCTGAAATGGTATGAAGGAGGTCAGCTGAAATGGTATGAAGGAGGTCAGCTGAAATGGTATGAAGGAGGTCAGCTGAAATGGTATGAAGGAGGTCAGCTGAAATGGTATGAAGGAGGTCAGCTGAAATAGTATGAAGGAGGTCAGCTGAAATGGTATGAAGGAGGTCAGCTGAAATGGTATGAAGGAGGTCAGCTGAAATAGTATGAAGGAGGTCAGCTGAAATAGTATGAAGGAGGTCAGCTGAAATAGTATGAAGGAGGTCAGCTGAAATGGTATGAAGGAGGTCAGCTGAAATGGTATGAAGGAGGTCAGGTGAAATGGTATGAAGGAGGTCAGCTGAAATGGTATGAAGGAGGTCAGCTGAAATAGTATGAAGGAGGTCAGCTGAAATGGTATGAAGGAGGTCAGCTGAAATAGTATGAAGGAGGTCAGCTGAAATAGTATGAAGGAGGTCAGCTGAAATAGTATGAAGGAGGTCAGCTGAAATAGTATGAAGGAGGTCAGCTGAAATAGTATGAAGGAGGTCAGCTGAAATAGTATGAAGGAGGTCAGCTGAAATGGTATGAAGGAGGTCAGCTGAAATGGTATGAAGGAGGTCAGCTGAAATGGTATGAAGGAGGTCAGCTGAAATAGTATGAAGGAGGTCAGCTGAAATAGTATGAAGGAGGTCAGGTGAAATGGTATGAAGGAGGTCAGCTGAAATAGTATGAAGGAGGTCAGCTGAAATAGTATGAAGGAGGTCAGCTGAAATAGTATGAAGGAGGTCAGCTGAAATAGTATGAAGGAGGTCAGGTGAAATAGTATGAAGGAGGTCAGCTGAAATAGTATGAAGGAGGTCAGCTGAAATAGTATGAAGGAGGTCAGCTGAAATGGTATGAAGGAGGTCAGCTGAAATAGTATGAAGGAGGTCAGCTGAAATAGTATGAAGGAGGTCAGCTGAAATAGTATGAAGGAGGTCAGCTGAAATGGTATGAAGGAGGTCAGGTGAAATGGTATGAAGGAGGTCAGCTGAAATAGTATGAAGGAGGTCAGCTGAAATGGTATGAAGGAGGTCAGCTGAAATAGTATGAAGGAGGTCAGGTGAAATAGTATAAAGGAGGTCAGCTGAAATAGTATGAAGGAGGTCAGCTGAAATAGTATGAAGCAGATCAGGTGAAATGGTATGAAGGAGGTCAGCTGAAATAGTATGAAGGAGGTCAGCTGAAATAGTATGAAGGAGGTCAGGTGAAATGGTATGAAGGAGGTCAGCTGAAATAGTATGAAGGAGGTCAGCTGAAATAGTATGAAGGAGGTCAGCTGAAATAGTATGAAGGAGGTCAGGTGAAATGGTATGAAGGAGGTCAGCTGAAATAGTATGAAGGAGGTCAGCTGAAATAGTATGAAGGAGGTCAGCTGAAATGGTATGAAGGAGGTCAGCTGAAATAGTATGAAGGAGGTCAGCTGAAATAGTATGAAGGAGGTCAGCTGAAATAGTATGAAGCAGGTCAGCTGAAATGGTATGAAGGAGGTCAGGTGAAATGGTATGAAGGAGGTCAGCTGAAATAGTATGAAGGAGGTCAGCTGAAATGGTATGAAGGAGGTCAGCTGAAATAGTATGAAGGAGGTCAGCTGAAATAGTATGAAGGAGGTCAGGTGAAATGGTATGAAGGAGGTCAGGTGAAATAGTATGAAGGAGGTCAGCTGAAATAGTATGAAGGAGGTCAGCTGAAATAGTATGAAGGAGGTCAGCTGAAATAGTATGAAGGAGGTCAGCTGAAATAGTATGAAGGAGGTCAGGTGAAATGGTATGAAGGAGGTCAGCTGAAATAGTATGAAGGAGGTCAGCTGAAATAGTATGAAGGAGGTCAGGTGAAATAGTATGAAGGAGGTCAGCTGAAATAGTATGAAGGAGGTCAGGTGAAATAGTATGAAGGAGGTCAGCTGAAATAGTATGAAGGAGGTCAGCTGAAATAGTATGAAGGAGGTCAGGTGAAATGGTATGAAGGAGGTCAGCTGAAATAGTATGAAGGAGGTCAGCTGAAATAGTATGAAGGAGGTCAGGTGAAATGGTATGAAGGAGGTCAGCTGAAATAGTATGAAGGAGGTCAGCTGAAATAGTATGAAGGAGGTCAGGTGAAATGGTATGAAGGAGGTCAGCTGAAATAGTATGAAGGAGGTCAGCTGAAATGGTATGAAGAAGGGCATTTACCCGTATGTAAATGGAGTCAGAGGTCATGTAAAGATAAGAAAGCTTTGTAGCTCGATTAAAGTTTGAAGCGCAAAATTTCATCTTTCAAGCAAGCTGTCATTGGCTGACAGGACAGCTATGGACAAGATACATGTTGTGAATTTGACAGCATTTATTTAACACATAAATATAGCTTATAATAACTGTGCTCATAAATGCATATATTAAGTTCCAAGTCATTTAAATGGATTTCTTTTAGGTATATAATATTATTATTTTTTTCTCGTCTTTGTTGTATCTTTGGCCACTTCATTGGACTTAGTTTGCTATTAACATGATACTATTTGTATTTTTTCGATGAAACTGTATTAATTATGCTGTCTCATTCTTGTAAATCTGCTTTTGTTACACAGCTCTCAGGTTGAACACGACACATAAACACAGAAACCACAACAACAGAACATAATAGAACAAAGAAACGGCAAAAAAAATGGATGATATATTTTGATCTGGGTACTTACAAACTGAAGTTGGAAGACACTGGCCTTCTTTGGGCTAATACACATGTCTAGCATAAAGTCCAGGACACTTTAATTGGATCAAAAGGAAAAAAGGAGGGAAAGTCAAACCGTTCATTGACATGCTTTTTATTAATGAAGTTATGGAACTTCAGTATAACAGGTCTAGGTCTAGCCAGCTTAGGTGTAGCATGGCTAGCCCGGTTCTCTGAGCCGTTTTTCTTATTCTATTTCTTAGGCATGTTCATTATATATCTCCTCCAAAGTAGAAATATCGAATCTACCCCAAAACCTGACAAGACACGACCAAACTAGGCGGCCATCACCCCGAAAGTCCAACTACAGACTTTTCAATTCGCTAATTGCAGCAATTCTAAATTGGATTAATTTAACTGAGACAAATCTTGCAGCCTTAAAAACATGGCTCTTTATAAATGGAAATATATATCTTCAATGTTATGTAAGAGGGACAAAGAGAGAAGGAAAGGAAGGAACACGGTGTCCACCTGGATGAGAACATTTGACAGATGAAGACAAAATAGAAGGGAAAGTAAGTCGAAAGAGTTTCAAGTGTCCAGGTGCATTTATGTCAGCTACTGCTAACCAATGCCTTGTCTTGTATATAGATGTTTACAAGGGCTGACTCCACCACCTCTCACTGATTACATTAAAACAGGAGCATCGCATCATGAACCGCCTGAGCCATTAGCAGGGGTGACTGTTTACAGTTGAACAATCTGCTATCTTTTGTGGGAGGCGCCCATCTTCAAAACTTTCAAAAGTCACTCAAAGGTTGAATTGACATTTTTTTTGGCCCAAATCTGAGTCTTATTTCCTCGTGGCGTGGTCTGCCAATTAGTCCTGCCACGTATCAATCATAAAACGGACCTACCGCTCACCTGCAGCCACGTGCGGCTCGTCCTCCGAGAGCAGCACGTTTCCGCGTGTCTAAGCGCATTGATCTATCATAATATAGTTCCCTCAGTGTACGAGACAATATGAAGACGGAGAAAGACAGTTTGAGCTGTCTCAAATCGCTAATAAACAAACGCACGTGTGTGTTGTATCAATCCGCACAATGTGCACTTCTGCCTGCGTCCTCAAATCGCCGAAAAATCTTCCATTGCGCCTTTAAAGTATTGTGCAATAAGGATCGAGGCAACTTTATGAGCACGGACTTGGTCGAGGGCTACCTGTTCAATTAGCCTAAATGGACCTATAATTATATTAGTAACAAAATTACTAAACTATTAAACTGTGAGTAAATGTTTGATATGATACAAGTTTATGTGGTGCATTTATGTATATTTACCATGTATTTTTTTTCTTTGAAAACCCAATCTTAATTCAAATTTTAAAGCAGTGAATGATAAGAACAAAATAGCAGTTAAAAAAATCAGGAAATCTGATAACTTTGTATTAAATCTAGCACTGACTCATTCAGTGAGTAAATGTATGTGATCGTCTGAATACAAGTAAAGGTACTAAGCAGATGTTCTCCTCCTGTGGCTTTTTTAGACCTGGTTCAGTCCTGTGAGTCCTGGTTTGGGTTAGACCTGGTTCAGTCCTGTGTGAGTGTTGGTTTGGGTTAGACCTGGTTCAGTCCTGTGTGAGTCCTGGTTTGGGTTAGACCTGGTTCAGTCCTGTGTGAGTGTTGGTTTGAGTTAGACCTGGTTCAGTCCTGTGTGAGTGTTGGTTTGGGTTAGACCTGGTTCAGTCCTGTGTGAGTCCTGGTTTGAGTTAGACCTGGTTCAGTCCTGTGTGAGTGTTGGTTTGGGTTAGACCTGGTTCAGTCCTGTGTGAGTGTTGGTTTGAGTTAGACCTGGTTCAGTCCTGTGTGAGTGTTGGTTTGGTTTAGACCTGGTTTAGTCCGGTCTGAGTGGTGGTTTGGTTTAGACCTGGTTCAGTCCTGTGTGAGTCCTGGTCTGGGTTTAGACCTGTTTTAAACATATTTGGATTGAATTGTGTCCTGGGTGAGGCGGCGTGATTTAAACTTTAGCCCTTCACGAGTTTGACCTGGTTTAGTTCTGTGTTGGTCCTGGTCTGATAGCGGCCCTGATAGTTCTCCTTTTGCTTGTCTTTAAATAAAACATTGTTCATCCAAACGCTTCTCTTTCACTTCTTTGCTGCAGATCCAGCACATGTAGGCTGCGTCACTTTCAGTTCATCTCTAGTGGCTTGTAACTATGTGATTACTGGGTGTATTTAAAAAAAAAAAAAAAAAAAGTGATTTGGAGCTAGTTATCGGTCTGTTGCTGCCTCTACATTTCCAGCTCTCTTTTCAACAGGCTTAGCAGCGTTTTTGGCAAAACACTTTTGGGAAATAGTATGTGAAATTTATCAGCGTCCACTGTAGCTCTTTATAAATTAATATTGTATACTGAAACGAATGGTATGAGTAGTAAACTAATATGTGACCATCCTGTCTGACCACTCGGTCTTGTGGTAGTGAATTGTTCCTGTAATGTGCTCAGTCTTCTGTGATTACGTGTGTTCCTAATGTGGATCATTGTCTGTGGACCTAATGCATTTTGTGACATTTGCTGTAGTGTTGTTGTGCTTTATATTGTGTAACCGTACCATCAACCTGACCAGGGACAACAGACAGAAACTAGCATGCGGCTAAAATCTGGCATATTTACATAAGTTATCATATGTTCATTAATTTATTATGCACCGTTATTTATAAATAAATACATAGAGTTGGTGAAGCAGCGATAAGACTTATGCATGCCACAGGTATGTTTTTGAGAATTATTGGAACAATGTGGTTTGACAATCCTTGAAATAGGAAAATGCATAGTACCATACACCGTATAATACCCTTTAAAATTCAGCATATGCAAAACTACTGTGCACACGATTTCAGTGGCAATTTATGAGTTTGCGCTTGCATCCCGCACAGTCTAAATTTATGGAAACACACCATCCAGCAGAGATCCCACAATTATCGGTTGGGTAACAAAGAATTGTTTTAACTAAATGAGGAGGTATTTAGGTGTACATAAAAATATTTGAAAATTGAGAAATATATGAGCAGCAGATCTAAAGTGCGTTCGATAAAATGTGTCTGGGCTTGGAGCAGTATTGAAACAGCTTGGTGCCCATTTCTCCCTTAAGGCTAAAAGCACAGCCAGACATGAGAGGCATTACCGGACAGCATTTCACAGCACTTTGCTGCAAATGTCTCATTTTGGCCGGTTCAGCACAGAGGTCCCACGGACATTAAGCCGTCTGGGCTTCGCACAGACAAATTAAATTACCCCCAGTTGCTGGATTAGACTCTCACACACATGTCCAGGGAGGAGTATACAGGAGTACCCAGGAACATGCAGGAGCACACTGGAGCACACAGGAACATGCAGGGACAAAGCAGCCCCAGTGCTTTGCTCTCACACATTCATCACATAAAGAATGGCTCCTCTGGACTCATCCATTAGTTAACAGAATGGCAGCGCAGTGACAGGCCTGTCCGGATACTGCCTCTAATCCAGACTTATGGCACAGTGAGGCTGTGCTACTGTTAAATCTAGTACCATCTGCCAGCTGTTGCCAGCAGGTTCACATCCGAGGGCATAGTGGACCTGCACTAACCATCATTGATCACATGGAAAGCCACGTGTCACCTGGAGGAAAACAACAGCATATAGAACTGCTATTATTTTGATCAATGCCACAAATACACTGTCCCCAGGAAATCTATCTCCAAACTATCACAAATGAATTGCCCTTTTGAGCAAAAAGACTTTATCATGTGCTGAGACAGCAGCTGTCAAGGCGGTAGAAGAGCCAGTTAACTGTAGCGCAGTGAGGACATGCCACACTGAAAACAGCCTGTGCTAGAGACGAGGGGCACTGCTGCTGGGGATCACCATGGAGACTTCATTAGTGTGGAATTTAACAGATAAAATTAAATCAACAAGTTTCCTGACACGAGCATCAGTTCAACACATGGGGAAAAAAATGACAGAAACTTCAGTTTATTTATTTTTATTTACGATCATTTATTTTTTTAGGTTTAATAATCGCCCCAAAAAGACAGCAGAGATGTAAAATGCTGTTTTAAAGACAACCAAAGAATACTGCTATTATTATGCTCTCGCTTACTTTACTGAACTGAACTGAACCGAACAGAGTGAACAGTTTGGAATTCAAACTTTCATGAGCAAAACAGCTGACGAAACAAGGCTATGTTTGTAGTCTCAATAGTGCAAATTACCATGGCGATGTATGGTGCATTTGTTGGAAAATATAAGTGGAATTCTTATAAAATCAACATAATACATAAATCCAGGAGACTGCCTAAAAGTTGAGAGGCATCTGTGCACAGTCCAGTGCTCACAGACAGAGCAGCATTGAGAAACACTGACACAGCAGTTGGACAGAAGTGACCAGTGTTCCTTAATACTGGCAAGTTAATGCCAAAAAGAAGGTCTTAAGTGTAGGCTAGTTGATATAATTTCAGAAAAAAATTACTATGTTCTATATCAGACGGGTGAAAATACCTCAGATTACAGCAAATAGCCAAGGAGAGGACCCCCAGACCCCACTCACAAGCTCTGTTTCCATCTGCTTTTTGTTGTATTTTTTTATATTTGTACCAGATCCCTCAGCTCATACACGCATATGCACAAAGTTTCACTGTCATTCATAAATAAGCATAAACGTATTTTAAATAAAGCTCATTTTAAGCAAAACAGAAAAGTGAAGTGACAGGGACATGCATTATAATCCACTTCAGTGTGGACCATGACTGTTAGTAGTAATTAAGTGCTGCTCTTCCGGACATACTAAAGCTTAGAGGATTATTTTTCCTTTGGGACAAAATTACCATGTTTATCATTGTTTAATGAAAATAAATGTAGAAAAACCACACATCTGGCTAATAATTTTACCAAACTGCTGTAAATACGCAGAAACACTTGCTTATGCAGTAAAGATGCTCACGTGGAATATAATAAGCGCAAGCTAAATGCATATGAAGATGTGGCCTAAATTCAACAAAAATATAAGAGCCCTAAATGAAATAAAAACAAATGAGATTCATCACAATTGTCACAATTCTTAAAATAATACATTTCTTGGCATTATTGGTGCCAAAAAAATATATATATAATGAATTTAGTCTTTTAATTATTCTTAGCATGAATAATTTAACTTGCACAGCTGTAGCCTAATATAGTCTTTATTAGGCCCGAGCGCCACAAGCTGGCGAGAGGCCTATTAGTCCCGTAAGGCCGTGCGAAGCACGGCTGCGAAAGTGCGCACCTAGTGCGCATGAAATCGAGCGCGAAGCGCTCGCCCACTTCCAAACACTCACTAACGCACTCCTCCACTCACGCACGCCCCGTGCATACTAATTAGTAGTAGGAAAATGGAACATTACCGTTGTAAACGGGCGAAGCCCGTGCAAAAGTGCGCACTAAACGAGCACTTTACATTGGGATGACGACCGCTAAGTAGCTCACAAATACGTTCCTCATCTCTTGCATGTTCCGTGCATATAAGCATGTAATGCAAAAATTGAACATTATTACTATATAGAGGGCCAAAAACACAAAGTGGGCGGAGCCCACTCAAAATTAACGAAAGTACCCGTCAGTGACCAGGGACCCACACCATGAGGTAGGAAAGCGCGAGCGATTTCCGAAAATGTATAGTTTATGATATTTGAAAAATGGGAAACATTGTTTTCGCATCGGAATATTATTAGGCCCGAGCCCCAGCAGGGCGGAGGGCCTATTGCTCCCGCAACGCTGCCGAAGGCAGCGTTGCAACTGTCTGCCCCGTCGCCCCTGGCAAGTACAGTGAACTAGCCCATGCCGAAGGCATGGATCATGCATACTTACTCCTGCTATGACAGAAATAGTCAACAATGAGTGAATGGGCGATTTATTGGGCCTCCTTACATTCTGGCTATCTCCCTTTTCTAAAATTTTAAAAATTGGTGTGTCAGCGCCCTCAGATGTACCAAAAATGCATTAAGATAGAAAATGACCCAAAAAAATCTTATCGTAGAATCATGAAATTTGGCGCAGAGGTAGATGGTGACAAGAGAAGTAAAAAATATTACTACGGCAACGCCGTCCGCCCAACCAAATGTTGGCCATATTGGTTCAAAAATGGCTAATTATGACTTGGGAGTTTTTCCAAACGTCGTACTTTTACAAACTCCTCCCAGGGCGTTGGCCCTAAAAAGCTGAAATCTGGTGAAAATGCTACTGAGGAGTGGGACATCAAAAGTTATCCAAATGACATTGATACCTGTCACGGTCTCGGTGCGGCGAAGCCGCAAACTGTAGCTAGAATTTCAGAAATCTCCCATATTTAAAATTTCTGCCGTTTGCCCAGTTAAAGTCCGAATTGCGTCAAATTAGAATCAGTTGTTAAACTCTTTGCCCTAAACCTACTTGAAGTGAAATAAATTTATTTGGCGCCACAGCGCCCCCTACAGATTTTATATGAAGGTTAAATGTTTAGTTTTGCGAAATTTGACACAAAACTCAATTTTGGCATTCCCATCAAAAATGTAAATGAGAGCCATGTCATTGACCCATGTCAATTGTTATGGTTTTGCCGTAGTGATGACCGAAACCTCCCATGTTATTCCAATGGGGAAATCGCCAGAACATGTTTACACTTTATACTTTCACCAACTCCTCCCAGGGCGTTAGCCCTATTAACCTGAAATTTGGTGAGACTCATCTTCAGGGGTGGACCATCCAAAGTCATTCACATTTTTATTCAAAGAGTCACGGTGTCTGTGCGGCAAAGCCGCACATTTTGCCAAGAATTCAAAATAAATTTGCTTTTTGATGGTAAAACAAAGGGGAGAAGATGTGACAGCGTCATAGATTCAGCAGGAGGCGTACTAAAAGGACAATTGGGGCGCGTTAGTACCCCCTCCTCTTGCGGCGTGGCGGCGGCGTGGCGAGGGCCGATCATTGCCGCTTGCGGCTATATTTAGGCCCGAGCGCCACAAGCTGGCGAGAGGCCTATTAATCTCGTAAGGCCGTGCGAAGCACGGCTGCGAAAGTGCGCACGTAGTGCGCACGAAATCGAGGGCGATGCGCTCGCCCACTTCCAAACACTCACTAACGCACTAAAGTCCGAATTGCGTCAAATTAGAATCAGTTGTTAAACTCTTTGCCCTAAACCAACTTGAAGTGAAATAAATTAATTTGGAGCCACAGCACCCCCTACAGATTTTATATGGAGGTTAAATATTTAGTTTTGCGAAATTATATGAAATTTGACACACAACTCAATTTTGGCATCCCCATCAAAAAAGTCAATGAGACCCATGTCATAATTGTTATGGCTTTGCCGTAACGATGACCGAAACCTTCCATGTTATTCCAATGGGGAAATCGCCAGAACATGTTTACACTTTAGACTTTTACGAACTCCTCTTAGGGCGTTAGACATATTAACCTGAAATTTGGTGAGACTCATCTTCAGGGGTGGACCATCAAAAGTTATCCACATTTTTATTCAAAGAGTCACGGTGTCTGTGCGGCAAAGCCGCACATTTTGCCAAGAATTCAAAATAAAATTGCTATTTGATGGTAAAACAAAGGGGAGAAGATGTGACAGCGTCACAGATTCAGCAGTAGGCGTAATAAAAGGACAATTGGGGCGCGTTAGCGCCCCCTCCTCTTGCGGCGTGGCGGGCGGCGTGGCGAGGGCCGATCATTGCCGCTTGCGGCTATATTTTCATATTATTCTCAATAGGGCTGCAGCTATCGATTATTTTAGTAATCGAGTAATCCATAGTTTTTTTCTTTGATTAATCGGTTAATATTTTTGTACATTCCGTAAACCATTTAAAAGCATATTAAATCATTTTAAAATAAACGTTATAGTTCATTGTAATAAACAAATAATAAATCGAGTTTCTGCTTAAAAAAACATATTTTATTCTTAAGTTCACATGAGTTTGTCCCCAAAACGGCAACATTTCACTTCACCAGTCCAAAGTGTTCTGTTTGTTACAGTTTGTATATAAAGAATATATATAAAGGACTAATTAACTTGTCACCAGACTGTTTCATTTGCGTTTTTGTCACATAACTTAAAATAAGACATTTGTTTGTAAAACATTTTGGGCGGGACCAGGAATGCCTGGTGTTTTGAGCTTCACTCTATATTTTGCATTTTGTCACAACACGGCGTTGGCACCGTGTCATTGCGGACTTTCTGTTTCACATCAGATTATTATAATGGTCGCGGTCCTCCTGCTGTTTCCATGGATGTAAGCGCCGCAGAGGAAAGTGTGGCATGTTTGAAACGTACAAGTGTGTCTGGGAAGCAGAGCTGGGGGCACGGGGGCCGCGTGTTCCGTGCGCTCCGCGCGCCACACGCAACAGAATCACGTGTTTTTAATTAGTTATGTAAATTAAATGAATCATCGGGGCAATAAAATAATAATAGAAGCTTTTTTGTAATCAAATTATTCGATTTACTCGAGTAATCGTTGCAGCCCTAATTCTCCCTCTCCTCAGCCTCTGCGGGTGGTCTCATTCCTTTTTCTAAACCCGAGTCTACTACCAGAGGCCAGGGAACAGTATATTTGATGTTCCTAGCACTGCACTATTCTAGTTTGAGATGTCTGATGTAGCCACTCCTTCAGTTTGGGGGTCTATCAGTCATTTTATTGTATTTTAATTTTATTTTTCCAACTTTCACTTTGTGGTCCATTCTGCCTCATTTCCATTTAGTGCATAGCCATTTAGTGCCATATGAGTAATTCCAAGTGAATGTGTTAAAATGTGCAGAACTCCTGAAATTGCCCTATAAAAGCAGTTACAACTTTCTCAGGTGGAACACTCAAAGTTCTTAGGCAGCAGGGGTCAGAGACAGAGTGCCATGTACCGTCAGCTCGTGGGGCCGGACTTCCTCCCAACTGAGACCAATAGCAGTGTCACTTCCTGCTGGCTCATAAACAAACAAAGCAGCCAACTCAAGCTCTACTTCCAGAGGCCAAAAGTCAAGTCTGCTCATAACTTTGACCTAGTGTCTGTGACAGTTATACACCGGCTGGTTGGGCTCAACACTCCAGTGGAACTAGCAGTTTTATTACATTGCAGTTACTCAAGTCCTTTTCTCCTCTCTCCGTGTTCTGTTCTAGTACACCGACTTAAGGGAAGGTCCTTCAGAATTTGGCCTGATTGACATTTACTTGGGCAGGAGTGGCCAGTAAAGCAAAATCAAAGGTAAGTCTATAGCAAGCCTTCCAGACTTGATTATTATAGTAGTCTCCAAATCCCCTCATTTAATGCTGCTGGGTGGCATAGTGGATAGCACTCACACCTCACATCAAGGAGGTTCCGGGTTCTGACTGCAGGGCCACTCGGGCCTTTCTGAGGGGAGTTTGCATGTTTCTCTCTTTGTGTGTGTGGGTTTACGCCATCAACCCAAAACATGCACCACAGGTCAAATCCTCCATGAGCGCTGTGGTTCTTTATTAGACAGGATAGCATAGCGTGAAATGGGGATGAGAGAAATGAGTTTCGAACTCACAACCCTGCAGCTTGGAGCTGCACATGAAGCCCGAACACCGAGCAGCACAACTGGAATATTAAATTATTTTAACATTTGCACTTCTTACACCTTCAGAAACGATTTGGTTTATCTGCCCACTCACAGTGGGTGTTGCGAGTCACACAACACTTGATTTTGCTCCCATTTTTTATGAGCTGAACTCAAATATCTGATTTCATATATTACATGAAACTTTTTCTGTATACAGAAAGCCCAATTTCTCTCTTTATTGTTCACTAATGTGTCAAAATCTTTTACTATTAATTATTTATATTAGTAATCCATTCCCCCTCACAGGTGTGGCATATCAAGATACTTATTAGAGGGTATGAAAATTGCACAGGTGTGCCTCTGAAATGGAAGGGTCACCCAAGGCAAACGGGTCCTAGATCAGAATCAGAATCAGAAAAGGTTTATTGCCATTGCCAATGAACAGAATTCACAAACATAGGAACTTGCTTTGGTGGAACAGTACAACATAAAACAATGAACAATGATAAAACAACCTATATAAAGTCAAAAAGAAAAACAATTTAAACCTGCTATAGGATAAAAATAAAAAATAGGCTAGGGTCAGACTAAGGCCATGTCCACACGTATATCATAAAACCCATATATTTTTCTACGATTTGACTTGTCGTCCACACATAACCGGAGGATTATGCCCTTGAAAATGGTGCTTTAGGGAAAACTCCAATCATAGTGAAGATTTCGTTAGACTCCGATTTTGTGTTTGAGTGTGGACATGGATAAACTGCATTTTAAGTCACTATCTGTGACAATGAATGAATACATGTCACATATGCGTCCTTGTATATGCCCGACAGTGGACAACATGGATCATTTGAGAAGTGTGTTGTTTTTGTTTGTACAAATGCTTTTTTCTGCGGCTTAAAAGCAATTACACCTCTTTGTCGGTCCACAAGAATGAAATACCTGGTGCCCTGCTTCTTGTCTAGCAGAAGTGACAACGAGGGGGAAAAAAATTACCTGCCTACGTGTGTACATGGCCTAAGAGCAGTTTAAAAGCCCTTTATGACCAATTAACACACAAGGCCAGTTACGTCACGGTATTGATGTTACCTGTGGTGGGTGGGTGGCTGGGTCTTTCCCTACGGGGCTCAGCCAGGCATAGCCCAAAGGAGTGATACGTGGGGCCGTCATCCCATGGACCCACCACCTGCGGGAGGATCTTTAAGGGGATGGTGTGTAAGGATCTGGGCAGCTCTGGGGACATGAAACGTCACCTCGCTGGGAGGAAGGAACCTGAGCGACAAGATATTGTCGGCCTCACCTCCACACTCTGGATCCCATCTCCTTGAGAGGGGCTGGACCCTCCACTTCTCTGGCATTGCTCACAGGGAGAGGCGGCGGGCTGGTGTGGGCTGCAGCCTCACAGCTCAGCTGCCACATGTTGGAATTCACTGTTGTGAATGAGGAGGTCGCGTCCCTATGCCTTCAGGTTGAAGGCAGGTCTCTCACAGTTGACAATTTTGCGTCCACCTGTCCGTCTGAGGGAGTCGGATCTCTCCTTCACTGTGGAACTCCTCCAGGTTTCTACTTTTTCCCAAAGAGGTTTGGTGTTTTTCCTGGCCGAGAAGGAGGGTCTAAGGACAGAAGAGCTTGGGATAATTGTCTAAGGACACAGGATTTTGGGACATTGCCAAGTCCCTATGAACATTGTTTAATCTGCTTTTTCACTGTAGCCCCTCGAGGCAACTGCTGTTGTGAATTTTTACAAAAATAAATTGAATTGAAATTGAAAATTAAAGTTGTGTCGGCCTACAGGCCGAACAATGGTGCAGAGTACCCGGCCTTCTTGAAGTGCCTAGGAGGGGGGGATACTGTTGTTCTACTGGGGGACTTCTGGGCCCCCCTGATCTGAACCAGAGAGGAGTTCAGGTATTGGACTTCTGTGCTAGCCTCGGTTTGTCCATAAAGAACACCATGTTCAAGCACAAGGGTGTCCATCAGTGCACGTGGAACCAGCACATCCTAGGCCAGAGGTCAATCATTGTCTTTGTTGTTGTGTCATCTGACCTTTGGCTGCGAGTATTAGACACTCAGGTTAAGAGTGGCGGAGCTGCCAACTCATAACCACCTGGTGGTGAGTTGAATTCGCTTGCAGGGGAGAAAGTGGACAGACTTAGTAGGACCAAGCGCATCTTGAGAGTCTTGAGGGAACGTCTTGCAGAGCCCTTTGTCAGCAACTCACACTTCCGGGAGAGCTTCTCCCAGATTCCAGGGGAGACTGGGGACATTGAGTCCAAGTGGACCATGTTCTTGGCCTCCATTGTCGATGCGGCTACTCTGAGCTGTGGTCGCAAGGTCTCAGGTACCGGTCACGGCGGCCACCCACGAACCTGGTGGTGGACACCGGAAGTAAGGGATGCGGTCAGGCAAAAGAAGGAGGCCTGGTTGGCTTAGGGAACTACTGAGGCAGTTGGCAGGTATCGGTTGGCCAAGCGCACCGCAGTTCGTGCTGTAGCAGAGGCAAAAACTCTGGGCTGGGAACTGGGAGTTTGGGGAGGCCATGGAGGAAGACTATTGGTGGGCCTCAAAGAAATTGCAAACCGTCTTAGGAGAGGAAAGTAGTGCTTCACCAACACCATTTATGGTGCGGGTGGAGAGCAGTTGACCTGAAGCTCAAAATTATTCTAAACATATTTATGACAATGATACTTGTTCAAGTGAGTATCTAGTTTTGATATTAGTTTTAGAATTAATAAGTATCTGATTTTTAATACTTTTGACAACCCTGAAGCTTTGTGTTTTTGGAGAATGGAACTATAATTATCTATAAAATAATCTGTCATTCAAATGTTACACATTATTACTATGCATGGTCCCTATTAGAAAAAAATAATTCCAGTTCCAACCGTATTAACAGAAGCAGAGTGGAGAAGGCAATTAAAGTGCAGACATAATAATAATAATGGTCTGATGAGGTCTTGGATGAAGAAAAAACATTGTATAATATAAAAACTTGAATTGAAAAATACTTGCACCGTTTTATTTACTGAAACAAGTGGTTTCCCATGTATTTTATAACTTTGCACTTATTTCTGGGAAAACGTTCACAATGCAGCCCATCATGACAATCGTGTACACTTAGCTAGCATGGTATATTTCCAAATTATAAAAATAATAGGTTCATTGTATGAGAAAGTACTTGAAACCTTCACAAATGCAGAGGAAAATCCTTCCATAGTAACCATAAGAACCAACTGCCATCAACTTCGCCACCTCATTTAAAACAAGAACATGCATTTGTAATGTGTGTCAACAGCAGTGCAGCAGTGTCTATGGACAAACAGCATCTGTAGCGTTCCATCTGATGTCACCCTTCTGCAAACACATCCTTACATCACCCAGCGAACAATACCAGCATTCATTGAATACAAGCACAGGAATCTGCCAGTCCACAGCAGCACTCACAGCCCACATGGCCCTCATGGAGTTTCAACACTCAAGAGTTGAAAGCAGGAAACACTGTGCGACACATGGTTAGACATGTCCTCATTTGGCAAGCTCTGCGCTCTCTGATTAGCCGTGCGTACACAGTCACTGCAAAAAGATGCTCAGGCCCAGCTTCAAAGACCCAAAGGAAATGCTTTGCCTTTCCTGTCACTCCCAGGCCCAGGCAGTGACGTAGGTCAGATGCCACAATGTGATTAAACTGAAGGAGACAAATGTTAAAGTGTAGAACTCATGCAAACAATCTTAAAAAAATAATATGGGCTGGGAGATTCTCTTAAAGCACATTCGATTTTATTTTGCACTGTAGAGCCTTTTTCCTTGCCTTCTACCTATAGGGACTTGGGTCACAGTTAGGGGACTTCTGTTCTGTGGCAGGTCCTTTTTAGTCAGACCAAGCACCTTTTAGTAATACCAGTACACAAGTACAAAATTGTTTATTTATTTTCAGAAAAAAACTTTATTTTCCACAAAGGAAATACCTTGGACACAGTAGATCAATAGCAGAATAACAGAGGGAAAAATGAACATTTGTTTTCCAACATTCCAATTCCAATTCATTTATTAAACAATAAAAAACAACAAAGTTAACCAAAGTGCCATACACGAAGATGAAACATAACTGAGTAACACAACTTCTGAAACCGTAAACGTCAAGGCCTCAAATGAGTTAAAAAAACAAACAAATGCGTTTTAAGAAGTGATTTAAAGCAGAACTTTGCGTTGATAGGAAAGGTAAAATTCTTATTTAGTTCAGCTTTAAAAACAAAAAAAATAATCAACTTGCCTAATGTGCAGGGATAACTCATTCCACAATCTTCCAGGCAAAACAATGAAATCTACATGAAAATAAGAAGATTGGGGGACTCTCTACCAGAAAGATTACATGGTGTACCTTTAAGACGTTTGTAAGGCAAAAAATTCTGTGCCCAAGGAACGGTTTTGATGCTTTCCCATTAAATGTTCTCTACATTCCGATACTGATCACATCAACTTCGCGTCAAAATAATTTTATATTAATTATACATAACTTATTTAAAAAAAAAAGGCTTTTGATAATATGAAATTCAACCAAATCTATCTAGTTTATAGGATCGACGGAGTTTCCATGGCCATTTTAGGCATTAATGTGCTTCTGCTCATCAATTAACCGCGCGAGTTAAATGAATACTTGTGCTGTTCATGTCCGCATGTGCAGCCAAAGAGAGAGGATATAGGAGCAGGCTTTCCTCCTCTGAGCCGTTTGGACAGTTTGAGGAAGGAAAACATGCAGAAGTGTGCAGCGAGGACAACTACAGGTATAGTTTGTGAGGTGCCACTTTCAAACTTTTTAATGAGTAAATCCCAAAAGTGTGTGTACCTGTAAATGAGTGCCGTCGGTGCGTTCTGTGGATACATTGGAAATCCATTTGGCTCAGTCTGAGCGTGTTACTTCATATGGCTGATAGACAACACATTTTAGGGCCGTGGCTACAGAGCCGCGGCGCGGTCAAATGGCCCAGCAGTTTCAGGAGCCGCGGCACGGCCATATAGCCTCATGGCTAACCCTAACCCTAATCCTAAAACTGGCCCTAACCCCAACCCTAACCCGGCGCGGTCTAAAACGGTGCGGTCAAATAGCGCAGCAGTTTCAGGAGCCGCGGCAAAAAATAACATGGCAGTTTCGGCCGTGCGCCGCGGCTCTGTAGACACTCCCATGTTTTAAACCAGAAGACTAGCGGGAGAGCTCATAGTGTTACACATGCACAGAACTATGAGGTCTCCTGCTAACTTCCTGCTAAGTTGCTCCATGTTGTTGTCCGCTCCGGGAGCAGGCGAGGTGCAAGCGACAGCAGATGGTGGATACATCGGGACTTAAAGGGTCACATCAGAGCGCGTTTTAACAAAAGGAGCTTAAAACAACACTACTGTAATTTACAGGTACGTCAAGACAAATGTGATGACAATGTAAAGTGTGATCTGTGTGACTGATCACGTGATTTTTGCCATTATCGGCAGCCGATCGATCGAAGCACCTCTAGTTATGGGGGCTTCCTACACTTCTTACTGGCCCTTGAATAACATGACATTTATTCCACAGTTGATGGCCACACGTTTTTATCCCAGTATCACATAAAGACTTTAGGCAGAGCATGTCCACTTTCATAAGGGTGAATAGAATCATAAAACCCTATTTCCCCATTCATAGAAATCACATTCAAATCCAACAATTTCTAATTGAATTCAGCAACACACTTGCATCTCTGGGAGTACGCAGACATCTGCCAATGTTGATGCAGATATCTAGAGACAGATTTGGACCTACATTTAATTGCCCATTTAATCAAGCCTTTTCTTTCAGCCAAACACAAAACATTTTATAAAAATGAGATATAGATATCTGGTATTCCAAAAGAATACCAATTAACAACCAAAACATTATTTCAAGTTCTTCCATGGCTATTTTATGTGCATTTCTTATTACAGCTGAGTATTACTGGCAGAGCGATTGACAAAGCAGACAAATGCTCTATATGGACACAGTGCAGCCAGTTTTCTCACTGGGAACAATAAAGTGCGTCAAAAAACAGAGGAGGAGGAAGAAGAGGAGGAAACCCCCAATGGTTTTTATGAGCTCTTTCAGTGCGTCTGCCCCTTTGATCACGCACAGCAGCTAAGAGCCACAATATCAGTGTTTAACCAAACTACATTTGGTCTTGGGGAATTCATTTGTGGTGAAGCTATAGCCAAGTTTCAGCCTGGAACACTATCCCTGATGCCTGATGCACGGTTCTACCCCACAAGTCTGAAGGTTCACAAGTCCTAACCCCTAACCACTAACCCCTAACCCCTAACCTTCGGACTTGTGAACCTTCGGACTTGTGAACCTTCGGACTTTGTGAACCTTCGGACTTTGTGAACCTTCGGACTTTGTGAACCTTCGGACTTTGTGAACCTTCGGACTTGTGAACCTTCGGACTTGTGAACCTTCGGACTTTGTGAACCTTCGGACTTGTGAACCTTCGGACTTTGTGAACCTTCGGACTTTGTGAACCTTCGGACTTTGTGAACCTTCGGACTTTGTGACCCTTCGGACTTGTGAACCTTCGGACTTTGTGAACCTTCGGACTTGTGAACCTTCGGACTTTGTGAACCTTCGGACTTTGTGAACCTTCGGACTTTGTGAACCTTCGGACTTTGTGAACCTTCGGACTTTGTGAACCTTCGGACTTTGTGAACCTTCGGACTTTGTGAACCTTCGGACTTGTGAACCTTCGGACTTTGTGAACCTTCGGACTTTGTGAACCTTCGGACTTTGTGAACCTTCGGACTTTGTGAACCTTCGGACTTGTGAACCTTCGGACTTGTGAACCTTCGGACTTGTGAACCTTCGGACTTGTGAACCTTCGGACTTGTGAACCTTCGGACTTTGTGAACCTTCGGACTTGTGAACCTTCGGACTTTGTGAACCTTCGGACTTTGTGAACCTTCGGACTTTGTGAACCTTCGGACTTGTGAACCTTCGGACTTTGTGAACCTTCGGACTTGTGAACCTTTGGACTTGTGAACCTTCGGACTTTGTGAACCTTCGGACTTGTGAACCTTCGGGCTTGTGGGCAGCCGCAACTCACACAACTTAACCGCCCTGCTTAGCAATGGTATGCTCTCCATTCAGTAGTTAAGCTTGCGCAGTCCTCCACCCCAGCACCACCTTTGGACCTCTCACCATATTTTGAGTCTTATTTTCTTTCAGGTTTTATTATTTTCACCGTAGTAGTGTATACCAGTGTCCAGGCTCCGGGGAAAGATTCCTATCATATACTGCTCCGCACCATCTGCGCATCGCTCAACGTTCCTTGCTGGGGTCTAAGCGCCAAGCCTCATATATTTATCCATTCCATTTATTATCTTCCATTGCATTTTGCCTTTATTCGAGTCTCTCCAGGTTGAAAACAAATTGAGCCATGATTCCAGTTACCGGTATTACAGATGCTAAGCTCAAATACAGAGTCAATTAAGATGTTACAAAAAGAAGTTAAGGAAGTCATTAGAAACTGACCAAGTTGTTTGTTTGTCTATTTATGTCTATTATGCTAGTACTAGCAGCGTTTTTTCCCCCCTGCTCCATTCTTTTCTTCTGACAAGATCTGACATTTACACAAGTGCAATAAGCCACATTAATCATACTCTTAATGTTTAGTTCATTATGCATCATTAGGTGTGCATAGTGCAATTAATTTGTCTTAGTTCATTAAGGCATCAAATGAAAATTGACAAATGTATACTGGGTGTGATTATTGTGAGAAGAAAAATCACAATTTTACGAGTATGATTATTGACACCATGACCAGACACCAGTAAAATCTTTAATGTTCCTATCGTTGTCTAATACATAACCATTAATCTACTATGTGACTAGGGTTATGTGATAACATTTTACTTTTATGGAGTACCGTACTTTTCAGGCTATACAGCGCTCCAGAATAAAAGCCGTGTGCACGAAATTTACGTAGAAAATAGAACTTGTACATATATGGGCCGCACCTGTCAATAAACCGCAGGTGTCCACGTTGTAACATGAGATATTTACACATAAGCGGTAGTGATGCGTCTTTTAACGGGTACTAATTAGACCAATTTATCAGTGAATATGAGTTGGATTGTAATAAAACACACAGCATTTGAAGTTTAACACACAAAGAACAAATCCCTCTGTCTTTGATGACTGTGAGCTGATTTAACCGTGTCTGTGTCTTCACCATCTGGTTCATCTGCTCCTGAGCTTGTACTTATCGAGTGAGTGTTACGTTATAACATTATAACATGACACAGAAATATGGTCCACGGTAGTGATGCACATGTTTTCTTTTGACTCGCGAGTCAGGTCTGGCCAAGAAAGTCTCATTTCAATATGGCAGAAGATAACTGGACGTCAGTGATTCCACTGACGTATCCAACAGTGTGTCAAATGTAAAAAAGTAGCGATTTAAAGTCCGAAAAGTACATAAAATTGAAATAACATATTTTTGCATTACAAATTGACAAAAAATAAATAAAAATTGTTCCTAAGATATATTGTGACTTATATTTTTTCTTGGTGCTATGTTTCTCTAGTTGATCTTAGGTATGGCTGGCTGAAGAGCAAAAGGATACCGCTGACACATGAAAGTGTGTCCTCCCTGTCAGATAACATTAAACAAACTTTACTTGTCTGAACTGTTCTTTTAAACTGCTGACTTGCTCTTGGCCTGTGTCTGGAAGCCTGCCGTCCGCCCTGGAAACTACCCTTCCTTGACTTCTTAATCTTAGGTTTCCCGCCCTCCTGCTCTGTATCTTAGAAGAAAAACTTCACACCGACACAAATCCTCCCTGCCCTCCTATTGTTTTCATATATCGCTCTCCCTCCTGCTGTCTCCACGGGGGCCAGAGAAGTAGTTCTTTAGACACCATACTTCTACTCCGTATTGTTGCAGGGTATTAATAGTACTCTTACTTGAGTTATAGTTTTAGTTAATCTTCCCTCTTTGAGTGTTTAAGCGAAGAAAGTTTCTTTTTGATGGTCTACACAATTTAACATGATCTTTTTAACATCTTGTTGCCGTCTCTTACTCATATTTATTTGAGTACCAATTTCCCCAAATAATACTTTACCCTTTGTACGTGTGCTTGAATAATTGTAACTGTATTTGAGTACAATTTTAGCTACTAACCCCCTCTATTGGGGCACTGCGCACACACATACTACATATAAAAACGTGCTTGGCTTGGTTCCAAAGAGTGGGGCTCGCAAACTTCCCAATCTCCAGATTAAATAGCGCCAGTCTGTGAAGTCCTTCCAGCAGCTAATGGCTTTTGTTGCTTGGAATAATCTGCACATCCTCTCCCACATCCTGGGGGTCAGTGGTGAACCCCATTCCGTCTCATCTACCGCTCAAGTGCCACCTCCATTAGGGTTGACCTCGCTCCCCTCCTGTGGTTTTTGAGAGGGGGTTCAGTCGAACAGAGCCACCCGCATCGAGAGGACATCGAGTCTTCATGTGTGACTGTGACCCATGTGGAGTTTTATGGTCTGAGGCAAAGCAGGTGTGGGCTGAGACTTAATGAAGACACTAAATCTCCTGTGTCATGTTCATGCAACACCAGTTAAAACAGTGGCTGAGGTAAGGAAAACATCCACTGGCTGCTTGTGTAGAGTAGCCACAATTTGTTCTCAAGAATAAAAGGATTTCTAAAAGGGTCAACCACAAACATTGAAAAGCAAATGTTTTATCTGAAGGGGCAGTGCAACTTTCAAATTATTTAAATAAAGCTTTTGTGTTATAACATTACCATTATGTATAAATATAACCATAATGGTTAATTTGACCAAAAGTATCACACAACAATAAGTGTGTGAAAGGGTGAACTTGAGCAGGTCAATGCTTTTCTGTGAAAAACACCGCTGTGAGCTCATTTCCTGTCTGTGTCACTTTTCTCCAGAGAAAAGCTGAGAGAAAAAGATTGTGTCATGAGACCACAGATACTAAGGCAAGACATGGATGGGATTCAACATAATAAAACCAAAATTATATTTCTCTGGCAAACTTTGGTTATGAAATACACTTCCACTTTCATTATTGGTGTCTTGGCAGATAGGAATACAAAGGATACAAAACAGAAGGTACAGAAAAAGCATTGAACAAGTTGAATGCTTTTTCTTTAGGGTCCTACAAAGTTGCTTGATTGGTTAATCATCTTGCCCAGAAAGTATGTAATATGGTTTCTGGCCATCAAACTAACTCGAGTTGTATTACCTGAAGTGATATAAAAAAGAAGGTAAAAAGGTTGCAGACACCACCAGAAAAGTTTTTGTGAACTTTTAAAACAGCACCAACTGCATCCAGATCGTACAGGAAAAATGTACTCTCTAAAAAAATATATTCTATATAAAATACAGAGCAATGTAGTATATTCAATCCAATGCAGTAAAGAATGTTGTAAAGAGCATTGCAAAAGTGAGACTTAACAGCCACCTAACAAAAGTCTGTATCAACACAGAAGGCATGCGAATTCAGGACTACAGCGCACCGTGCATCTGAATCTAAAAGCCACAGACCACTCTTTCATTTTTGTTAAAAAGAGAATCCTTCTTTAAACAGAAATGAAGGTGTGTGGTTCAATATACCAGTAATATACAATGACATTTTGAAGCCATGGGGTAGGATTAGCTCAGACCAGTCAGATGCTACCGGTAATCATGAGGAAGCTGCCGTCAGCTAAAAAATAGGATTTCTATGGCCCATTACAGGATTGTTAGGTAAGAAAAAAGATTAGTTTCAGGGGAAACTTAAGAAAAACAGATCAGGCTTTTATAAGGGAGGCTCTTCCAGGTGGGCAGGGTTTACGCAGCTCAGAGTAGGATTAATATCAGAGTTCTCAGACTAGATCTGCAGATTGAGATTGACTTTTGGATGAAACTTGAAACATCTTGTTTTTCATAAAAACGGTGTCCAAATGACTACAACTGAATCTTTTTCTACAACGGAACACTCCTGGACGAATGAGGGACTACACCAACTTGTATATAAAATAAATGTTTCTTAAATTTGAGGGTGAAATTATAGACAGGTACTTGTACAAACATCATATTAAAATTGGAACTAAACCTGCAACTAAACCTGGATGAGGCCAGGACCAAATCAGGACTTCAGGATGCTTTCCAGTCTGTCTTTAGACCACATCGCACCACTGAGACTGCTCCTATAAAGTAACAAATGATATCCATCTGTACTGAGTGCTGATACAGGCAAAATGTCTTATTTACTCACTTTTACAGAGACTTAAGGACTGGGTGGGCATCACTGGCTCTGACCTAAATTGGTTCAGGTCCCATCAAGGAGACAGGGAGTACTTTTTTGAGATTGGTAACTGTCGCTCAGACCGCATAGCCTTGACATGTGGGATGCCCCAGACGTCAATCCTTGGACCCGTTCTATTTATCCTGTATATGCTACTAGGTCAGTAGATACCAATAGCAAAGTGTCCAACCACAATTACGCAGAAGACACTCAGATCAATGCTTCACTGACGGCCAGTGAATACAGTACCAGTGGATTTGGTCACTTCATTCAGCAGATCAGTGTGTAGATGTATTACTACAAAGTTCTCCAGCTGAACTCAAGACAAGACTGAAATCATCGTCTTTGGCCCACAGAAACAAAGAGAAAGTGTTAGCAGTCACCTCCAGTCTCTCGCTCTAAAACCTACAAATCAAGGTAGAAATTTAGGGGTAATAATGGACTCAGAATTTAACTTTGGCGGCCACATCAAATCCATAACATCAGCAGCGTTTTATCAACTGAGTGGTTAGTACTCTCGCCATATAGCAAGATGGGTAGATTCTTGGGCTGCCTTTCTGTGTGGAGTTTGCATGTTTCGCATGCAAACATGCATGCTCTGGGTGGGTTTCCTTTAGGTACTCTGGTTTCCTCCATCAACCCAAAACATGCACCATAGCAGAGGCAGCTGATCCATTAAGGGCGATGGGGCGACGCCCCTCCTTTCAATCTAAAAACAATATAATTTGTTCAGAATGATTTTATTTTATTATTAGTTTAAATATGTAAAATAAATAATAATGTATATACAATTATTTTTTATTTACTACTACTTTGAACCGCAGCCTGCATCTCTTTTCAACGTATGTCGTGGGCGGTTTGAAAATCGCCCATGAGCCTGGTAGAAAAGCAGTGGAAATCTTTAGCCAATCAAATCCCAAGAAAAATGACTACGTCATTAGTTTCACTGTTTACGCTGTAGATACGGCGTAGCAGGTGTGTGCACCTCAGACGTGATCATGGCAGCGTCAGGGAAAGTGACTGTGTGATCTCTGCTTTGCTTCTTTCAAAAGGCTTCTGAAGCCTCCCGTAAAGGGCTGTCAGGAGGTTAAACAAGACAAAAGTGGATCTTCTTATACCAGAGGCTTTAGTGCAGTCCGTACCGTTTTATGGAACCAACAATTGTTTGTGTTTTTATTTTCTCTTAAAAGGTTGAATGGACGATTTTTTTGGCCCAAATTTTAGTCCTGCCGATTAGTCCTGCCACGTATCAACCATAAAACGCACCTACCGCTCACCTGCAGCCACGTGTGGCTCGTCCCCCGAGAGCAGCACGGTTCCGCGTGTCTAAGCGCATTGATCTATCATAATATAGTTCCCTCAGTGTACGGGACAAAATGAAGACGGAGAAAGACTGTTCGAGATGACTCATAAAAAACGGAAATCTACGGGAGACAAGAGAAACGATGCGATCCGTCGCGCTAATAAACAAACGCACGTGTGTGTTGTATCAGTCCACACGGGAGAGTGCGCATGCGCACTCCCACCTGAGTTCTCAGATCGCCGAAAAAATCGTCCATTGCGCCTTTAATGTAGTAATTGCTACTATGCACCATAAGGTACAGTATCACTGAGATTTTAGTTTTGCGCTTTACAATCTAACATTTTATAAAGCGTAAAATGTAATTTAATGTCAAATGTATTTTCTCACAAATGGTATCTGCCTCCAAGTCATAGTATTACCATTACCAAAAGTGGAAATAAATAAATTTATTTCATTATTTCAGTATTAAATGTGTATTTAAAATGTGTGGTCATGTAAAATATTCACTTTTGGACATTTAGAAAAACAAAACAAACAAAAAAATACTGTAATGTCCACAGCTCCTGACAGTTTCTCCCAGCGGCACTGAAGGATGGGTCAAATGGGACAATAATAAAATGTACCATTACGCTTAACCTCAACTTTAAAACAGCTGTGAAATCTACGAACATGGAACATGACATTTCTCTTCTTACACTGAGTCGGTCTGTCACAAAATAAAATTGAGGAAATAGTTTGTCAATATTATCCACCCCTTATGATGAGTCTATATAGGAATTCATTTGACAGCTCTACAAGCAGGAGCTGGATGGGACCTTTAAGTTTTGTTGTAAAAAAAGGGCTGTGAGTTTTGGAACTGGGATCAGGCAGGGGCAACGTTACGGAAGAAAGATGAAGGAGGGGCGGCGGGACAGTTAAAGAAAGAGCAACTTGAAAGGCCTCTTGTCTACCGAGTGTTTGGTTTAGAGGTTTCAATTGCTTAGCCTTTTTGAAAGCAGATTAGCTGTGGTCAATCTGCAAATTACATTGAGGGAACTCCCTGGAAGACCTATGTACATGGCATCCTCAAAAAAACTTCACATATGAATAAAGTAAAATAATATATATATATATATATATATATATATATATATATATATATAATAAAAATGCCACTATTTGAAATTGCAAATTGAAAAGTACAGTAATGAATTGACGTGATTAACCCGTGTGTGTGGTGTGTGTGTGTGTGTGTGTTTGCATGCATACCTGGCCATGCCCAGACTGGAGAATCCAGAAGGGACAATGAGAACATCAAGGCGAGAAAATGGATGAACTCCCAGAACAGTGTGAGCAGCAGCCAAACACTGAGGCAGAAGATTTAAGACCAACTACAAGAGAAAACCAAAAGATTGTACCAATATTTTTTATATGAAGGCAAACTGCTTCAAATTCAATCCAAAATAGTTTCGTTCACAACAATATGCACATAGATTAACACTGAGGAAGGAAGGCCAGAATGTTGTGGTAGAATTTGCTGTTATGTTGCAGAATGCAGATGTTAAATTGGTTAGTTTTTTTTAGAAGACATAGCATGCAATGTGAACTGTAGCTCTCCTATAGTCAGGACCATCTATTGTGATTACATTTATGGAGATGTCCCGTAAAGGGGAAGGTGGAAAATTGCGAGTATTTGCTTAAATGCATTGTTTTGTTGCAGCAACAGAGGGAACAACATAGGCCATGATCCTCTGTGCCATATCATGCAGACAACATGAATACATACATGTTATCAAGCACTTGTGAGATTTGGATAGTTACATCCATATACTATGCTGCCCTGTGTACTGAAGTAAACGCCTTCTGTGAGGGCCTGCATAAATAAATTCTCCTCCAGTCTCAGAGCTTTACCTGGGCCCTTTGCAGCAGGCAGGCGGGGGCAAACACGCGGTGAGGAATCTCCCGCTGGGACATGGCCCGCTGCTCGATGAATCGGCAGGGGTAGTCGCCATGGGAACAGGAGATGCAGTCATCCATTGGGCCTGAATAATCAGTTAGCGCTGGCTCCTCATCCTCCAGGGAAAAGTGGCAGAATGTGAACGCGGAGCGGGTGGTCTGGTCTCCACTGCGGTAGATTAGAAAGGTTTACTCCGAGGTTAATAATCAGGACGCATTGAATGATCTTTTTCAAAACTAGGAACAATGGAAAAAGTCAACCAGTAAGTGTCTATGTGACTTAGTATGTAGGTAGTATTTTACTGGCAATTGTGATGATTATTTATTCACAGTCAAGCAGAAAGCAGAATGAACGCTTCATTAAAACCAGTCTGAAATAAACTCAAAAAGGCTCTCCGTGATATAACGTCAAGCAATGAACAATATATCGGTGCCTTTTTTTATATACTTGCCCAATGTTACGACAAATGTCAAATATTTGCACCACTTTGTGTCCACTTAATTATCTTTATGCCCATGTTCAGTTAGGGTTCAGTTGTGATTGTATTGCAGTTTTTCTACCCGTGGGAGCCCATGCTACATCTATTACCTTTAAGCCAATGCCAATACGGGAAATGAAAGATGGAAATAAGTATTTACGTCACAAATGCTGACCACAGTGACCTCCGAAATATTGAGGTGCAGACAAAGAACAAAGTCAAATTCTTTAATCAGAGCTATTCAGAGTTTCTTGTCAGATGTTGGGTGAAAATAAAGCCCTCGTTGTAGAGGAAGCGTTTTGGTGGCAGTGGTGTAGTGCGGCTGGACTTCTGTTGGAGGAAAAACCGTGAGGGAGGAGCAGGTTTACTGGAAACCACTGCAGCAGCTGCCAACCTCCTGCTCCTGAGACCTGAGCTTAACCCTGGTCTGTGGCGCGGCTGCTCCAATGATCCTTGGCACTCTACAATCTGTACCTCTATAAAATATATAGACGAGGCAACTTGAGACTCAAAAATTCAACTGTAGAATGTAATGGACATTTCTGAGTTTTAATGTAGCTGTAAAAGTACATAAAGTGCTGCAGCCCACTTGTATTTCCATCGTCTTTTTTTGGGTTGGATCAAAGGAACTTTCAGTGTGGAATTTGAAGGAGCGCAATCAGGTTAATAACAGTCTGCAGAAGTACAACTCTTCTCACGGTATAAGAAAAGTCATAAAATACCTGGCAGTTTGAAGCGGTAAGTCCGATGCGTCGCTGCTGCCTTGGTCTGGTCGAGTCTGAGACAACTCGCAGCTTCCAGCCCTGGGTTTGTCCACAGACTCACTTCTGTCTGAATCTGACCCACAGGGAAGGACTGTGGGGACCAGGTGCCAATGGCCCACTGCCAGTGCCAAGGTGGAGGCCGGCATGGGCATAGTCACATAATAAGACCAGATAAAGAAGCCTGCAGAGACCGGAACAATGCACCGTCAGGGGGAGAACGTGACAGACAAAAACACTTGAGTGCAATGTGTAGAAGAAAACATCTGTTGCATTTGTCCACTTTCTGAAATGTAAGATTTACTGACATGTTTAGCACATTTAAATTCAATTCTTTGAGGACAGTAGTGTGCGTGCAAGCTAATTTGGAATGCACTACTAATTAAACGTTTAGAATGTGTGGGCTCAGTGCCGCTCAGTGGTCAAGTGGTTAGCACACAGCCTGCCATGTGGACAGGCCACGGCGTCATATGTGGCTCTGACAATTTGCTGCAATGTCCTTCGCCAGTCTCCTCCCTATTTCACAATGTCCTGTCCAATAAAGCCTATGGGCCATAAAACTCTACTTTCTTGTGAAGTGACCACTTTCTTGCGGGCTCTGGTCAAATGCAGGTGGCACATGCAATACATCAACTCCACAACAAACTGTACCATAGAAAGTATTACTGAAACTGCTCTGAGCCTTGATGCTTAAAAAAGTAAAGAATCAACAGATTTCATTCAAATGAACTTGTTCCTTTACTGTTCCTATGGCTAGATTTGTGAATTCATGCACTATTGAATAACATACCATTTACTAATTCAAGAGGATGTTTATCATCCACATATTATCATGAGATGGATAAAATTGCAATGGTTGTTAAGAAGATTTGCAAAATCAGAATATCAAGTTTACAGTTTTGATTAAGTGTTAAAGTGATATTTTCGCACGTTTACATTACACTCCATTCACATGTTGTGCCTCAAACATAATTTAAAGGCACATTAATACACATTTCTGTTGGATTGCTCTAACATTGACTGAATGTTGTCATGGGGATGTTAAAAAAACGTAAAACAAAAACAGAGGTATTCATTTTTGTCTTATTATCTTCTACCCCCAGTTGCAGCACAAAAGCTTTGACTGAAGTCAAATCCTGGTTCTGACAATTTGCTGAATTACTGTCTCACTCCCACACATATTATGCAAAATTTCATTTTTTTAACCATGTTAAAATAGTTTAAAAATTTTACTTTATTCATACTTGATTTATAAATCCTGTTTACGACATCCTCTCATTTAAAACATAAGAAAACTCTCAGTTAGACGTCAAAAGTAGTCTCCTGCACTGATTTTAAATACATAAATCATCGCTAAACTAGTTCTGAGCATTTCTGCCATAAAAATACATTCATTACAATTGAATGGTTAATGGCTAATGGTATTAGCATCCCAGACTATGTTGCTTAATGGCTAGCTTTTGTTTTTTATGGTAATTCCCTCAAAAAACAGCAAATCCAGATGAGGGAGTGCAAATGAATGGAAAACATACATTGTTTTAAGTTCTAGAACATGAGACGCCAAAGCAAAAGGTACTGTTACAAATAATGCATAATGTGTGTCATTTAACTCTCCAACAATCCTAACCATAAAAGCCTCACCTGTATTAATCTCTTGCCTGGGCACCGCCTGCTCCTCTCCACTCATCAGAACCACACACTCGCCAGGGGCCCTCACTGCAGCCTGCCACGTCGACATGGCAACGGGAGGCTCCTGGCACGGGAACAGTGCGCGGTTGTTGATGGGAGAACCAGCGGTGTACACACAAGATCTGTGAGAGTAAACAATGGTAAACCCACAGACACAGAGACATGACAACAGCACAATCGCCGCAGGTCTGTTTGTGAAGAATTTGTATTTAAAAGTCACCAGACATGAGGAAAATGTGAGCTGTACACTTTGGGTTAGCAGTTCCAAATAAACTCTGGTCTGAATTCTCACTACCTTAACCCCAGGACAAATGATACTACCTATAAAATATGATCCCAAAGCAGTGCACATGATTGACTTGTGCCTGACCGGAATGTACGCATGTCCATAACGCAAAATTTGGATTGGATTTTCATACTGAATAGAATACCGTAATTTCCGCACTATAAGGCACACTGGATTTTAAAGCGCACTGTCAATGAATGGTCTATTTTCGATCATTTTTCATAAATAAAGCGCACCAGACTATAAGGTGCATTAAGCGAAACGAAGCGGTCAGATATGTTGGTCAGTTGAAGTTTATTAATGCAGTATGCGCAGTAAGTTGCCAGCTTTCCTTTGTAATCTTTTGGCAGTTGCTTCGAGATATTACTGGATTATAAGGTTTGTTTTTTGAGAAAATTAAAGGCTTTTAAGTGCGCCTTATGGTGCGGAAAATACGGTACACTTTTTTTTCCTCTATATTGCAGTTTATAAAAGGCAAATTCACAGTTTTTGTCAGCAGGATATGTCATTCAGAAACTTTATTGCGTTTTTTCTGATACAAGTGACTTAATTGGTAGTACTTGCACATATATTCTTCATGTATAACACATATGGTGCAAGCACAGCTGCACCCGAGGGCAGACACAGACCTTTTGTCCTGATCGCGGGTCCACCTCACAGAGCCTCCTGTTGGTCTGGTCTCATAGAAGATCCTCAGAGCTCGCGGGAACTGCTGTGGTGATAAGACTCCTCTTTTCCTCACCTGTAGGAAAACCATGTCAGATTTGTGACAATCCCTGTGATGCCTGACAATAGATTACTAAAGCTTTATATGCAACACACTTGATACAATCTAAAAGCTGTAAAAAACTGAACATCATGTCATAGAAAACCCTGGAAACTTCACATTGTATGTGTTATTTTATGAGAAAATGAAAAAACAACTAACTGGGAAAGTTACTGCAGTTGATTCCATATTGTTCTCATCCAGCATTGGGGTCATTTGGACAAAATGCCTTTTATAATTGATAAGTAATTGTCTTCAGTTTAATTTCATTTAAAAAAAAATGCTGCAGTTTACAACTCATGGTTTAGATTTTCATGGCCAATGTTAGTAAAGCTAGAACCTAGAGCTGCCGATTCATTCTACCAGTATCTTTGAATTTTAAATTATTTAGACATCCACTGGTTAGTAGTATTATTGACTACTAACCAGCTAACCAATAATAGAGCAGTGTAATCACATTTTGTGCAGAGCTCTCTTCATACTTAAGAGTTAAACTTTGTGAATTTGCAGCTGGTCAGCTGAAACAAAATATCATTCAATGCTGGTGATTTAAATATCCAACCGATACATCAGTCGATTTCAAGTGTATTTTCTAGATATCTGCCAGGTACAGATATTTTAAATCAACAACTGATTTGTACAATTAGAACTGTCCATTTCATAATCGAGGACACAGAAAACTTAAATATTTAACAAAGAAACTCTGAGATCACTCGCGTAAAAGGCTTATGAACACCTGCAGACTCCATCGGTCAGTGCAAAACCACAGCGGCCCTTCCTCCCGCACCGCAGCGGCCCGGCTGCACTCAGAGTAGAGCCGATGCTGCTCTCTCCAGCTCTGGGGCGGCATGGACACGAGTCTGTGAGCGAGCGTGGACCCTGGGCTGAGAGGTGTGACCCCGTCTGTCTGCTCCAAAGACCCAGACAAGCCCAACACGGTGGTTATGTCCACTTCCTCCACCTTTGACACCGAGAGGTCACAGCAGTCCAGCAGCAAGGTGAACTCCTCCCCGTCACCGCCGCTTTCCCACGAGTGTGAAGACGCTGAAACCAGAGCAGAAGTCACACCATCAATGTCAGCTCATTAATGGCAAAGTCCCCCATCATAGTAATAATAAGATGGCTGAATGCAACTTGTAGTATAAGGGCTGGATGACTTTGCAATTTTTTTTTGACAATTTTGATTGTTTGATTAATTGTATGGTTCCTTATGAAAAACTGCCCTACATTGCTGTGTCCTTGGGCAAGACATTTCATTCATCAGCTATGGCTACAATATTAGCTTACAACCACAAATCAAAGGCATCAGTACTAGAACTTACTGGGGTACTTTGATTGGCTTTCCTGTGTGTACTTTAGTTATGTATATATGTAAATTGAGAGATGCACTGCCTGTCCAAAAGTAAAAGGTTGCCACATAAAAAGGGGCACACGCTCTAATATTTCGAAGCACTGTCTTAAGCTTTGATTACAGCACACATTCTGTGGCATAGTTTCAATAAGCTTATGTAATATTCATAGATTTATTTCCATCCAGTGTTGTGTTATTTTTCTAACTGCACAAAGCCTTCTCCAGCTCATCCCAAACACTCTCACTGGGGTTCAGATGTTTTCTCTGCTTGATGCCAATAATTACCCTTCTCAAACATACTGACATCTTTCCATAACCACGGGATTTGTCTTTTCACATAGTTGTTTCAGAAATGAGAAGACGCTCACTGCATCAATCGGGTTTAATTACCGTGTTGCAGCTGAAAGACCTGCAGCAGTTCTCCAGTAGGAGGCTCAGACCAACTGTATTTGCTTAGTTGAATCCAGGTGGAGACTTTGTTTTTGGAGAGGGAGAGTAAATCATAGAATTTGATGAATAAAATAAAATGCTTTTGTAAAATACTAATGATCCTTCCAATAACTGAATGAAGCAGTTGGACATATATTACATAGTCAGTGATGGGAAGAGTACTTTGAAATACTGCATTCATACCTGCATTCCTCCAGATACTGGCTTTAAATTGTATTTAGTAACATTGTTATGTTGGTCCAATTACAGTATTTTATTCTGAATACTTTTTTTTTTTCAACTTGAATTATTTTTATAGTATAAAATTGTTGCACCGTGTTGCAAATGAACCAACCACACATTTTCTATTTTGAATTTATGCCATACAATTTGAAGACCGCATGGAAATACTGTAATGTATCTCCAATAACTGTATTCTGTATAGTGAATACTACTAAATAAAATGAGTATTTTCCTGAATACATACAGTGTGTCCGGTACATGTACATTCAGTGACTTGAACACTGTAGTGACTAGGTTAAAGAACCAATGCCATAGGTTATAAATGTACCCGTTTTCCTGGAAGCTCTGGACTGCTCCACTCCACCTTCAGCTGAATCAGCTCTCTGTCCATCAGCCCCCGTTACTGTCTCTCCTTCTGTCTCTCCTCCAGCCCCTCCTCCAGCCTCTCCTCCAGCCTCTCCTCCAGCCCCTCCTCCAGCCCCTCCTCCAGCCTCTTTTCCATCTCCTTCTCCATCTCCATCTTCTTCTCCATCTCCATCTTCTTCTCCATCTTCTTCTCCAGCCTCTCCACCTGCAGGCTCCAGAAATAGCACCACATTTCCACTGATCACTCTTCTGTCAAAGTGAACAGTCAGGTCCAGAACATAGTGCCGGACCAGGATGTGTTTGGTGTTGGCTCTGAGAGGGAGGTCATCGGTGTCCGGGTCCAGCTCTGTGTCCGCCTCCATGTTGGCAAACCAGCTACAAACACACGAGATATATAGTTATTATAGTTTGTTTAAACTTTTATTTACTGTATTAATCCACAAAAGAATGATAGACTACCATAATTTCCATTAACCTTAAAACACACACAAATAACAAATTAGCATATTTATCCTACAATTCTATTTAATTTAGCGTCAATTAGAACGTGAATTGCTAATTAGGAGCACGGGTGTGACGCACGAGGGAGTATCACGTGATAAATTCAAAACAACTGGAAAGCTCCTGTACTTTACAAGAGTCACGTCACATAACTTCACGTAACAGCACATTGTCGTTTCAGTTCCCGTTAAAGCTACGACCAGGCGGGGTCCGTAAACGTATAAATATCTTAAACATCTTATTTAATGTGGATGTATTCTCTACATCAGAGACTCACCGCTGGGATTCTGCCTCCACTTTTTCCTTCTCAAAATCACCGGTGTCCGTGGCCAGGGGTGATGTCGTCATCACATTGCGACAATGAAAAATGTTGTAGTTTTTTTGTTCTTCTCCCCCTCTAATGTGTAGTCCCTAGACGGCCACTTGAACTACAGTTTGAGATGCTATTTAAAAAGAGACTGTTTAATTTGATTGTTTCAATATATTAAATAAACATAGCCCACTTTCGACACATTTTTGTTTATATACATTTATGTTTATATATATATATATATATATATATATATATACTATAACTATATTTAACTCACCAGACCTTGGCTATATAATCAGAGGTGGGGAAATAACTTTTTAATCAAAATATTACCTATTATTTTACTATTTATTTAAGTAATGGCAATCCTACTTGAGCTGTGAGTAACTATAAGTTGAGTAACTACAAGACAATATTCAATAATTTTAACAAGTGTTTATGGTAACTCTCCTAGTTTTTGTGGTCTGCATACTTTGAAACTACCAGATTTAGTAGATTTAGATTTAAGATTTTGTCCTCGCAAAAAATCAACTTCTAATAAAAACAAAATATCAGATGTTACCTTACAGTTACTCTCACTTGAGCATTATTTTCCCCAAATACATTTTACTCATAAATTAATTTCTTGGACCACTAATTGGACTAACTTCTGGCTATAATAAAAAGACATTGAACTGTGCATAAATAAAATTTTATTTAGCTGCTTTCATCACTGTACAGACATGTTAAAAGGGTATATTAAAATACAACATAAGACATACAAACTGACGAATAAGAACATGAAATACAAATCCAAGTGCCAATCACAAAATGTCTGTACATAACATTGTGTGCGCTTTTCAAATAGTTTCAATTGGAATAAAATAAAACACATAATACTCAGCAGTCTTTAAAGGTTATAACACTCTGTACTAAAATGTGTTGTACCTGGAAGCACAATTAGGAAGATTGAGTATTAGTAAATGCAGCTCTTTACCTTTTACACAAAAATGTGACTAGTTCAAAGGTGAAATTACTCAGTCTGGAATGTTCTTGAGAAACAAAACTAACATAATTCACTTTAATAAACACAATTTATTATCAGACCTTAAGTAACAAAGGAAGTTTGGCACTGGTGTTGCTGAATGTGGCTTATTTACAAAAAGTTACTGAAACAATGAGATTACTGGATAATATTGTACTGTACTGTAATTATTGTCATTCCTTTATAGCTAAAATATGGTCAAATAAAAATACTTTCATAAATCTTTGTAAACAAACTATTTTCTCTGTACAAAATATGAAATAAGGATTAGGTGGTAGAGATGAGTCTTTATCCGCAACGTTATTCTGCAACAAACACTTTAAAGCCCTGGCAAACTAAAATTAATGGGAATGGTGCTCAAATTTGACAAAGGAAATTTGTATCTGTGTTTTTCCTGTACAATCCTCCACCTCTGCCTTCGGCCTCTCCAGCATACATTATGTTCAAATGCCCAAAGCTGAATTTCCAGAGGCACACGGCACAGCAAAATCATCCATTATCAATACAAAGTGCCTTTAGTAGTACAGTACAACACCAACATCTTCTGTATTTTAGAAGCAATACATATTCACAAAAAGGAAAATGTACAATCCTGTGCTGCAGTATCAGGATAAGATTGTGAAAGATACAGCGTTCGATGATTTGGCTGTGAATAGGTTGTGTTTACATTGTTCTTGAATATGATGTCATAAGTTCAGATGGGAGGGCACGGCCTTGAGCACTATGACCAATTCACTTTTTAACTTTTAACTAAGAGAGACAGATCTGCCATTATCAACTTGTGACAAAAGCCCTTTAAATAATGCCATCATTTTGATGTTTTAATGGTATTGTAATGCCAATTTTTCATGTCGATAAACCCAGTAATTAGAGATATTAACAATAAACAATGTCAAAATCTTTGCATTTGGTTTTAATTCAAATGTAATCATAGAATTCTGATCTGTCCTAAGTATCATATTTGATCTTATTTATTTATCAAAAGACAAATCTATTAATATTTGTGTCCAATTTAGAGCCACCTTATCTGTGGTTTAGTCTCATTTTAGATCAAGCCGAGCCATAATTTAGACTTCATACAGTCCAGGTTTGAATCTGTGATATTCGGAAGGCAACACATGATCTTAGGTTGGACCTGGTGTGAAAGTACATTTTATGACATTGGATGAACCCCCCTATGCACCGCTTTCAAAACTATTCTTCTGCAATAGTAACCGTGAGATTACAACAGATTACACAAAGTACTCGATTATTGAGGACATGATCATGAGTTTGCCATTATGGAAGTATTATTCTGCAGGAGTTTATCACGGGCTTGTTTCATCTCCTCGTTTCTTTTCCGTTTCTTCCTCGGCGGCGCGATTCGTGTCTCGTTCCCCTCTTCAGAGCTTTTCCGCGGCGTCTCACGAGTTTTCCTCGGCAGCCCGGCGGAAACTCAGGCGTTTGAAGGAATCCCTTTGAGCCGGAGAGGACAGGAGAGTGGAGATGAGGGAGAGGGATGATCGTGATAGGCAGTGAGTAATGGGAGAAGGAGACACAGGTGGGGAAGAGGAAGACAAGCAGTTAGACGTTGAGATGTTGAGAAGCCAAGATACATGGAATTTCTATTTTAGGTGTTGTATAAATTCACTTTATTTGAAAATGTAATTAAAGTGTACTGGTTACAAAAGTCTTCTTGTGTCATATATAATTCATAATTCTTGAATTTTAAATACTCTTGCCGACCTTTACATTACTTTTTATTTAATTTTTTAACTGAATGTGATATGGAGAAAATTCAGGTAGCCCCCCGCACCCGGCTCCCCCCCGCACCTCGCACCCGGCTCCCCCCCGCACCTCGCACCCGGCTCCCCCCCGCACCACGCACCCGGCTCCTCCCCGCACCTGGCTCCTCCTCCCGCACCTGGCTCCTCCTCCCGCACCTGGCTCCTCCTCCCGCACCTGGCTCCTCCTCCCGCACCTGGCTCCTCCTCCCGCACCTGGCTCCTCCTAACGCACCTGGCTCCTCCTAACGCACCTGGCTCCTCTTAACGCACCTGGCTCCTCCTAACGCACCTGACTCCTCCTCCCGCACCTGGCTCCTCCTCACGCACCTGGCTCCTCCTCACGCACCTAGCTCCTCCTCACGCACCTGGCTCCTCCTAACGCACCTGGCTCCTCCTAACGCACCTGGCTCCTCCTAACGCACCTGGCTCCTCCTAACGCACCTGGCTCCTCCTAACGCACCTAGCTCCTCCTCACGCACCTGGCTCCTCCTAACGCACCTGGCTCCTGCACCGCTCTCTAACAATATTTGGGACTGAAATAATCCAAATTATGCTAAAAACATGAACTGTCAGCCTCAAATAGATCAGCGAGAGATCCTCGCCACTTGTGAGCTCAAAAATCATTAGAACATCATTGAGACTTCTGCGAGCAAACTGACACAAAACGACTCCTGTTTTTGATGACATTATAACATGGTTGCAAGCTTTAAAAGTTTAGCAAAAGTAGCTGCAAACCGTTTTTCCTGTGGTCACTTGTTTTGCTTCGGCCATCAATACTTGCAAAGGTGACACGGGGAATAGATGGATCCATTTGTTCTCACTTTGGGTTGGTGTTGCAATCATAGCAGTGATGGAAAGATCGATGGCGTGTGTTTTCTCAGCCCTGGTCAGATACTATTGGCTGTTACCTCGATGTTTACCTGTTTTCCAGTCGCGGCCTGATGATGGGTTTGTAGAGCTCTGGAATCTTCCTCTCCAGCATCGGCCTCAGGTTTTCTCTTAGACGGTTGTAGTTCTTTTTCAGTTCTTGCTGGTACTCTTTCTGGTCTGAGGTGATTAAGTGCTTATTCTTCTCCACTGCCTCTCCACACCTATAAGAAACACAAAGCAAAACTATGCTTCATATCCACGCCACATTTATACCAACTACGAGGCAGGTTTGACATGTATTTTGAACAGCACACTATAGAATTCTTGCGTAGATTGCCAAACTTTCATTTGGTATAAACGCTGCGTTCTCCCTTTTGCTTAATGTAATATTAATATTAATAATAATGGCTTACAATTGTATCGGTGACAAGTTTCAAATTGTAGTTATTATTCATTCAATCAAACGTCATATTCGGTTATGCTCTGCAAGCTCTTTAGTCTTTAGTTCCTTTAGCTCTCACAAAAGCAACTTCTAATAAAAATGAAAAATAAACCCAAAAAAGAATAATTTTCCAGTGGGTATGGGGTCTCCTTACAGACCAGTGTCCCAGTATTCACATCATAATGGGCAAAGTCGAGACTGCAGGAAATCCAATAGACGGGGCTGATTGCTAACACATGTCAAGTTTATGTCGCAGGCTTTTCAAGGAGCTAATATGGAAATGTCCGGAAACGGTAAGTACAAGGAAGAGAAGCATTAGGACAACGGGGTCAAAGGGAAACAACTTGAAAGGAGATTAAAGATGTGTGTAATAAAGGCTGAAGCAGTAATGAATGGACAAATATAATGTCTGTTTATACTGTGGAAGGACAACATGTGTAAACAGTAAACTTTTCTAGTAATTTTATTCTGAAATCAAAAAAATATCTAAACATTCTGCAGCCCCATAACAATAGATGGAGTAGAGAGAGTATTAGTAGTAATAGCCGTTTGAAGGGCGTAGTCTCGAATAATGATCAAGTTCATCTTTCGCAAATTGTCCTTTTCGATTTTCTTCTTTTTATTATATATGTTGAATCAATACTGTCACTTTCCCCACATCTTGGAAAATAACAATTGCTCCCAGCAGAACGACAGTTATTCTTTAGTCAATCTCAAATTGGCCTGTAAAGCGCGTGACTCGGGAGCCACTCTTTAGAACCGTTCATTCGGACAAACATTGGCATTCAGAGGGTCCGGCGTCAGTTTGCCACGGATTTAGGACAGAAAACAAACCTATCTGAAATTACAGTAAATATTTGTCAACCTGCTTGTAGCAATCACGCAAGCGGGAATGTGACACGAGGCCGGGAAAATGGAAACCAGCTTCTGTAGGCAAACATAACCTGCCCGTGAGATGAAAGCACGCACAGGCACATACGCTCACAGCTATTACAAAAATGAGCATTCCACAAACAAAATGTGTGAGGGGGCACTTTTAAATTATGTGATAAATATTAAATTCAGTCCTGGGGAAAAAAAAATAAACCTTTGCATTTTAAAATGTTTGATGTCCACTGGGCCTTCTGCCTCTGTTGTGCTGTGCGGCGGCGTGCAAATTAGCCGTTTTTGATTTGTAGAAGGCAATTAATCCACACATTCCCTCTAAAAAGTAAGAAAGATCAAAGAAAAAAATATCTGAAATGTAAGCCTTTATGTGTACTTAAAGGAGCGCTATGTCACTTTTTTCTGGTTGTCTCTGTGGTGCTGTTATTGCTTCGCCTGAATGTTCAACGTTATGGCATTTAACGTATTTATCTCCACAGACACAAGCAGGTGACGGTGAGGTCAGGACGAGCCCGCACAGAGTCACAATGCAGGTTTTTCCAAGGTATTTGTACTTAAAAAAACACCTGTAAATGTGAACAAGTGCAAGATGGATTAGATGTGTAATGCCCTAGTCTGGAACATCACAGGCAAAGCAGCAACAACATCTCCAAGCAGATGAGCACCAGAATAATAAATAAATCTAAAACTTGCTAAAGTGAAAATCAACAACACTAAATTGATAATAATAACGAGCAGATTATAATTCATCTTTTAATCACGCAAGATCTGCATTTAGTAAATAGGTAAGAACTGCATTTTGGCCCCGCTTCCTTCATATACCGGTATCTACCCTGGAGTTCTATTCCCAATTCCTGATCTGCTGAGGTTGGTTTTTTGAACTGATGACGTTTAAGAACAGGATTACGGTTAAGGTTGGGGAAGTGGTTTGTGTTTTAACCTGCAACTAGCTTTATTTCAACATAAAAGATACTTTCATCCATGACGAAAACAGGCAGGTATATTCACGCCTTGAACAACTGGCTAAACTGCAACTTGTCCAGTGACTTTGAACGAAAATAAGAATATCGCTAACGACCAGCAGAAAAATAAAAAACCTTGCGTAAACCCTATACAGTAAAGAAATAAATAAATATCAAGAAACAGTGATTTGGAATATCGTATTTTTGGACTCCTGGCTGCTCTTTCTTCTTCCCACACTAATGCCAGTAATTGCATACACATTACAAAATCCTAAAGGCTTTGTCACTTCAAATCTTTAGAAAACCTCCTCTGCTCTGAAAACTCTTTGAGCAATTGTTCCTTACTTCCACCCACTCTCTCTGCGCCAGGCTCAGTAACAATATGAAGAAATGCACGTGTTGGTCAAAACTCTTTTTAGGTTTACAGTAGATTTTAAAAGGGGCCTGCCATTGCTGTTCACGGGTCTCAGAAAGTCACCCCTCGCACAGCTACCGCTAATACAGAGGGTAACATACACCAGGGTCGTACCTGAAAAGAAATCATATCATCCCAATATTAAGAACGTTGCAATGGCTTCCAGTCCCTCATAGAATTCAATCTCAAAAGTCTTTTATTAGGCCACAAATCTTTGAAACGGTGGAGCTCCAACTGCTAACGCCTTACAAGACCCGTCGGCCCCCGAGATCAGCTGCTACTGGTTCCTAGAGTTTGGACCAGACAAAGTGACGCCTCATTCGGGTATGATATGCCTCCCAAATGTTGAATTCACTTCCAGAAAATATGTGTCTCGAAACAATGGCTATTGACTATTTTCTTATGAATAAATTCTGACCAGGAGTGTGTTTTTATTAAGGCGGCACAATATGTGTATTGCACTCTAATAATTTGAGTTGGTGCAAATACAAAATGGCAAAATCTGCAATTATTTATAGATTTTATAGAAAAGTATTCCAGTAGTCTGAGCAATTAGATTTGTTCCCAAAGTTGTTTTATTGGTCATGCCTAAATATTCCCTTGTATTCATCAGCGTGAGCAGTGGTTAAGGCACAAATGCCAGGCTCCGAGTGCAGCCAACCGCTGTGTCGCGAGTTTGAATCCAGACTCCGACTATTTACTGTATGTCCTCCCCTCTCACATCCCCCATTTCACATTGTCCTCTCCTGTCTAAAAAAGCCTAAAAGAAAAAAAGAAAATTGCCCTGCCTGAATAACCTTGACCTTGAAGGGATGTCGTAGTGCATATTTTATAATAGATGGGGTCCCTTTGAACTTACCTCATTATGAACTCTTTGAAACACAGGCGCAGCTTGTTGTGGTGACGGAAGAGCTTGGGGTCGGCTGGGATCTCATTCAGGAAGACTTGGGCCACCTCCAACGGGCCCTAGCGAACAATGAGGCAAAGAAAGAGAGGGCTTAAAAACAGAGGGAGGAAGGAAGGAGTGAAGGAGGGGAAGGGAATGGAAATGCGACTGGTATAGACAGAGGGGCCAGGCTTGCAAACTGAATGTGTAATGCATCTAGGGCCCCAGCAGGAACATAAGGAAAAGGTCACCAAAAAATGATTGCACTGTGGATATGTTCAGTAGTAAAGGTCGTGTAGCATGAACTCTTGCAGATTTATTTCTGTACTCAAATGTGCACAAACATTTTATTCATTTATTTATTGTGTTGAATTCATGTTTGAAGAGTTGTGTGCAAACCTTTGGGTGTAATTAGGGTGGCATCATCAAACTAAACCTCTTCTTCACATAATGCTACTGGATTGGTTCAAAACTATCATTTATTTTCAACCAATTCAATTTATCAACCAAATAAAGTAAAAACTAGAAAACCATAAAAACCTGGCATGCCATATTGTCGAATTTTACTGAGTTCACAAAGCTCTTTAATTAAGCTTTCTGACTGGATAATCACCGAATGAACCACTTAAAAAACTTGAATCATGTAAAATCTTTTTGGAATAATAAATAAATCAATATTGAGTCAGTTTTTGTGAAAGACTTTCATTCCCACGTACACAGCCATATATCTGAAGAGGCACTCAATTGAGACACTGAATCATAACAAACCTTGAATCAAAGCCCTTTAGATTTAGAAGTCATTTCAATTATTTAACAAGTTAGCTGGAATGAACAGAACTAAAACTAAAACAGAATTAACCGGCATCGTTCGGCAGCCCATGCCACATTTGATATCACCCTTACTAGATTGCTCTGATGAAACTTTATTTGACGTATTCTGGCCCAATCTGTCGTGTTGCTACCATTTCATTACGTTGTCTAAGTGGACCAAAGTTTCTTGTTAAAGCGGAAATGTCTCGCTGAGCTCATATCAAATGCAACTGAGGCTCAGGAAAAACACGAGGAAGGAATCAGATGCTCAGATGCGAGACGCTGCCATGATTACCCTCCTTTTGCATGGCTAATGTCACCACTGGCTCGGCGTACAGGCAGCATTTGGCTTCCATTTGCACAGTATGAAATCTTGTTATCCCAACTTATATCCATCATAAAGCCACAACACGCTCTAAACCGCGCATGCTTCGCGACAGGCGCAGTTAAACAACTCTGATTAGTATCGTAAACGCATCTCACCCGCGCATTGGACGAAGACGCCTCCGCTACCTCTTGCTCTTGATTACGCCCAAGAGTTATATGTTTACAAAGCTGCCGGGCATTAGCGTTATGTATACAACATTCGGCCCGAAGCCAGGGACCTGTCAGATTAGACGCCGGAAAATAAAGCAAAGAGGGCAGGAGGGACGTGGTTGTAGCCGTAGCCCAAGTCATTACAACTCAAACACGGGAACCCGGAATCTATCAGATCAAAGCGACCTCCGCACATGAAAGGGAAGAAGAGGAGGCCGTGCATTGACGTTTTAACTAAATCTGTGGAAAAGCAAAGGAGGGATTAGGTTGTGGACGGGGCGCGGGCTTTGAAGTGCAATAGCCGTCATGTCTGCTGCCACAAAACCGAACATGTGATAAGATAAATACATGTGAATTATTAGTATTATTGTCATTATGGAGGCTCCAGGCAGGAGAAATGGGCTGTAATATTAAGTGCAATCATTTCGGATCGGGCCCCAGAGTAGGCGATTATTCCAGCTTCAATATGGATGGGTATTTGCAGTGTCTGGTATTAGAATGTAAGAGCACCAATATGAAGGTTATGTTGATCGAAACCAATGCTGTGTGGTTTGGAGTAATGTGAGAATGAGAACTACCTTTCTGGATGTAATCCCCAAAAGCACAGAAGAGCCAAAATGGATGCTGCCATTTGGACTAAAGAGTAAAAAGGAACGATCTCAGAAAGGATTGACAGGAGTACGGTAGGTTAAAGAAGTGAGCTTGGTAGTGTGCCATTTTTGGTCATTTGTCCGCCGTGTTGTGGACTAAACTAAAGAACTTAACCTAATTTGTGCAGTGACAATCTGCAAACCATTACTGGTAATCATATTTCTATGTTTTCCTTTCCTCATATCCTTTTTGTAGTTGGGTTGCCATTTATGTATGTATTTGAATGAGGACAGTGCATATTAAGCAATGTGTCAGCAAACAGCTTTAACATAATTATGCCAGAGTTAGCACAAACGCTACATTTCATCCGTTGTCCTAGGGCAGGGTAACAAAAAAACACACAAGACATTCACACAACAGACTATTACAAGACATTAAAACTAACAGGCACATTGTATAACCACAAATCGTTGGCATTGCAGAGAATTGTTTACAGTAAAAGCAGCAGCGCGAGGTTGAAAGAGCCAAGATAAAAGCATAAGATCATCTGTGGGGACATGACTGGTTTGTTTTCAACCACATTTTTTAAGAACTGTTTTGAAGTTTGAGTAGTTGTCGTAGTTTCTGATGTGCTCTGGTGTGCGTTCCATCATTTTGTGCCTCTGATAGACACCACTGTTTGGCTGAATTTAGTCCTGCGCCTTTGCACGTTGCAGTTCCTCTAATTAATGCTCTAGTGTTTATTCCAGTTATTTATTTATTTATTTTTACAAATAAATCCAATAAGGGTGGAGGGGCAAGACCATTACAACTTTAAAAAAAAACAGGCATCCAGGAACGTCTGATAACGCTCAAAATCCAATATGTGGAACTTACTCAACAATGTTACAATAATGACAATGTAAAGACTTCTTGTCTGGAGTTTTCAAAGTTTTCTTAAACAAAGTACTTTGATTTGTCTGGGACCATGTTGTAAGTATATAGGTTATATGCTTATACACATAAGCGTTTGCCAACAGGGGTTAAAGTGTAATCTGGGCTGTGGTGGAGCCCTAATACTGTCGCATAGTGAAACATGTGTCAACAACTATACGGATAAATAAGAGGGTTTTAAAATGTTTTTATTACTTATTATTACTATCCCGGCCCATTTCCTGCACGTTTTGGTCACACCCCTTACGTGGGAGGATAAGCGCATTCTGGTGTGTTTAGATGTGATGGTGTAACTGCAGTTGTCATGATAATGTTCTTCGGTCACTGACACATATCTTTCAGTAGAGCGTGAACAGTAGCGGAGGAACACTTTACATCCTGAACCCGAACTTGGCCCGACCTGTTAAAAGAGCGGGGAAATCTGGTCCCGACCCAAATTTTGCCCATCATTACACAAACAAGAAGTGTGATCTGGCTAACCCCTTGCTTAATGATAATCAACCGGAGGCATCCATCCAGTTACACAATGTTTTATATTAAAAATGGTTATATCCAAAATGAGACTGTATTGTTCATCACCGTTTACCTGATTGACCGTGGCTCCCACTGAGCCCTGGAGCACCATCTGTAGCATCTTGGCATCAGGCTGTTCTCTGTGTGTGGCCACAGCAAGCTCTCTCGTCTTCTTCTGCATGTCCTCTATGGCCACTTCGATCGGCGTCAGGTCAAACTAAAAGGCACATTTGTTCACATTAAACATACTGTAGAGGCGATATTTATGTTGTGATTGATATTGCTTAAGATATCACTGTCATGTTGTTGCTTGGCGAGAGCATAGACTTACACAGCTTTTTTTTATGTGATACAGTATATACATGTTATAGTTTTGACTATTATAAAACGTAAAGGGGCTGTACCAATCTAAAAAACATGAAACAAATAACTACCGTATTTTCCACACTATCAGGCGCACTGGATTATAAGGCGCATGGTCAATGAATGATCTATTTTTGATCATTTTTTATATACAAGGCGCCCCGGACTGTAAGGCGAATGAAGCGAAACAAAACGTGTACCACATAAAATCGCTTCAAGGTTAGTGAGCACATAATAATAGTCCATATATAAGGCACACTGGATTATAAGGCGCACTGTAGTTTTTGAGAAAATTGAAGGCTTTTAAGTGCGCCTTATAGTGCGGAAAATACGGTAGTTCATTTTATTTGTTTGTTGTAGAAGGTATTCCTCACTTCCACAATTCTAATTATTCACAAGAATGAGTCTTACATTTTACATGCATCTGTGCTGGTGCAAAACATTTTAATCTACTACATGTTATTTTTGAAAAGCCATGTATTTAGTTATTTCACAATGTATCAGTTAAAAATGTCCTTACTGATTCCAAAACATATTGGTTGGGTACTGTATTGCCATATCATGATGTTATTGGTGTAGTGTGGCGTGCATCGCATCATAAAATATGTATTGATTCCCAGCTCTATTGAACAGATTTTGAAGTATACGTTTCAGACACTGCTGAGTACCTCCTCTTTCTGGATGACGTTGATACGCGTCTTGACGTAGGGGAAGGCGTGCATGGTGGTCAGAATGGTTTTCCGTTTGTATTGTTCGTTAAGCTCGCCGCGCGGCCGCCCGCTCTTTGTGAACGGCGTGGTGTACATGAAGCGCCGCAGATTGAAGTTTTTCTCAAAGTTTGTCATGCGGTCTTTCATTTCGTAGTCGTCGAAGTAGGGCTCCACAAAAGAGATTTGGATGTATGCCTGGTGGAAGACAAAATTTACGTTTAATAGACAAACTTTAAAATGTTGATGTCTTACTTGGATCAGAATCCAAAAACAATAATTGTCCCACTGCCAAAAGAAAAGTTGAGCCGGCAAAAGGATGCAAGTTCTAACATAACATACAGTATAAAGTAATAAGGAATATTTATTTCTAAATGAGATGAAAACAATATACCTTTGTTTACAGAAGTCTAAACATATTCCGCGCTTTCTCAACACATTCCGAGCACCCTAATTATTCACCGTGACGAGTTTATAAGTGTGTGACACAAGCGTTAGCGTTCAGTGACAATACTTTCATAAATGCAGACACCACTCAACAATGTAAGTTTTATAGTTCATCTGTACGTTTTAAATTTAAATTTACAATTAACATTATGTTCAGTGCTTTTAGTCGTACAGTGGAACTCTAACTCTCAAGCATTTATTTCATAATTTACAAGACAAAATCACATTAATTTGGTTAGTTTACCGAAAAATAGTAAGTAGCAAAGTATTATTCATGAATGTGAAAATAATCAATATTCCAAAAAGTAAAAATGATCAGGACCTGAAAACAGACCTGTAGATTTCCATGGATCAAATCAGAATTTATTTAAAAATGTGTTTTTTTGCAAGTAAAAGTTGCTTATAATGTGATGCGAGTCTATTTTTCCGACCACCCACTAATATAGCAAACAGGTCATTTGTAATTACCATTAACTCATCATCATTTATTTATACAGTGGATGCATCTATTATTAAAGAAACAACAGTTTAAAGTGAGTTAGTAAGCTGCTGTACACTGGCTTCATTACGTTGTTACCTTGCTGGGCTTGAGCTGCGTTCGATCCACCGGTGAAGAATCCTTGATCATGACCAAACTGTCATCTCCAAAACACTGACTATAGAAATTCTGTGAGATAACAGAAAGAGTAAAGATGTTTCATAGTTTCCAGTGTTGGTTGTTATGCATTAGGTGAACCGTATGCATCACTTCCTACTGGTGGAGCTTTTGAATTAAACATGGCACAGTTTAAAGGCTTTGGAAGTTCAAAGCTGCACTTTAACAGTCACTCTTTGGTTTGATGTACTGAGGCAGATGTTCTTAGTGATTTGCTCTTCTTCTTGACCAATGTGCCGCCGACTGGGATGCAAAAACTTGAGGTAACAGCGAGGCTACTTTTATGCTTTTGTTTGTCATCCGGGGCTGGGCTGTAAGGTTAATTATGATCGAATAGTTACCAAAATTTGAAAATGGCTAAACAGTTTTTAAAGAAGATGTAATTGCTTTTACTGACGGATGACTGCTTCATACTTTGATTTTCTATCAGTTTGTGTTGGTTAATCTAGGGCTGTGTTCATTGGCATGCCCTGTGCATCGATTATGTCGCTGAGCTGCTGACTAAAGAAAAAAGCAAAAGGTAACTTGATCAGACCATGTATCTAACCCAAAGCGCTCCGACCACCATACGATCACAGGAATTATCACAATTAATTACTTTTAACTACAACTAAATGAACTACTAAACTGCAGTTTAAATTCCCTCCCAAATCGCAAACTCACTTCAAGTCTTCTCCTTTCTGCTGTGGTCCATGAAAATCTTTTCTAAACCTCTAAAAAATTATCACTCAGCTTGACTAGGGCCATTTTTTCTCCTATTGATTGATCTCGAAGTAAAAATGCCTTTTAGTAATAATTTCATTAAAACATAAACAATACAAACTTTTAATCTGTGCCATTTAACACAAATAATGATAAAATGTATTCCTCCAAAGTCTGACTTCTGCTCAGAACATGTGTTTACTGACAGAGGATCGACTGTAGACTGTAGATTCAATAACCCACCTTAATAATTGACGATTTAACATGACTCGATCTCCATCAGTAAATTTTTCAATTACATCGATACTACAATGCTTCTGGAACACATCCAGAAGCATTAATATTTGAATACTGAATTACATATTTCAGAACATGTTTGCAGGCTTTTTACATTGTAAGACACAATATGTTGTTTGCAGATGAAATTGTTATTTTGATGATTGCAGTTTTTGCAATTCGCAATTAGCTGACCACTCACACAGCTCTTTGAACAATTGCAAATATAACATTTTAAGAGCAAATCATTTTATGTTTGTTGCAGAGAAAAAAAGTATAGTGTGCAAAGCCTGCTAACCGTCATTTAAACCTCAGCTAACGTTCTGAAATGCATGTAATTCTTATTAGTTTAAAAGTTCACATTTGTCTCGTCAGTGTTCATGTCCTTGAATGTGTGTTTGAAACTTGATTGTAAAAGAAAACAAGCTAATAATATTCACAATTTCTTGTTTACCGGCTTATTTCCTATAACAAATTTAGTCAGAATATGCTTTATGATTGATTTCCTGCTTTCCGAAGGCAGTTAACCTACAGTAATGAGGTAATGTACATCGGCGACAAAATATCATTTGAAATTGCCTCGCGTCCTCAATCACCGTTTCTCATTCTACGGCATTTATGAACAGTCCAACAGCGGCTGCCACACAAGCAGCTTTGTCCACTCTTCTTTCCTCTCTTACCTCCAGTCTGTGGGAGATCTCGGGCAAATGTGTGATTGCGGGTTCTTTGTAGATAAACTCCCTTTCATCCAGGTCACCAAACTTGGACCCGTAAAAGCCGACGCGGAAGTAAGTCCCAAACATCCGCTTATGTCCCTGCGGAAAAAGAAGGAGCACGTCTGAATATTCAACGGTAATCACTGCGACATCACAGTCCCACTCATTATGTTAATAGCCCTTTATGAAGCCTTTATTGTGAAGAACGCTTTGATGGACGCCGCTTGAAATTCAATATGCCTCCGAGTTACCCAAATTAAACCGCACTTCTAGCGAGCGCAGAATTATCTTTATGGACAGTGGGCTGTCAAAAGTCAATTGAAAGAAATTGTAAACCCATCCAAAACATATTTATGAGAAAGTGTCTAATAGTGGTGTGGAAACGTTATTACCTTTTGAATGATGTTGTCAAATGCTTTGTGCAGCTTATTGTGGGTGGAGGACAGCTTTCTGAAGTCTCGGTGGGCTTCAAGTATCGGGATGATGATCTTGTAGACTTCATTCACAGCTTCGTAAAGACCACCCTGAAAGAACAGCAATTAACATCAAGAGATGATTAAAGATTACGCTAAAAATGAACAATTTAAACTGAGATAACTGAGATCCAATACAAGTTGAAGTGGTTTTGTTTTAAGATAAGATAAGATAAGATATTCCTTTATTGTCCCACATGGGGAAATTTCATTGGTGCAACGCAGGTAGATACAGAGGTAGATACAGAAGAACAGATCACTTATAGGAAGTCTGAAAAACACTTTCAGTAGAAGATCTCCTATAAATAAATAAAAACTCCCATAGACAAATGAATAAATAAATACATAAATACCATTGCATATGATCACGACAGTAATTGCACATGAATATGTGTCACGACAGCACATAGGTTGCACATGAATTTCATAGTAATTGCACATGAATTGCACATGAATTCCAACAGCAATTGCACATATGACAGAATTGCACATGGTTAGGTCAGTATTGCGAGTGTTCAGTACTAACAGTTTTTGTTATAAAGTCTGACAGCAGCAGGAAGGAAAGACCTACGGAACCTTTCCTTCACACAGCGAGGGTGGATCAGTCTCTCACTGAAGCTGCTCTCCAGAGCGGACAGAGTGTCCTGCAGGGGGTGACACTCATGGTCCAGCATAGATGTGAATCTAGCCAGGACCCTTCTGTCCCCCACCTCCTGCACCGAGTCCAGAGCACAGCCCAGGACTGCTGGACAGGACAGCTGGATTTCTTGATGACTCTGTCCAGCCTCTTCCTGTCCCTCTCTGTGATGCTGCTGCTCCAGCAGGCCACACCGTACAGGAGGGCTGATGCCACCACAGAGTCATAGAAGCTCTTCAGGAGTGGCCCTGTCACTCCAAAAGACCTGAGTCTCCTCAGGAGGTAGAGCCGACTCTGGCTCTTCCTGTACAGTGCGTCTGTGTTATGAGTCCAGTCCAGTTTGTGGTTCAGATGAACACTCAGGTACTTGTATGAGTCACTCTCTCAATGTCCCGTCCCTGGATGTTCACTGGTGAGGGGGCAGTGAGATGGCGTCTGCGGAAGTCCACCACCATCTCCTTGGTCTTCCCCGCGTTGATGAGGAGGTGGTTCCGCTGACACCAGTCCACAAAGTCCTGCGCCAGTCCCCTGTACTCCGCATCATCGTCGTCCGTGATGAGTCCGTGATGAGTCCGATGATGGCAGAGTCGTCAGAGAACTTCTGCAGGACACAGCTGTCCGTGTCATGTCTGAAGTCATTTTGCATACATGACTTAAGATCTTGTATTTTCTCTATACCGGTACCTTTATTGAAAAGTGTGATTGTACTGACATTTCTGCGTCTTTGTTTCCTCGTCATAAAAACTGGTTGATTCCCTCCTCTTTCATAATTCACACTCATTAAGAAACAAAGGAAATCTGAAGACATTGTTCCCCCTCATCAAAGTGTCAATCTTGTCAACAATATTATTTTAAACATTTAAAACCACACTCTCACTAGTGCCATTATATTTTAAATGACAAGAACCAGTTAAAGGCGATCATAATCATACTTGTGGAGTGTTATCCTGCTGTATCAAGGTAATACAATCAGGAAATGCACTTAATTTATACTTAAATTGTCAGGGAACAGTTTCAGACATTTTCTATAAAGATTTAGAATGGTATTATTCTTTATTATATATCTATAGCTGATAAACTACTGTACTTTACATCATGTTGTCTAAAAGTATAAGTTTATATGTGGTATCAAAATGTGTGGTATTAAGCCGTAGTGCCAAAATTTTTCAATGTTTCAAAATTCAGTATTCATTTTTAGTATCATTAACCATTTATTTATAGAAAAAGTATTAGAAAATCTTGATAAATATTTGCCATTATAATTATAGTTTTGTTATTATGACTGTATCGTGTCATCATATTTTGTTCTTTAAAATGGAAACTAGAGCGTAATGTCCACCGAGCTCTTTTTCACTACACACTAATAAAGACTATGGGCCCAAAAATCCCAAAATTAAACTAGGGTATCTTACACTGCTAAACAGCTCAGCGGCCTGCTCCAGTAACCCGACCAGTCCGCTCTCTGTGAAGTATCGCCCTGAACACACGCCGTCCTCATCCGGGGACAGGATGTCATCCGATACGGCCGACTCCTCCAGGACATTAGAGGAGATGTTCTGCGGAGAGAGGGGAAATCAACCAATTACACCGCTAATCAAATAATCAATCAGGACGATAACTTTAAGCGGGAGATGGCCCACAGTCCGAAATGGAGCTAATTTGACGGACATCCAATCAATAAAGTGCTGACTGCTGCAGGTTAGACTGTCCAGGACAAGCCCCCCGCCGAGGGCCAGGGCGGACACAGGTCGTCAATAGCTGTTTGCGTGTTGTTCTGATAACTGCTTTAGTTCATGGGACAAACTGCTCCCAGCCTCCCAAAGGACCACACAGGGCCCTCTCCCCTCCACAGCTTCAAAGGCACTGTGTTCAGCAGCAGCAGCATGACAGAGGAGAATATTTATGTCCAATTATTATGAGAACACAGCTCCCCCCGCTGGACACCGCCAGACTAATAATAACAGTATAGGTAGAATTCTTGCAGCATTATCTCACGCAATGGCATGATATGGTGCCTTGGGCTATGCTTTTGCTACAAGGGAGAAAAATAGGTAAAGGTTTACTCCCAAATTTAAATAAAGGCTAGCACCATTTACCTGTAAGCAGAGACAAAGTGTGACACATAATCACTAAGACTGTTTGAAGTCCTGACAGATGTTGAGTCCATTTCATTATATATATATATATATATATATATATATATATATATATATATATATATATATATATATATATATATAATTTTTTATACAACAAAAATGTTATTCTGTACCTGGAAAGTGACACTGCCCACAGGCAAATACTTGTGATCCTCCAGCATACTCAGGTACTCTGCCACCAGGGCGGCGGCGTGCACCAGACACATGGCCGACTCAGTGTAGCACTTCCTGTTGTTGTGTTTCTCCGCCATGTTCTGCAGCCAGGTCAGGCGCAGGTCAGGAGACGTCTGGTAGCCCTTAGCGATTCTGAAAAGGTGAGAGAATATGGTGCATTTTGTTTTCTGGTCATATGCAGAAAGGAAAATATACTTCTATACCAAAACAAAAGGATCAAGTTTTACTATATTTACTGGAAACCATTTAAAATAAAGCTTAATGTATTTCCTTGAGATATTTGGTCAAACTAATTATTGGCCATTGCTGGAGCTTTAACAAAAACGGTTACATAGTAAATCTTTAAGGCAGATATATTGGTACATATCTAATCACAGAATATTATGAATTTGAATATACCCTGGATTATATATTGAGGTGTTTGTAATTTCTTCTTTTGACATCAGTAATTGTCAATGTGTTTTGAATCGTGGCTTGCATCTGGAGTCCAAATGTTTAAGAGAGCTATTGAGGTGTGTAGTGAGCCAAGTATATACATTTTTCACAGGTCACTCTACACATGTCCAACAATGTAAAGACAGATGACACCAACGGGGTCAGAACCAGCAATTATAAGCAGCACACTACAAAAATACATGACTGAACCGAATTTGTTAAGCGGACCAAAATTCCTTTGATATGCCATGACCTGGGGATTTACCAGGTGCTGTGGCCCCACGTGGGTCCAGTGACCAGGCAAAAGAACCAGGCAAAAAGAACTAGCCAAAAGAACCAACCAAAAGAAATATCCAAAAGAACCATAAACGCAACCAAAATATCAAATAAACATAATTTAAATATCACAAACATAATTTAAACTAAGGACAGTAAACAGAATTAAATAATTCCAAATAATTTTGTTTGAATAAGTAAATACATAAAACCAGTTTTTGAGGATCGGGGTGGGTGATATTGAGTACTACTTATTTGTTATTGTCTTGTTAACAATATTCAGATATTATTTTCACAGTGCATCGGGAATGTGATAAAAGGCGCCTGTAAAAGTCAGAAAGATCACGTTATATCCTTGTTTGGGAGATTACACTTGATGCTTTTGTCTCTTTTTTTAGCAAAATTTAAATAGTAATAATTATGGAAAATGTACTCAATATTCTAATTTTGCTCTCCAAAATCACCAACAACAATTGCGATATTATAAAATGTGTTATACATCTCCCACTTCTATTTGAGGTTATGCTCATACTTACACAAACCACTTCAGAATTGGGACTAAACCACACCAGGACTCATCCAAGACTAAACCGGGACTAAACCAAGACTACCCCAGTACTAAACCAAGACTAAACCAAGACTAAACCAGGACTAGAAGAACCAATTAATCAGGATCAAACCAGGGCAAGAGTGAAAGCAGCCATAGTAATTTTAAACTCATTCCAAAGTCCTTTTTTGCAGTGCACATGAGCCTGTAAAAGGCCAAAGTCAACATACAGACCGTGTAAGCCCTCTTTGTCCTGTCTGTCTGCCCTGTGCTTTACATGCATTTGTACACACACTCCATTTGATTTGCATATACACAAAGCCAGATCAGACGACTAAACTGCTACCACATGGTTACCATAGTGAGGGCAGCAAATACAGGCAAAACAAGCAGCCCACAGTGAAATAGGAAACAGTGCAGGAATAGGCAGGCGCATGACGATAACGATTAGGGCCACAAGTAATGTCACAAAATCAAGTGTTACTGTGATTGCCACGGAACATCACAATTTGACCATTATTCATAATGTGTATTTTACAAAATGTGTACTGCAAAAGGAATTTTAAATCAAACTAATAGCAATATTTGTCAGAAAAATATAAATGGTTCAGCCTTAGATGGCAGTAATAGAACCATCTTCACCCGTCACACGCTGGGAAAAGTGAAAGTGCAATTATATCTACAAAGGTGACAACACAGATTATAAGTGAGAAATAACTAAAATATGGATAAAAATTTAAGTTTCAAATGTAACTCAAGTTCTACGAATCCCAGGTGACTGCCAGCGACTGTACTTAAGCTCTGAATGCGTTCTTAGCATGTGTAAGGGAAATCATAAAGGCGGTCAGTAGGGGTGAAATAGAACCATTTCCCTTTCATCTACAGCTTCTTTTTCACATGAATTTGTCTCTTACGGTTGTTTCTTTAAAAGAGACATTGTGCACAATTAACCTTTTTAATGTTATAATGGTTTCCCCTAATCATTAACCCATTGAAAGTTGTATTATGAGTGATTCATGACTCATCTGAGGCTTGACTGCTCATTCAGAGAGCGTCACTTTGAGCTCCACTTTGAAAGAAATATAAAGTATAGAAATCTATGAAGTCCTGAATATGAACATGCACCCGTTGCATACCTGTACATGAGGTCCATTAACATCTCAGGGTCTTCTTGAAATTCTCTCATTTTTACTGTGTCCGACAAAATACTGTTAAGGTTTCTTAGCAGCTCATCCACCTAGAATGAGGCACGTATTTACAAAATGCAACTCAAACATTTATTATATGCATGTACAGTTATATTTTGTATATATATACCTGAGAGGGTAGCTGAGTATTCTGCATCTCTGAGTCCTCCTCTGCATAAGACAAGATGGTGCGAAGTGAGCGCCGCAAGTGCTCCTCTTGAAAGTCTGAAGATTGGCCCACGAGAGAGGCCAGAGACATGGTGACCTGCATTTTCACCCTGGAGAAATTCTGAAAAATACATTTAAATTAAGGATTAGATGACATACAAAAAATAAAGAATATCACAATTATAGTTCGTATTACTGGTTGAGTGTTCATTTTGATGTAAGTTTAAATGTACCCTTTATGTTCCTTTAAAAGATAACTAAAGTCATCAACCTTCTTTTTTGAGTTCACACTTAACTGCGATTGGCTAAATCCACCCGTCACTCACTCTGAGCACAACAGGGGCTGACCAATAGATCATATTATAACATATATAGATGATTATTTTTAATTTTGCTGATCGTAAACCGCAATATTGATTCAAAAATAGAAACAGATCCATTGACTTCTTGTTCAAAACTTGCATACATTCCACAGCAGCAGCAGAAGAAAAAAAAAAGCATGCTTTTTCAACCAAAAATGAGTCTGTTTTTTTGTTTAATAATTGTAAATATAAAAGGTGGAGGGTGGAAATGGGGTGTGTGTGTGTGTGTGTGTGTGTGTGTGTGAAAACAGACATTTTCCAAGCACTCAAACATGCATGAATCACTCAAAATATAACTTTGAGAACGTTTATGGTAAAGATGCCGCATAAAAGCCCAGTTTACACAATATAGTTCCTTTAATGTATGGCTTTCCAATTGATTTAACACCACATTAAATATTATACGCTATGTGTTTACAAATACAGTAACGAATCAATATATTCAAAGCTTGGAGACATCTGAAGGTTATTTGTCCTTGTACGCTTGTGATTCAAGCCGAGAACCAGAGAATAAATTAATCATAGAAACAACTTCTGGGGACATTCGAAACAAGTGATTGCAGAGAAAGAGAGCATTTGATATGAGCCGCAACCTTCACGTCATTGCCTCTGAGCACAGAAAAATGCATAATGTAAGGTCTATTTTCTGGGTTATGTTTGACAGCGTTAGTTTGTTAGCCTGTTAGCAAAATACCACAGCAAGAAATGATGAATTTATATACAAATAATTGTGTTTCATTGAAATAGACCTTTAATCAGTATAATCAGTATAATCCCTCATTCGTCCAGGAGTGATCAATCGTAGAAACCGTTTCAGCCAACTGGACAATGATTTAAATGGTTTTTAAATATATATATTTAAAACATTGTCAAGATAACTACCTCTGAAACCGTTTTCTATGATAATGCTACATAAACTATTCAACTCGTGAAGATAATAACGGGGACGTTATCATGTACCAAAGTAAAATTACGGCAGTTTTATATAAAATGAGACCACCGTGTGCTGACTGCGTCTAAACAGCACACAGGATGCGACGCTGGTGTGTTGTTAGCACGCAAGTTGCTTCTAGCAGCTGCCCAATGCCCACTGGAATCAGGCACATTTAAGAAAGAAATGTTATGTTGAAACGTAAGAAAACGTGTGAGAATTATGTTTTATCATTTTCCTTCCAGTCTGAAATGCCGGGCTTTTGCCTTTTTTGCAGTGAGAGACGGAGTGATGTGTGAAGTCCCATCTATCTCCAGCATGGGCAGCTGAGCGGGAAATGATCTCCCATTAGCTGCGACATAATCACCCATGGATCATCTCTACGGCCCCATTCTGTTCAACTGAGCATGGAGCCAAAGTCTAACCACCCGTCACTGCCCCCATCTCAATGTGTGCCCATATAAATGTCTGTGTGCTCTTCAAACCAGGCTAAATGATTGCTTAAGACAACTCTGGATATGGGGCACTTATGGGCTCCGAGGTATACCGAGGTTTCAGATTGTAAAAAGTCAAATCAGTGGAATAAAACTTAAAAGAAATATCAAAACAGTAAATTCACAAAAGACAAACCCGTTATAAGATCGGCTTCACAAAATGTACAATGATTTATCTAATTATCATACACTAATTTTGTGCATTTTTCTTTTCTTAATCTTTGTAAATATTGTTATAAATATATGTTAATTATTTATTACGTATTATTTATTAAAAGAAATATCAAAACCGTAAATTCACAAAAGACAAACCCATTATAAGATCGGCTTCACAAATGTACAATGATTTATCTAATTATTATACACTAATGTTGTGCATTTATCTTTTCTTAATCTTTGTAAATATTTCGGTGTAATCCCTCATTCGTCCAGGCGTGTTCCATAGTAGAAAAAGCTTCAGTTGTAGTCATCTGGACTCAGTTTGAAAAAGTAGACGTTTCGACTCTCATCCAAGAGTCATTGTTAATAAAAGAATTTAGGTCGAGAACTCCGATATTAATACTGTTCTGTGGTAAGACCCGCCCATTGGGAGGAGCCTTCCTGAAGTAGAAAGAGTTGTTGGTTTCAACAGAAACTCCCCCCTTGTATCTACCGAGGTAGCCTATTCAGAATCTTAATGGGCTGTTAAAACCTCTTTGTCTTAGTGAGACCCTGGCTCAACCACCCTGAGTACCTGATTAGCATTTGAATGCCCTGGTCCTTTACCTTTCCAGGGGTTCAGTAACCCATTATAGATAACAGGAAGATTAAACCTAAGCCCTCCATTTCTGTTTAAAGAAGGTCTTTCTTTTTTAACAAAAATAGCTTCCTTGACTCCTCTTTCAAACCATCTTTTCTCCCTGCTTAAAACCTTCACCTCACCGTCTTCAAACGAGTGATTAGAGGCTTCAAGATGGAGATGCATTACACCCAAGCGGGGTAACCACAGCCCTCTCAGCTTGTGGTTACCCCGCTTGGTCTCTCAACAGAGTGAAGAGAACCAAGAAGCAGGACAAAAGGGAAACTGAACAGAGAAGGAAGGGTGTTTCTATCCCTTATGTGTCTGGCCTGTCGGAAAAACTGCAGAGAATTTTTAGACAACACGAAGTCCCTGTTTATTTTAAACCAGGAAACACTTTAAGACAAAAACTGGTTCACCCAAAGGACAAGTTGCCGACTCAAAAACAGAGCAATGTAGTTTATTCGATCCAATGCAGTGAAGAAAGCTGTAAAGAACGTTACATAGGTGAGACGAAACAGCCTCTACACAAGAGGCTTTATCAGCACAGAAGAAATACTAGTTCAGGTCCACAGAGTGCCGTGCATCTCCATCTTGAAGCCTCTAATCACTCGTTTGAAGACGGTGAGGTGAAGGTTTTAAGCAGGGAGAAAAGATGGTTTGAAAGAGGAGTCAAGGAAGCTATTTTTGTTAAAAAAGAAAGACCTTCTTTAAACAGAAATGGAGGGCTTAGGTTTAATCTTCCTGTTATCTATAATGGGTTACTGAACCCCTGGAAAGGTAAAGGACCAGGGCATTCAAATGCTAATCAGGTACTCAGGGTGGTTGAGCCAGGGTCTCACTAAGACAAAGAGGTTTTAACAGCCCATTAAGATTCTGAATAGGCTACCTCGGTAGATACAAGGGGGAGTTTCTGTTGAAACCAACAACTCTTTCTACTTCAGGAAGGCTCCTCCCAATGGGCGGGTCTTACCATAGAACAGTATTAATATCGGAGTTCTCGACCTAAATTCTGTTATTGACAATGACTCTTGGATGAGAGTCGAAACGTCTACTTTTTCAAACTGAGTCCAGATGACTACAACTGAAGCTTTTTCTACTTTGTAAATATTGTTATAAATACATGTTCATTATTTATTATTATATTTTCCCTCTTCAGTTCTGAAAAATAAAATAAAAAAGTCTAAATGTATTCACTTATTAAAACGTATTATGTACTTGACATCGGCTACCTATTTGGTGCCACCCAGAGAGATTGTGTGGCGTGTTAACCACTCTGCCACTGTGTACCCCACATCAATGAATCTGCAATGTGTCTTCAGTTAAAAAGCCGATTCCACCATTGATTTCTGACCCGTCTCCAGCTCCATTTCACACTACGAGATTCTATGACGTTGTGATGTCATGAAGTACAGAAAGAAGATATAAACAATGGGAGAACGAGACACTTCCCCGTATGAATGAGTCATAGGGCGGCTACGCTAATTTAGCTTAGAGCGCCTTCTGTTTACAGCGTATAAACAAACGGAGGAGGGGACATTTGCAGCGGGAGAGAAAAGGTTTTGAATGGCACAAAGCCTGTGTTCCGCCGAATGTGACTTGCATTAAGATTTGTAGATGTAAACACAGTGAGCACCGACTGAAATGCAGTTATCGACCAAGCAAAGAGATATTATCCAACTACACTGTCATCCATTTAAACTCAAATCAGTTTCCTGTTCCAAGTGAGCCCATTACTAGATCAGTTGTGATTTTAAGATGTTAGCTACTCGAGTTGGTTTTCTGACACTATATAGAGTTGTCAAAAATAAAATAAATGGCTCTTATTGAGAGCTAAAATTTACATTCTATTGCATCACAAAGGAGTGTTTTTAATCATTATTGTGGTTTTGAAATGGCTATTGTGTATTGAGCCGTTTTCTTAGCGATATTAATGCTACAGTCGAGCAGGGGTTTTTAAACTATTGAGGCCGGACCTGCAAAGTCACCAGGCTACAAACCCGGGACCCCCATAGCATTATTTATCATTACTTTAAGGATCTTGTTTGTGTTTATTCAAGTAATACATTGTGTTATTTGCCATAATTTCATTAAACTGTTTCAAATAAATAATACTTTTCAAGTATATTTTCCAAGTAATCTCGCAATCCCGACTTTGGGATTAGGCTGGTCATCATATCAGATTTTTGCGATATACTTCTTCAGAAAATATCACAATAAACAATAATATCAAAACTACACTGAACAAAAAATAAACCTAAAGCAGGATGATCCGAGGAAATCCTTATCCCATCAACTCAGAAAAGGTAGAATTACATATTTATGTAGTTAGTATCTATAATGAGCCGTGCAAGTTACTCCATCAACCCTCTGCAACTGAAATATAAACAAATAGGACCATTTTCCCCACCAATACAAATAAAAAAGGTACGCTCAATAAATATTGAATGACCCTCAAAATATATTGTCAAATATATTGTCATTAATTTGTCAAGTCGATATAGGATAAGGATAAGAATTATTGTGACAATCACCATATTGTTTTATCAAATAGTTTTCTATGGACAACAAAAAATGGCAGATTTTTGACTTGATATGAACTGTATCTCCATAATTCCCATGGTTTGGTATATGGAGATCCAGGCCACACACTTGCAGAGGTCTGGCTGCCATTAGTTACAGAGGGAGGAAGCAGACAATGACCGATCTCTCCTTTCCCCACTCAGAGACCCATCCTTCAAGTGAAACTTTCTGTGGCTGGCTCAAAATAGACATGGAAAAGGCATTAAAGCTGCAGAAGGAACGCAATGGAAAAGAAGTGATAGGATGTGAGCGAGCATCCTCCTGCCCCTGTCTTTGCGGAGGGCATTATGACATAAATCTGGGTAATTCATAAGTCACATGTGAAGCTAAATTCAATTTAATATGACATAAATGCAATTTCCTCTGCAGTCTTAGAGCTAAGGATAGGGTTTCATGAAATAGAAAGGTAAAAGATGCCTGACATTAGCCTTGTGGCTCTTTGCTGCTGTGGATACCCAAACACAGAGAAACGAATAGACGTTTAAGAGCATTTTAGGCCTATATTTAATATATCGACTTGTTGTTCAATTGTATTTTTTTGTACTTGCATTTTCTTCGCATTTGTGTACTTGCATTTCCTTTGTTTTTGTAGTGCAACAACATAGTAAAGTTAGAGTTGAAGAATTGGCATATTTAAGATCTTTTTTTTTTTTTTTCTACCGCTTGTTCCCATATCAGACAATGACGTGACAGAACGTAAACCTTCACATGTAATTGACTTTCCATCCATCGGAAGCGTCACACAATTGGTCGGCGTTTTGAGTCTTAGGAGCTGTTGTTCACATCTAAGATCAACAGCTCTTAAGGCACAAAACCGGAAGGTCCACGGCCAATAAATCAGTCAAACCGAGATGTTTTTTCTTTTGCGTTACATGGCAATGCTTAAAACGTCTCCATTGTTTAAGAAATGTGACGGATGGAATACGGTAACAGGTTTGCGTACGCTGGCGTTGCTGTAGCTGTATCTCATGATGAGGTAGAGGGTGGCGCAGGCCTGGCTCCGGTTCTCGTCCACGGGGCTGCTGCAGTACTGGAGCACCTTCTGACACAGGTCTGCACACTGCTCAGCCTCCTCCTCAAACAGCAGGTCTCCAAACTAACACACAAACACACGCACAAAGAACAAACACAAAATAGATTAAGAAGCGTTCCATTTCGCGTTCACTACATGAGTTACTTTAGTACTTTAGTGTTTGTTCAGCGTGTTGAGGACTGTTTTTGAACCACACATAGTTACGTAGTTTAAAAGGGTCCGCTTCCTGCTCGTCTCCATGTACTATAGAGGTTATTGCTTTTACCAGAATGTTTCTCAGTATGTTATTCATCATTAATCTACCTCCGTGGTTACAAGCAGGTGGCTCCAATGGGCACAATTGTAAAAGCTGCTGTGGTACAGTTAGTGTTTTTGTATCTGTCCCTATTCGAATAAATAAACCAAAAAAATCATCAATAAAAACACCAATAGATATATCAATAAAATCATCAATAAATACACGCGACTCCACTTTTTCAATGTATTTTTGAAAAAACGTTAAAACGTGCACCTTTAACTTGAGTAGCATTTTGACGAAACTGTACTTTGAATAATAGTTTTCGAAATGTGACAAAAGCTGTATTTGTAGCTGAAAACACTACTTAAGGGGTGAGTAACGATTTGGATTTAATATCTGATTTAAGATTCTGGTAAAATTCTGACCAAAAAAAGTTAGAAAAACAATTATTACTGAGCGGCGCAAGAAACATAAATATTCAAATCATGTTAAGTTTTTGTAGAGTAACTAACACGTGTACACAAAAAAAAAAAAAAAAAGAGTACAGTTTCTTTTAAAAATATATATATGTAAGACGAGTAGTAGGAAAAGCATGGTGAAAAGTACAAGTTCCTCAAAAGATTATTGGTGTGAATGTAACTGATTCCTACCCACCTCAGCCAGTAAAACACACGCAGACACACATTTAACCAGACGTGCATAAATCCCTCCGCCCCCGCTGAGAGAAGGAACATGTCATCTCAGGTGAGGCAGCAGCCCACTCTCCTCCTCTCAGACTTACAGAGCGATGAGAGAACGCCTCACGCTGGTCATGTCTAACGTCACCAAGACTGTTCACAGGCTGAACCATCTAAGACCCATACGCAACAATCTAGATCCAGTATCAACCAACCACAACCAGAAAACCCTGACTTGAAATATGATAATTTGGTAAAATGGTCATGGTTATATGGCGCTTTTCTACCGTCAAGGTACTCAAAGCGCTTTACATCAAGGAACCAGTCACCCATTCACACACACATTCACACCCCAGATATACGCAGACACTGGGGGGCGAGTTGGGTTAAGTGTCTTGCCCAAGGACACAACGGCAGTATTCACATGAGTGAATTGAATTTCAAAACTTATTATAGTATATACATTTCATCAATTAAAGACCATGTTTTGTGTTGAAGTACATCCACCAACAGCATAATGGACTGAGCCGTGTGTCCAGTGTTCAGTTTGTCCTTTAGAGTAGGTTATGTAGCCTATTTGTGAAAGATAAATTTGTTATTATATTGTTATGGTAATAATAATTGGATTTATTTGTTAATAATGTAAAATAATGAATTGCAGTGATACCTTCACATATAAAAATAGACGTTTTTTAGGTAACTGTATGTAATGTAATTTAATTTAGTTTTTTCAGACTTTATTCTTCAGACTTCACTCTTCACACAAGTGTAAAGTCTAAGTACAGATTCTAAGATGTACAACTACAGTAGGTGGTGGTAATGTAACTTGTAACTTGGATGCAAACAGCCATAAAACACCAAAGAAGAAGAAGACTTTTTTACACAGTGGCATTAAATCACAATTTAAAAAAAGAATAACTAAGATTTTTATCAAGAATACCCTTTTTTTGTAATTTTGTAGAATCAGACGAGTCAACTACAAAAATCCTTTCGAGTTGCAGCCCTATTACTGTCCAATCATTGATTAATTAATTAATCATTAATGGAAAATAAATGTACTTTTTACCTGAGCTATGGATCATGTGTCTACACTTCTGTCTTTAATAACGAGCAAATGACTCAAATTAATGAAATTAACTAAAGTAATGTGTGTTTTGAAAATGAGCTTTGTCTGGAATGTTCCACAGTATGGCTTTAACAATATCAGGTGACGTAACCAGGCCAAGTTACCGGCCAGATCTCTGTAGAGGCGAGCCAGCTCACAGTAAGAACGCATGTTTTTTTATCAGCATCAAAAGCACCTGTAATTGAATATATGCAAAATAGATACGTTTAATGCCATTCTGTGGAAGATTTCAGATGAAGCCATAACATCTCCGTGAAAACAAGCTGTAGCGGTAGTGCACCTTTAGTTCTGCTATAGTCCTTGTGTCCTTGATGATCTTATTTACCTGCCGCGGTCCGTGCTTGAAACATATGCATTCAATTTGCCCAACAACACTAAATAGAATATAATTGCATAAAAAAAAGACAGTACCTTGACGACGAGCGCCCGCAGAGTGCTGAAGGTGTGGCCAAGGAAAGTGGTGCTCTGATTACACGTGAGCGAGTGGAGGAGCACCCGAAGGACCCCGCCAACCACACTGTCCTTACAATCAGCCAGGGGCACCGCCTGCACACGGGACAAATGCTCTCGGTTTGATAATGACTTGATATATGGGTTTGATGAGGGTTTGTAAGTGATGAGAATGCATTTGAATGTTTTCTAGTCAGATTTGAGAAGGACAAAAATAGCTTTGTCTCACTTTGATCGTGTAAAATGTAATAGAAAGCTGAATACAAAGTCAAAGATTGTGCATTCGAGATATACATTTTTCAGGTCGGATTGATGATGAAAATATGGAACCAAAAGCCATCTTAGAGCTTTTGTGCATTTTCTCTTTTCATTTATATTGCTTTGGGTGAACATGTTACACTTTGTTTTTCACAGTTTCTCTAAGGCATCACCTGCACAATGGTTTCCAGCAGATCTAGAACAATGAGGTTGGCCTCCGTTGCCAAATTTCCACTGATCAAAGCTTCTTGGTCCAACTCCGCTTTTGTTCTGATCAGATAAAAGGAGAAACATAATAAATATAATAGCATATACTTCCCTTTTCCTGAAACGTGCATCATGTGACTTTTCTATCATCAATTTCCATGAAGACAATCAAGGGACATGACGAGGACAAGTCACATGTCAGATCTGTGGAGGGGCGCCCCGCTTACAGTAACAATGCATGTTTTTGAAGAGATTCTTGAGCGACATATGCAAGATAAGTAAGTTTAATGTCATACTGTGATCATTTCTAAGCAAAGCAAAAACATGTGCGTGGAGAAAAGCAGGTGCAATTTGAAATTTACAGACGTGACAAAGCTTTACAGAGCGTTTATAAAAATTGACTTGCTTATCTTGTCGATCATTGGTTTGTCTCCACTGGGTCAAGTCTTTCCTCCAGCGTCGGTTGTCTCCATAACCCAAAGTTTTGTCCATTCCTGTGAACAGAAAACCGTTGAACTTTGAAATAAGAAGTCACCTCCACAGCCAACAATAACAAAATACTGTGGGTGTAAACCAAAAAACAATAATTGCACTCTGTTCATTCATTCATTCATTCATTCATAATTTAATATCTGACTAAACCTGGAACTAGGTCCTTTTGATTAAACGATAACAAGTAGATGTTTCTCAACAGGTTAACATTTGACAGAACATATAAATAATTATTTTAAACTAGGGCTGGGCGATATGACGAGTAAACTAATCTCTACTTTTCCCTCGTACTGATCAACCCAATAAATACAAATGGCGCTCAATATACATTTTGTTGACATAAAACAAACATATTTTTAATTGTAGCCACATTCAACACAACAAATAGTCACATTTTTCATCTCAGTCTTAACCACCTGCTTTTACTGACAAAGAGTTGGCTATGGACCGCTTGACAAAAAGGACAGACCTATTGCAAATAATCACGATTTCAAATATGATTCAAATGAAAAGGTTCAGACTTTACCTCCGACTCTCTTCATCATGTCTCCTCTGGCTCCAGCTCCCTTCAGCAGAGCCTGCTCCAGCTGCAGCTTGGCCTGCTGGGACTTCTGTAGCGCCAGAGCACTCACCTTGTCCGTGCTCTGCTTGCCCTGAAAAATCACACTTTCAAATATTATTGTCGATCCTAATTATGTACTTATGCCCTGGAAATAACAGAAAGCTAAATGTCTGATTGCTGCTGGTGGTAAAAAACAACAACAAATAACATGTATCGCAAGACTGTTTGTTTACCATAGCCGCGCAGATATTGGGTGACATTTTGAAGACTTTGTGGCGTGATCGTTTCAACCGAGGTGAATACATGATCAGTAGTTTAGCAGCTTCATTTTCAACCAGTGTGCCGGGGAATACAAGTGTGCCGTGAAAAAACTCTCAATTTGAGTTAACTAACTTTGAGTTGACATTTTGGAGTGCTCTGAGCAAACTTCACCAGTGAAAGCACAAAGGCAACCATAATTCTACTATTTCAAAATCCAAAGAGCCAGACACAGTGACTGGATGTTATGCAGGCTTTTCGATAGACGCCCGTCTTCCCGTATTTTGGACGGGGTATTTTAAAATGTGGAAGGGCATTTTCGAGTGCAGGGACGGCCAACCGTGTGCGCGCCGCCTCGCACAAGGCGCACACACGGTTACGGCGCGTAACGGCGTAACGTCAAGACGGCGCACAGCATTAAAAGCGCGCATTATTATAAAAGCGTCGGAAAATACAGCGCAATACGCCGCTCCTAAGTGGGATCATAATTTTGGCTTAGGAGCGCGCACACATTTTTTTGTACTTTTTGCGGACAAAATGATTGTGTTTTCAAACCCTATCTAAAAGCCTGATGTTACGTGCAGATATTTGTTTTTAATTTAAGTAATTTCACAATGTTTTAGTGGCTTATGTGCTTATGTGGTTGAAAAACACTGAATACTTCTACAGACAAACTTGCTGGCTCAAACCAAGGCTTCACCGCATATTTACAGGTGAACGGAAAGCAGAATTGTTAAGTGAACTCACCCTGTATTCAAAGCATGACAGGCAGATGGTGAGCAGCTCGAGGAGTTTGTTGAGCTGTGAAGGAGGCATGTCCACAGTCCAGCGCTGGATTAAACTTTGGTCGGCGTTCTTCATCACCCACAGGAAACAAACAAGCAGGTTTCGACTGGTGTCTGCTGGCAACGTGGCTACGGATTTACCCTGCTGAGGAAAGCAAACATTGGAATCAGGCATGTAGAAAGTAAAGGCGATGCCAGGGTTAGCGGTGGGCAATGTATATACCGTATACACCAGATATTGTTTGTCAGTTTATCGCCATAGTTTTTCCAGCTGTCCGCACTTATTTGGCTCACTGCTCATTATATTTTCATGCCCCCATGCCCCTTGCAACTGTGTATTTTACTTGGCATTTACTGTTATACATTGCTTGGCATATCTGTCACATGTATATGAATTATGAGTAAAACTGTCACATCCATTTCCTTATGATATTTATTGTTTTCCCCGGCCGCCAAAAGTACACTCCAAATGTATCCAACAATCGTTTACATTGAAGGGGTTCTATGTCCCAGATACATAAAGTCAAATGTAATGTTAATGTTGAAAATAATTCCTTATCTCTTTAGTAATCAAATAATGTCTCAATGTCTGTCTCAATCTGTCTCAAAGTGGTTCCTTCAAACTCTTAATATATCGCAAATAGTCAAATGTTTTACTGTATGTTTACCTTATATTAGTACTGTATTGCTCTGCTTTTGTCCTTTTGCCTTTGACCAGGTCGTCATGAATGAGAATTGGTTCTCAATTTAGCTATTTATATTGATAATGGTTAAATCCATTTAAAATGAATTTAAAAAAACAACAACTGCCAAATATAGATATATATAGAAATATTTCCTTTTTTAAAATAACAGATTCTTGCTGATTAAAAGTGATGTTTCTGCCTTGTTGTATTTCATTTCATTTTATCACCTTAACCAAGGCATTTACAGGCACTTTAGCACTTTTCTGATAAAATCTGATTATTGCCAGCTAAAGAATAAAAGAGAAATACATTTTTGTCAATATTGCCCACCTCCTATAGGTACCTGTAACGTATCTTGCCTTTAGACATAAATAAAGTATGTGGCTTGGTTATTTATGCTAGGTCTAGTTCTGCAGTAAAATGGTCAGCGAGGGAAAGCAGGTTGAAGGTAGGACACTGGAGCTCTAGGAGGTTAATGACTACATTCATCAAAGCTGCCACACAGTGAAACAGCAGCAGCCCACTATAGAAACGATTCATCATCACAGCAATGAAGCTAAATTAATCTGCAGTACATTTAACCCCTATTAGAACAGGCCAAACCTCACTAAAGCCAGCGTGGAGGCCAAGGGGTCAGACAGGTTTGTTTGGGGAAAAACATCTTGAGTCGAGCACAAAGTATGGGTAAGCTAAGGTCAACTTGTCCTTGCAGGTAAATCTGGACTATAGGGCTACATGAGTTTTAAACCCAGATTTATTTCACAGTGTACATTTGTGTATGTGTATTTTTTCTGTACAAATACAATTGATTGAGTAGGACGTTCTAGTACCTAAATAAATGTGGCCTTTGCAAATAGATATTCACCTTTATCAAGTCAATTCAAAATTCGATTTCAGTTTGAATGTGATCATGTGTGCAGCCCTACTCTGCATGCTCTGAGCCAACCTGTCAGGAGCAGTGGGCGACTCCAGTGCTGCACCCAGGGACCACCTTCCAGAGGGTTAGGTTGGGTTATGATGACTACTTAGCCTTAGTCTATTGTGTTTGTTTTAGTACGTGGGGGAACTACAGTATATGAAAAAAAAAACACTCAAACAACCACCCCATCCAGGTACCAGGGTGGCAAAAGCACAACCAACCTTTCCTTCATTGTCATACACTTAAAGGTTGAATGGATGATTTGTTTGTCTTATTTCCTCGTGGCGTGGACTGTCACGTATCAATCATAAAACGCAACTATCGTTCACCTGCAGCCGCGTGCGGCTCGTCCCACGTTTCCGCGTGTCTAAGCGCATTGATCTATCACAATATAGTTCCCTCAGTGTACGGGACAAAATGAAGACGGAGAGAGACAGTTTGAGCTGACTCAGAAGAAGACGGAAATCTACGGGAGACGAGACGTGCGATGCGATCTGTCGCGCTAATAAACAAACGCACATGTGTGTTGTATCAGTCCACACGGGGGAGTGCGCATGCGCACTTCCGCCTGAGTTCTCAAATCGCCGAAAAATCGTCCATTGCACCCGCCTTTAACTAGCACTATTCTGTATAATAAAAGGAGAATAAGGAAAAATTATATTTTTCGACTAACCTTAAAGGGAGCGCTGTAATCACATTTTGTGCAATGCGCAGTTGGTTTGTCCAAACTGCTAAAAAGTGTAAATATTGGGCCAACCAATATATTGGGCTGTCGCTAAATAATGCATGTTTGAATGTATGAGTAGTTACTTGATGGAAAAGGGTTTGGGAGCCCAACATGCACAGAAAGGACATTCTTTCTGTGAGGCTAGAAGTCTGAATCAAACTGGCAAACTTCTCTTCACCAACAGCACCACAGCCCTGACCAAAAAGTTTAATAAAACCTACAAAGTTAGAAATCTGGGGGTAATAATGGACTCAGACTTGAACTTTAACAGCCACGTCAAAGCTTTTTACCATCTAAATCAGGGGTCCCCAACCTTTTTGCACCACGGACCGGAATAATGTAGGTTTTATTTTCACGGACCGGTGTGCCAGTTTATGTCGCGGTCAGGTTAACTTGCTCGGAAGTGGGTGGGGCTTAAGCTTCCATTCGATTCAGCTCGGAAAAGAAGCGTTTGTACATTAATAAGTGTACCATACCAAAAGAATTGGAGTAACATAACGTACAGTTACATGTGTCCTCACTGTTCTTCTGACTGGTGGAAGCTCATCAGATAAATATGGCACAAAGTGCATACAAATTACAACTTACCACACGCCGAATCAGTGGGGTGCGTGTTTCTGTGCAATGAGATGGTCCCATCTACGAGTGATGGGAGACAATGACACCCGTAGTGTGTTTAAGTCCAGTCTGCTCCGTAATTTTGTCTTGTTGCCGTCACGGCACAGGAAGTAGCGCTCAAACTCTTGTAAAAGTAAAAACAGGTGATCGCGTAACAGTTGCAGAATGCTGGCGCAGGAGACGTGTCCAAAATACTCGCTGGCTCCTCGTCTGCTCCTCACTTGGCCTTTTCCCCTTTGCAAAACGCTCTCCAACGACTTTTGTTTTTACTCATTTTCGCTGGCTTTTGGTTCTACTTTTGGGAAGCGTGTTTGATGCGACGCATCCGTGATGACGTATCATGTATAATGCACGTATCAGTTATGTTCTCACGCAGGACAAGAGCAGAGATATAATATACTTGCCATAATATTTAATGGATTTCATTGGCTTTTCATTATATCCACAGACAAGCTCATTAGCGTGTCATGAGGGACAGGCCAAAGTTACGTCAGAGAAGATGCTGTCACTGATAGATTATTTCCAATTTTTGTACGGCCAGGTAGCAAACGCGTTGCGGACCGCTACCGGTCCCCGGCCCGGTGGTTGGGGACCCCTGATCTAAATGACAGTGCCAAAATCAAAAAATATAGTGTCTAAACTAGACTTGGAGAGACTTGTCCGAGTCAGGACTAAACATGGACCGGCCAGAGTCAGGACTAAACATGGGGAATCTGCGTTTCAGTTTTATGTCTTCTTGAAGATGTGAGACAGGCTTCTACTCTGACAATGTTCAAATCTAAGCTAAAAACAGTTTTGTTTAGCTGTGCATATGACTGAAAGGATTTGCACTCTCTCTGCACTCTTCTCTTTTATGTCCAACTGTTTTGTGATTTCTGTAATTTCTTTTTGCGATTTGAATGCCTTGCCTACTTTTGTCTCCCAAGAACAAGAAATTCAGTAGCTGGAGCGGTCGTGGCACATGAGAGCAGAACAGCAGTGTTGACTTTAAGTGGCTGTGTAGTTGCTGTAGCTACAATTGATGGATGTGTTTGTCAAAGAGGACAGCCCTGTTCACTTATGATGGCCGAGTCTGCCCATAAAACATTTCCTGTGTGTGTGTGTGTGTGTGTGTGTGTGTGTGTGTGTGTGTGCGTGCGCATGCTGTGTACTCTTTTTTTTCACGATGGATGAAGGGTGTGCGGCGCGTTGACAGCTAATCAGTCTACCTCAGTGCCGCTCACCTGTTAAGAGCTTGGCACTCGCCCACATGCAGATAAACGCCCGCACTAAAGCCGTTCTAAATATTTTTAACTGTATAGCGAATCATAAAGCCTTATCACCTACACTGGTATTATCAGTGTGCATTTCTCACCATCGACGCCATGGAAACGAGCACATTTCGGCCGAGCGTGTTGAAGGGGTTTCCGGCGATCGCCATGGCAACAGACTGATTGATGGGCGAGACATTTTCAAGGTCATCATCAGGTCCCCCCGACTTGTTTTTCCCACCACGAGAGTCACAAACTACACAGGAAAACAAATGGTGGAGAAACTTTAGTTGTTAAGTTCACAATATAGTTTTAAGTAAAGATGAGCTGCCCGATTTTGGACAGATATTGAATAGCATTTGTAAAACAGCAGATTTGCAATTTGGGAGTGCAAGCATTATACTACATACAATTCTAAGTGCAATTTTTCATTCAATTAAATTATTCATTTTTATTGCCAAAATTGCAAAAAATCAGAAGAATTTTTCAGTTTAAAACATTACTAAATAGTTGGTAGTACATACACTCATCTAAAATCTATATCATGACAAGTATTTGGCAATTGCAGTTTTGTATTCAGCATAGCACCATAAAAAGCAGTAGAACGTGTGAACTGTACCGGTGAAGTCCAGATAATTCGTGGAGTCGATAATGATGCCCACAAGAGGGAGGTAGAGAGCGGACACTTTAGCTCTAACTTCATGTTTAATACAGCGGTGGTCCAGATCGTGAGAGCACAGCAGACTGTATACAGCATTAATGGCCGTTCTCTGCACCTTGGCCCTGCGCATACAAACACATAATACGTTCGACTATGTGTGTGGGAATGAAGGAGCAAAGTGAGGCGTGTGGCTCACCCCTCTGACTCCATGTCGAGGGCTGCGCTGAGCTCTGTCAGGAGCAGACCGGTCAGATAGTGCTGCTGCTTGAACTCATGAGAGAGATCAAAAAGAGCCAAGATTCTTTGCTGTTCCTGGAAACTACACGAGCCGGAACTCTGAAACACAAAAAGGGGAATTTTGAAGTTGTATATTTAAAACATTAGGCAAAGCATGTTACAATCATATTAATAATACAAGTACAAATAATAATAATAATAATAATAATGAAAAAAGTCATGTTTTTTCGTTTTTGCTCTAGGCGGCGCTGTTGCGACAAACGTTCTTGCAAGCTCCATTTTATTCGAGGTCAGGCCGAGCCGATCGCGTCTATACCCCCATGTGGGACTTTTCATCGATGTTCAGGGGGTCAAAAATGCCTCTCAAATCCTAATAAGAGAATAATAAGAAACCGAAGAAGAACAATAGCTCTTTGCCATTTCATGGCTCGAGCTAATAATAAATGAATACATACGCTTGAATTATACTGAATAACCTACAATACTTAAAATATGCGATACAACTTTAAACCAAAATGAAACAAATTTAAGTAAATACAAAAAAAAAAACACATAATATACTGTACCATAGGAGTAAATATTGCAAAGATACGAGATCGAGAAATTGCCTTGAATGTTTCGGACAATATTGTGGCGTGGTAGAGGAACGAGTGAAAAGACAGGCGATCATTATGAGTGACGTGTTGTCAGACCTGGGAGGAGATGGATGGACAGGGAGAGGCTGGAGCTGAGGCCGGGCTGCTGAAGAAAAGGCACAGGTTGAGGTAGTGCTCGTGGCTGCACAGGATTCGCAGGAACTCCAGACGCATACTGATCAGTGTGGGCATTGACACACTTTTGGAAGACATCTACGAGAAAAGATCATAAAAGGAAATACATTTGAATTAGGAAACTGAACACATTGTGATTTCTGAGACGTACTGTGACTTGCGAAATGTTTTAAAATTAGGATTGACGTCCCGGTTGAAGTGAGACATGATCGCTTCTTCAATATATTGGAAATGTTCCTGTAAATGTCTTGGTTGAGGTTACCGGTAAGGCCGCGGTTATCTTATTACTTGGTTTACGGATCCGCCGCACTTAGATTATTGATTTATACAATATAAATAAAATTATTTTTTCTCTCTTTTTTTTTTTTATAAAGTACCGCCGACAATCCAAAATAGCATTAAATGAAATATAAAAAGCGGTATTAAGTCAAAAGATAAGAGCACGTGAAGCTTGACTGAGCCGCTCTGTCCCTGCGGCGAGAGCGCGCGCTCATTTTCTACCGCTTGTTTCTTTTCGGGGTCGCAGGTGACTGGAGCCTATCCCAGTGACTTCGGGCCTTAGGGAGGGTACATCCTGGACAGTGGCCAACTCGTCACAGGGCCAACACATAGACATAGACATTACAGACAGCCATTCACTCTCACATTCATTCACCAGGGCCAATTTAGTCACCAATTTTGACTCACACATGATGTTTTGGGAGGAAGCCGGAGAACCCACGGTAACACAGGGAGAACATGCAGACTCAAATTATATTTATATTTCGTCCACCTGTTCAATATATTTAATTTAAAAAACCAAGTAATAAAATAACTGCGGCCTAAGTGAAGAGAAAAAAGTAAATGTGTTGTAAAAAAAAATAAGCAAATGGCAAAAGCGCAAAAACTTTCCACTTAAAAGAATACATATACTTGTTACTGGTACTGTAAACTACCACATACAGTAAGTAGACGATCATTTTTACTAATAATTTTATGTTCCGTTTGTCGTAAACTGCAGTGGCGTGAGGTCAAAGACCAAAAAACTCTAAAATTATGTATAAATTGTTCTCAAATATATTAAAATAAGCCCATTTTCCCCTCACTTTTGAAGCTTGGTTAAAGTCACGGTGTTATTTAGTGGCCTCTACAGGCCGCTCGGCATTACTGCGCTGGAAGCATGATTCTGCTTTTACCGCAGCAGTTTTACAGTCTGTGTCCGTGTTCAGAGGCCCGTTCATGCTCCTGCACATGTTCTCTGAGGACCACACAGCCTCAAACCATTGGATCTATGCTCAAACCACGCTGAATAAACCTGCTTGGGAATCAGGGATGTTTGCAGGAGGAGAAGTGAAGCAACAGCAGCGCCAAGTTTCAACAAATGGGCTTAAAAACTATATTTTAGTCTGTGTTTGTAGCTAAGGTTCTGTTCATGTTTACAATGCTTTGATGTTCGAAATACAGGCAGTCATTCAACAACATAGAGCGCCAATTTGTGTAATGAATTGTTCTGTGAAGTGATCTTATTTTAGTCATTCAGCACTTTGAGCAGGTATGAGAGTTTAGCTTAGTGGTTTGCCTTTCACACAGTAGGTCGGGGTTCAAAGCCAACCCTTCCTTTTTCACTTTTGTGTTATGCACTAAATATTGATGAACAGCCCAGGTCTGCTTGCCCATTGGTAAACTGCAATATTTATCTAAAAAGCTTAATAATAGAAAAGGCATCACTGACTTCCTGTTCCTGGCATTTCACTGAAGCAGGCAGCAGATTTTAATGTATTGCTTTGTTTTTATTTTTTGAACAATGGCTGAACATATTCAAACTCTGTACATATGACTCGAAATCTGAATTGGGGGGAGGTAAAAACAGGAATTTTCTGAGCACTCGAGCCTGAGCAAGATTACTCAAACATCCATGAATCAATCAACAAGTAATGATGAGGGAACACTATTTAAAACTTTGATTTTCCCCATTTAAGACATTATTGAGCCAAGATTGTTTGTATTAACGCAGGCACATATACTACATAAATAACTGCAGCCTATTTGATTTGCTAATTGCAACAGTTTAACTGTTGATTAAATTGTGAAACATCTTGCAGTCCATATTAGATAATACCATAAATAACATAATAACACTAATAATGAATATTCTACCTGATTGCAGTAGTTTTTCACCAGTAGAAACACAAATCCGCGGTCCATGAGAGACAGCAGGTCGTACAGGAAGAAGGCCAGGCTGATGTTGACTTTCTCCGCTTGTTCTACCTCCTAAAACAACAGCAATCAACAAACAGCAATCAGTAAACCACACTGATTGGATCTGGCTGTGCGTGTGGCTATGCAAGCTGAGTTTTTGATACCACATAGGCAAATATAATTAGCACAGCAAGCTCCCTTTTGTTTGGAGGACATGACAACATGTACACCTGCTCCAGGGACAAAACGCCCGTCTGGTTAAGCTGATGACAAGCCTAATTTGCAGTAATTGCTATTATCTTATCAAACTTTATAGGTTGCGCTCATGTGACATTGCAAAAAAATGTTCTGCCCATAGTTTAAACTTGAGCTGGAGGGGCGGTGTGTTCATCAACATGCAGATGTTTTGACATGGTTAATATCTCTGTCATTACAGAGCCACATTAGGGATGGGCGATGTATTACCGGTAGTGCCAATTATTAGTGGCTACAATTACCTGGCTAGAAAAATAATCTGATACTAGAATAATCACATAATCCAATAATTAGACCTGATTTTATGTGTGTGTTTACGTGCACAAAACAAATCTTATACTAAAAAAACACTTTCGACACTTTTTTAGAGTAACTGTATCTGGAGGACAAGGTACAATGAATTTTAGAATAACTCTGGACCCAAGACAATATGACAAGGTGACAAATGCAGATTTCTGTTCAGTTATTTATTTCAAAAGCTTTGAAATCAGGAACTCCAACATTTTTTTTTTTTTATTTACCTTTTGCTGTTTGACCAGAATGGTGCAAATCTCTGCCGTAACCACGGAGACAATTGTGGTGATGTCATCTTTGAAACGATCTGAAAAGCGGCTCCTCCGGGGGACATTTTTCTTGTCAAGTTGGGACACATGCTGGGCCATGCTTTTTACCTGGTAGAAATGAAACAACATTTCTGAAGAACTTTTCTTTTTGAAGTCACGTCCTTAAACTTAACACTGAGTACTTTTATTCATTAAGTACAAATGTAGCAACATGTTTGGGGAGACCACCTCAAATTGTAGGAAGTTGTGTGGTTGGACACCGTGGCGGACATAATACATTTAAGTTTATAGATAATAAATGCCATTGTTCCATTTTCAGTTTTTATGAAGCATAACGCTCAGAGAGAGATTGGAATAGCAGTAGCTCATAACAGTTTACAACCCAAAAAGGCAAAACGCCCAAAAAGTGATAAGTGTATTTGATTATGTTTTGTGTGTAAATGTCTCTCTTTTCCAGTTCCAGTGGCATCAGTGTCGCTAAATAAGTGAGAAAGGGACCAAGGACCTAAATGACAGGACAATGGTCGCCATAGTCATAATATATGCCACCGGACCCCACGAATCCAGCACATCCCATTCCCAACGCTGACATTTCCTTATTACATTTCATGTCATTACATAATAATGTGTGCTGTGAAATGAAGATAAGCCAATATGAGCCATGGAACGTCTTAAAAACATATGAAACTTAAATTAAGACTAAAATAAATAGGAAAACAGAAACTAGAAACAGAACTAGCTCAATTGGATGATGATTCTGAGATACTTGTACGTCGACTGGTTAATGTGATTGATCAAAACAAACAAAACAAAAAACAACAACGTAATGTTCATAATTTAAATCCATAAAAATATTCTTGAATCAGTTTAGGTAAAGTACCAACCAGAAGCTCGAAGAAGAACCATGCATATTTGTAGGAGTTCTCTCTGCAGACCCCAGTGCTGACCACCATCTGTAAGGCCAGCTCCTCGTGAAACAGCTGCAGGACAAACAACCTTTTATTGAGTTATGAAATCACATCACATCCTTAGAGTTACAATTCATCTGAAGCCAGTTTCAAGTGGAGTTGATATTATGGGAAGCAAAAGCCCAATCTGTGTTGTACTACCCCCTGGTGGACAATAGTAATAAATAGTTTTGTGAGGTGGAGATATGTATGTATTTTACTCAAAAAATGGATCTCAAATGTTGTTTACAAATGTGTTCAAGGTTTTGTAGATTTTATACAAAAGAGTTAAGTGACATCAACAAATAAGGGACCTGAATATTTTTTTTAAAAGGCCAGGTAAGACTCAACAAACTTATGTTTTATCCAAATTCGAAATAGAGAACAAAAAACGCTTGGAATCTAGGTTCATAACAAGGCTTGAAAAAGTAACTGGTGAAAAGTTTGGGTTGGAATAAATGATAAGCAGGACAATAATAACTGTTTAACCTTTATTAGTGTGTAGTAGTCCGTCGTACCTTTCTGTTGGACGGCCTGGTGCCCCCCGGGCCGTTCTGGTTGTTTCCTGTCACATAGGTGGACATGCGGCTGCCCGGGCTGTTGTGGCCCTGCACAGACACACACAGCTCCGTCACATTACAGGAGATGGATGGATTCATTAGAGCAGCTGTCGAGCGGCCTATTACATTACCTAATGTACTGTGAGGCTGCCGTGTGCACGAGTAAACAGGCTGGATGTTTACTACAGCCTGTTTGTATACATCATACACGATACAAGTATGCACTGAATTACTGAATACTGTAGATGACAATAGTGAACAAATTTTGCCGTTTTGATTTAATTGATTATTCACACGTCTTTCTCACAAAGGCAAGGTGGATGAAGTGTCTTGCCCAACGAACAAAAACGTTTTCACTGGTCAGGGCAGACAGTGAACTCCAAGCTAGAAGTTTTGTCAGAGCTTGACTGTAACTTTAATTTGTTGTTACATCAAATTAAAGCTTTATTTACACCGAGCTGGGCTACTTTGCATATCGATAAACCAGTGTCTATTTTTTGGACACTATATGAAATTTGTACACATAATGGTTTTCACATCAGACTTGAGGAAAGAGAAATATTTAAGATTGTATAAGGCCTAGATTAAGCCTTGGTTTAAAATGACACAAAACTAGGGCTGTCAAAAAAATCCTACTAAAATAATCATTAGTTACAGCCCTAATTGTTATATAACATTTTCTCTTTTATACCCCGATTTAAATTAGGCCAAATGATCCTTCTTTTAAAAAACATATGTTAATGTAAGTCATGTTTGTACCTTGCCCAAGAGTATGCTCTGTACTTCATTGTCCTCTGCAGAATTATGAGGAGCTGGGATGTCCGGGTTACTGCTGCTGCGGATTCTCGATTCCAGAAGCATCGATCCAACTGAAGCAGCTGTGGCCCGACCCATGGTACTGAAACGAAGCGGCTCCACGGACGGCATCGAGCTCACTGAACCTGAAGAGATTCAGTAAAAGGCTAAACAAATCACACTGTGAAAAGCAATATCTACAAAAGTTTAAATATTTTGAATTAAGAATATCAATCGGCTTTAAACTCATTTGGATTTACTTGGTTACCAATGTTAGTTGTTTTTTTTTTTTTGCAGAAAACTGGTATATATATATATATATATATATATATATATACATATATATATATATATATACATATATATACATATATATATATATATATATATATATATATATATATATATATATATATATATATATATATATATATATATATATATATATATATATATATATATATATATATATATATATATATATATATATATATATATATATATATATATATATATATTGAAAATCTGACGGTGAAAGGAAAAGGAAATAAATGAGAATTCGAAATAATAAATTAAAATAAACAAAAATAAGAAATGGAAGTTTTTGTTTTTTTATCCTCAAGGGAAATTATTCAGTTGTGCTGATCCAACCAATATCAAAGATACAATAAAATACAATACCAATGATTTATATGCAAGCTATAATTGTGAAACCAATCAGAAACCACTTAAAATTAGTCTGAGTAGTAGTAATAAAATCAAGATTTAAAAATACATTATTATTTTTTCCACTGTGTACAAAATAATTTCAACCACAATAGCCAACTTGTCGTACCTGAGCTGTGCTCCACTGGGGGGTCTGGCAGACAGAAGACCCAGTAAAGGTACGTGGCTAAGAGGCAGTTTCGGCCCTGCTGGTCCCGGCTCAGCTCCTGACTGTTGTGCAGACTGTTTATGATGGACACCACTGATTCAAACGCTATCTGGGCTAGATTGGCTGAAAGAAAGAAGAAAAAAAATTCTCACTCACTTTTACAAACATTTAACTTCTTCATAAGTGTGAGATTATAATTACATGTATCTATCTCTACAGTTTTTTAAGTGAAGTCTAGGCGTCCTGAAACCTTCCTAAAATTATTCATGGGTTTCAGTAACATACATTGTTTTCTTTTACACATGTGTAAAAAGTTCAAGCCTTGGTGCGTCAAAGATTGCCCATTGATGGATGTGAAACGGAGTCTTTTGATTCTATATATGTAATGGCACAGTCAGAGCTTTTTGGTGATGGTCAAATGTGTTGCACTGGCAAATAAACAACTATAATTGTAGAGTACATAGCCACATGTATTATACATTTACATTTATGATGTGCTTGCATAAATATATGTATTTAACGTCAATTGATGTGGCTGTCAAAGGAAATCAGCATTTTCTGTATTTGCCATTCATTTTATATGTAAATGTTACGCCTAGGTTTTTTTTTCTTTTTACGAGTGTGTTATTATAATAATTATGCTTCTACATCATTATCTCATCTTGCAAACATGCTGATGAAATACGTTTATACCAAGGTTGTTAAAATCTATTACGCACAATCTAATAAAATACTTGACTCACAAAAATACAAAAAAGCTCCTGTATCTGTCCAGTGGCATTGTGCTTTGATAAGTGGACATGTCTTTACAGTCTTGATGCTCCAAATGCGTGCATGTAAAAACTATTAGAAATGTGTATCTAATAATGACCAGTGAGTGTGTGTAAACTATGCATCTTTTCTTAATCACAATAAGATTTTCCGGCATGTTCGAGTGGCGTTCTCACCCGTCTGCCCCGCGATGAACATTGGCTGCATGATGAGCGTGAAGAGTTTGTCCAGCACCAGGTGGAGGAAGCTGACCAGAGGCTCCAGGCTGGAGGAGGACAGGGAGATGATGCCGAGTTTGAGCTCGTGCTCCAGTTTGTTCTCTGGGATCTTCTCGTCACGGACCCTGAGGGGGAACGTGGCCCCGCCCTCCAGAGCATGACACAAGGTGAAGAATCGCTCCAAATGGTTGTCCTGTAAAAGGTTATGAGAAAAAAAGGAGAAAAATAATGAATAAGGAACGCAGTCCAGACATAAACAAACATACTTAAAAGGAGTGGTTCAGTATTGCTGCACTCCGAGTTAAATGTTTGATTAACCACAATGTGCTTTTTACTGCTCAAACTAATTTGATTCTGATGGGAATAATAAAGTTGTCTGAATCATAATTCTAGTAGTTGTTTGTTTGCAGTCATACCTGTGTGTGTACAGACGACATGGCCTGGATCTCAAGATTGAAAAGTCCTTTATGGCTTTCCATCCATTTGACAGGGGGAACCTGGGGAGGGAGTTTCTGTAAAATATGAAGAATATTATTCTTTACTATTAAGAATATTAGTCCTTCACTTCACACTTCTTAGGGATAAGCTACTTCTGTAGCCAAAGCTGCTCTGGGGTTGATGAAGGAAGAGAAGTGTCTTCAGCTCAACCAAACATCACCAAACACTCACAAACTCCTACAGAGCCAAGGTGGAGGACGAGGCGTCACAACAGCTGCACAATGGTCAGAGGTGGGATCGAAACAACCTTTGGTTTGTGAGCAAACGCTCTACATATAATTGGTTGTGTGTGTAAGTGCGTGCGTGCGTGCGCGTGTGTGTACCTCTGGTGGGTGGAGAGAGTAGTTTATCGGGAGTCGATCCAAAACAATTGGCAGACAAAACTGTCCCGCCTGCAGCCGGTCGCTATGCAACATGGGAAGCCACTGAAGTGTAAAAGAATAAAAAAAAACATTAATTTCATATTTCAAAACATCATAGTTGACGTATGTTAATATTGTAACATATCTGTATTGCATTATGTACAATGCAAATATTTCAAATAAAGAAGTGCTAGAAGTCCTACTGAGTATCCAATGAGTGTCTCGCAGCTTCCGCTCTGATTCTGCTTCTGTTGGCAGCTTATGTGGTAGAACGTGAACAGCAGGTGATGTCTCTCTGTGAGGTGAGCTGGCAGGGCAATTTTTACCTCCTCGTAGAAGTCTGGGGACCTAAGCAAAAATACAGAGCAGGCAGAGTAGAATTTAATTAATTAATTAAGGAATTGTGCAAAGGATGACTTAAGTCCTTTAAACAACAACAACAACATTTCTGTATTGCAAAAATACTTGCTTGTTATGGTAGGTCACGGGGGTGTAGACTTCACGGACAAACTCGGGACCGCTTGATTTCCCAAAAATTACCTGAAACCAATAAAAGTAAAAAAGTCACTTAACTAGCCAAAGCTCAGACTTAGATGTATTTGCGTGACATACCGCCATGGAGCAGGATGGATCCTCTCCACTCATGAACTGCATTTTGATGGTGATGTTTCTGGCTGATGTTAATCTGTTGACAAAGTTCAGCCTCTGAGGATAAACATACAGCAGATTCCTGTGAAGAAAAGGCAAACAAAAGAAGAAGCAATATTAAAACCTCCACTTTGAGTATGCATTTATGAAACTAAAACTAAAAGTTTTTCAACGTTTCATTAAACTGATTAAATAATATAAGAGCCTTAAACATTACTTTATATCACAATAAACTGGTTTGATATTAAACTGACATTCAAATGATTACATAGGCTGGTCGTCCTTGCCAATATTTCTATCTTAATGAGTTTTTTTTCTTGCTAAATAATAGTTAAATTAAAAAATATATATAATAAGCCATTTAGTCAGAATATAGGGCACTTCCACTTTCAGTCACTAGATGGCACCTTTGCTACAAAGGTAATTTGTTGAAAAGAGAAACATGCCAAGCACTTGAACTACATGAAGGCAAGATTGTGGTTTTAACAGTAATCAAAACTACAGCATGGTTAAAAAAACAAATATACAAGCATGTAATAACAGACTTTAGACATATTCACTTGTGTCACAAGTAATTATTAAAACGCAATATTTCAAACCCAAATCTAATGTGCTCTTTGAAATGTTTGCGCTGCTGTATCCAATAAAAGGGAGTAATGGTTCCAAACAATGTTCAAAAGATGACAAATACTGAAAAACATAATACAAGTGTTGATGCCTGATAGATCTTGAGAAAGTGCTGTAGACAAGGCGGTTCAAACCCAACAAAATAATACAATCCAATGGTTTTGGTCAAAGGATTTTGAGTTTTATGGCTGCAGCGTTGTGGGTTCGAAGCTGGTGCTCAACAATTCGTAGCATGTCACTTCCCAGTCTCATCCTGTCAAATAAAGCCTACCCGGGCCAAAGTAAAGATGGATACCAAAAAACTGCACTGACAGAAAATGCTTGAAAATAGACTCTACAATAGCGATGATGCAACAAACCTCTTGAGTTTGTTTTTGTAGCTCATTCCTGGAGTCATACAAACTGAGCAAACAGACCTGTTTACACCTTCAGTCATGCATTTTTCAAAACCTTTTGGAATGTTAATGTTGAAAATAATTCACAGTGCTTTATTAATCTCAGTATATTTATATACATTTGGACAATGCCAAAAGGCAAAAACTATTCATGTTTTAATTGTGATTACAAATACAGTGAAATCAAGAAAAAAGAAATTTGATTCTGAATTGGCTTTTAAAACATGCACCACAAAATAAATAATTGATAATAACTCAATACTTTACAGGAAAATGTTTACCTACCTAATTGTGATCATGAATTTGTTTCATAACAGAACAAGGATAACTTAGAGTCTCAACTGTCAATTATGTTTATTTTAAAATCAGGGGCAATAGATTTTGCCTTTGAATTATGGCTTTGGGAAGATCCAATTGTGCGGTGAAGTCACTAACCTGTATATATTGTGTGGGACGTAGACCTCACTGGATGGGAACTCCAGCACTTCTTTGACGGGTCGAATGTTTTTCTCCGCCACCGGGACAAGAGGAATGAGCTCTGTGGACAAACAAGCCTGTGGAGTGTCGATGAGTGGGGACATGTCCAGCCTGATGGTGCCTATAGCAACAGAAAGTACATTTACATCAGTTAATACCCGCAACATGACCTCTGCAGGTTTAAACATGTAATATAATCACAACTAACAGTGGGACAATATTAGCTTGTCATATACTGAGAACACATTACATCAGTGAGAGCATTTGATTTGAACAGATTTTCTTCATATCAAAGACAAAAACAGGTCATTCTGGACTGTAGTCGGTTGATTCATGTTTAGTAATGTGAATTATGTGACTATTTTTGGACTATTTATTATTTTATTTTATTTGGCCTTAATATCTGTCGTGACAAATAGCCTATTTGCCCAATTCTGGCATATTTACAAATGTTGGCACTGAAATAAAATAAAAAAAATACATTAATAATAACATACATTAATAATAAAATAAATGAAAAATAAAATGAATGAAAAATATGAAACAAAAATACATGAATAAAATGAATAAATAAAGTAAATCAGGAAATAAATAAATACATACATAAATATACAAATGCATAAATATTAATTCAACATCTCAGATAATTCTAGCTATAAACAATATACTATATAACAAATAGAGTAAACTCAATATGCAACCTGGAATTGTCTTTATTCTTCGCTGTGGAGTGGATGTCTTTTTAATATCAGAAAGGAACTTCAGCAAGTCCTCGTCACTCAAGCGATCACCCTCCTGTCAAAAGATGTCAAAACAATTTGTCAAAACAGACATTTTTACAGCAGAATAGCTTCAGCCTAGTGGTCTGAAAGCTTGCCTGTTTGAATATGGTGCTGATGGTGATGGTTGCCGGTTTGAAGGCTGAAATGTTACAAAGCTGATCTTCAAAAGTGCTGTAGCGCTCAGAGTTTCTTCTGGGCAGTTGAGTCCGGCGGTCGATGCTGCTGGACTTACCTGGAATTACATGGAATTCAACAGACATCAGACTGAGGCTGCTTGATGATGCAAAATAATTATAATAATACTGGTAAATTATGCAATAATTGAAATCACAATTGTGGAGCTCAATACTCCTGCCTCTCGATTCTGGAAGTAAAATTCATTTTTGCATAGACAAAAATTTAATTAAATTAAAAGTTTGAAATAGGACAATATTCCATCCATCCATCCATCCATTTTCTAGCGCTTGTTCCCTTTCGGGGTCGCGGGTGACTGGAGCCTATCCCAGTGACTTCGGGCCTTAGGCGATTCCTTAGGAATAGGACAATATTATGTTTACATACAATACAAGTTATCCGTTTCTTTATTATTATACTTCTGTCCCTAATCTGTTTGGCAACTTTGGAATTTCCCTATTGTGGGACAAATAAAGGTTTTTTTATCTTATTTAAAACCTTTAGCTGAAATTTAAGTTTTAAAAATGTGTTTCAGCCTGAACGTTAATTACCACATTATCGGTTATCCTCTGTTGTCTCTTTAAACTCTTAATATTTAATTTCTAAGTCCATTGGAAAAATGAAAGCAATACAAACTATGGGAACTGCAGTGGGCTTTGACTGTTGAACTGATAATTGAAAGAAAGCTTTTTGAATGTTCTCAAATACAATGAGACAGAAAGCACTCGCCTCCTCTTAGGCTGTCTGAGTCGGTGGCGTCCATTGAGGCGGTGGCCGTGGAGATGACATCCATGACGTTCACTGTGGCCCAGGCGAAGGGCATGCGATAACGTCCCAGTCTGTAGCAGAAGGTTTCCGCCTGACCCCGCAGCTTATCCAGTTTGTCCTTGTTCTGATAACCACAAGTAACACAGTGATGTAAATAATCGAGCTGGGGATACAGTAGGCGTTTGGTGTCATTTGGATGAACTCAGACATGTTTAAGTGTTGCTGTGTTGTCCTGCATTCCAGGCTTGAGCGCTCAGAACATGTCAGCGTCAAACATGTAGTTAAAAAATGGAGACACGGAGTTTATGGACCAGGAAGTCAATGTACCAGTTTCTACTCCTTTGTCTATTCTAGGTCATTTTAGGTCAATATCGCATTTAGAATAATAATACATGTAAAATAATCATCTATATGTGTTGTATGTATGTTGAATGTTGTATTCCATAAAGCTCCTTAATTTTTTTATAGTTCGAAAAATTTTAGATCATGTCATTGCTCAAAATTGCTTCCATTCGTCAACATATTATATACAATTTAGCAGAGAAGACACTGTTTTTTGATTGATTCTCCCTCTGCTTTTTGTGACACCAAAACCAGTGTATGTGTTTTCTTTTAATCCATGAGTTTCAGGGTGACGAAGCAACTAGCATTTAAAAAAAAAAAAAAAAAAAAAAAAAAAAAAAAATCACATTTTGAAAAGTGAAAAGAAGTAAATTTGGGCCTGGAAAAAGAAAAGCCATGATTACTACAGCAATATCAAGGCAAAGTTGTAAAAAGTAGCTAAAAGTACTTAATAATGCATAATATAGGACCTTTAATATGAGTGTTTTTGCTGCTGTGACACACGTACCTTTCCAGAGTCACTTTCCCTCAGGGTCATGTAGGGGTCAGCACATTCTGTGATCTCCCCCTGCTGAAGGACCTTCTCAAGCTGTAACAGAAACATGCAATGCTGTAAACCTGTTTTAAATCAGAACGAAATACAAGAAAAATTATAACAAACGAGGAGATACAATTTGAATAACTGCAGCATTCTATTCTAGGGTCATAAGGGTTTATTAATAATACTTCTGTGATGGTTGGATTAGATTAGATAAGATGTTGCCGTCTATATAATCATGTTGCACAAGCTATGGCCACAGATAGGCATGTTATGATAATTACTAATCTGACTTATTGTTCAGTAAAATAATAGCTGGAACAATATTTTTGAGGGCTCAATATTGATTGTTTTGATTTATTTTTTTGTGATAGGATTTGAGGGTCGACTAAATAAAACTAATTTTAGACACTTTCATACTGATTTACATTTGTTGCCGGTCTCGTTTTTAATATTGTAGATTTACAAAGTAATTTTGCTTTATTGTGTCAGTGGCATGAAGTGCTTCCTGTATTATTGTTGTACTATATCACACTTAACTTTTTTATATTGTGACAAACCTTTGCACAAAAACACACAAAGACTATTCACAATGTCAAGAACATACAACATCAACCCAGCAGTGGCTGTTACCATGCCAACACCACAGTAATACAAAATGATCCATCCTTTTCAGTCAAAAAAATTGCACCCAGTCCTGTCCATACCTTAATGACCAGGTAGATGTCGGGGGAGGGGTAAGTGATGGAGAAGATGGCAGACCGGGCCAGGCTGGAGTGATCCATGTGAGGCGTGTGAACTTTCAAGAAGTTTTTGAACGGCTCAGGGTTCAGGTCACAGTAGAAGTTTTCAGAAATCTGCAGAAAATACAGAAAAGTAAGATTAATTATGATTGATGAATACTATGATTTTATGTGGGTCATCCCACATAGGAATCTGTGCAAAAAAATATTAATTATATAACAGGCCCATTTAATTCTGTATAGTTTTGGTGTTGGCACCTTGTGGCTTTGGTGAACCACAGCTCCATCTAACAGAACCGTACGAACAGATCGTTCATATGAGCAACTAGGGCCTTTTGCATTAGGTCAACCTTAAAAAAGAGGTTTCAATCTCAATGGGTTACAGCTGGTTGAATAAAGGTTAATAAATAAATACAAGTTGTACAATTTGTCATTAAATACTATGATCAAACAATGTGATGTGAGACATTGAGTTTACATTGTAAGCATCCATATTATACACAGTGTACACAGTATATAACAGATACAGATACAGCATGACTAATGATTTGGTTAATCAATATAATTGTAAAATGAATAGTCGTGACAGGCAAAATTGTGTAATTTCACTTCAATCTTTACTCTTAAAAGTAAAGTGCTTTTTATCTGCCTGTCACACTTCATTCAGAAAGTTTGATTTAATAAAACCAGTTATTATAGGATTGATAATGGGTCAAATAATGTGAAAGAACGTGAATTAAGGATCGTGATAGTAAAATTGCATCTCATGACTGGCCTATTACAAATGACTGTCTCCACATTTACTTTAATAGAGCTGTTTATGACACTGCTCAGTGGTGTTTCAGTTGTGGAGTTCTTACCCGTGACATAAGAGACGACTAGTGCAGTATTGGTCCCATACTGTATGTCCTGCCTGGCTCGTGTCATGTGATCTTTCTCAGTTAAAATCCATTAAGCCCTCTCTGTCATCCTGTCCTTACTCCACAGACCACAGCATAACACATTCTGAGCCTGTTCAATATGTTAACTGGAATCCACAAAGCCAGTAACTATCACATTACGCGCTTACAAAACATCACGATTTTTTCCTCCTGTTTTGATCAATCACAATTTTCAAATCAATTCAATGTTGTCTTATGACTAATAAAAATGCCTTTGAATAATTATTTTCTGAACATGATAGACAAGATAGACTTTTTTTTTTAAACAATTGCAATTTAAAACAAAAATAGTCAGATTCCCTCGTACAAAATACGATGTTCTAATTGCTATGTAAATATAATGTATATTTTTTTCTTTTCAATCAAAGAGATTAAGATCATAATACAAACTCAATGTAGCAGAAACAAGTACAAAAGTGGTGAAAAATGGGGTCGACTCGTAACAATTTAATTGACGAAGTGTGCATGACATGACAAAACTTTACACAGCTTGGGGAGTCATGGTTTAAGGTCTGAACAACTATTTGTATCCAAGAGGAAACTGCCCTTCATTAAAATGATTTACTAAAAGGAGTGAAGATGACCTAAGTCACTTTTAAGGATTCTTCATTATTAAAATACCTATAAGACAACAGCACTTGGCAAACCAAACAGTATCCAGACAATCGCTTATAAAACATGCTCGAGGCAAACGTCACAATTAAATACTTTCTACATAGTACATGGTTATGGGAACTTATGGAAGGTGATCACTGTTGAGCTCCATAAGTAAACTTCATTCATTACCCATAGACCTTTGAAAAAATAAACAATTTAATAAAATGACCTAAAAATTAAAAGTAAATTGAAAGCTTACTTGGAGACAATCAGCAATATGGTAACTAATGAGCACACAACAACAATGAGCACAGTTTTATTTTATACAACCACGTTATTAAACAGCAGAATTTTAAAGTTTTATTTTGAATTTTTTTTGCACTAAAAACAACAAAGCAATAGCATCGTGAACATTAGTTACCACACAGCTGATTGGCCTTTGCTTTTTTAATATTTTGAAAAGTCTCTGGGAAAAAGGAATGTGAGTTTTTAAATTACTATTAGATTATATTGGCTAATCACCAGTAGAATAAGATCATGCAGGAAAAGACATCAAGCGCGTCATCAAAACCACTTAATATCCCAAACATCACGTTGGAAATGAGTGTTTTCTAAAATGTATGAAGTATTTAACTAATTGTTGTTCTTTATTTCAAGTATATACATTCTGTCATTGGTCGGAGCAATGGCTGTAATATGTTCATTTAGTTCACCGTGCTATTGAATCAACATTTTTGTCGTATAATTTCTTTTTAAACACGATACAGTGGTTATTCGAGGCCACATGGTGGGTCAGATTGTGTGTCTTCACTTTGGCATTTGGATTTAAGACAGGAATAATTGCATTGCATTATGGCGTATTACAAGAACATCTGCTTCCGATTTCGCAGATGTGAACTTAAAACAAACAATCCAACGGTTTCCTAAGAGACGGAATGAGATACAGCTACGGGTATTTGTAAGCCGTATGAAGTTAGGGAGGATTTTAGGTCTTTAAAAATGGGGGACATTCAGAGAAGTGGAAAATGGGCCACATTTCTTTCTAGTTCCACTTTAATTAAATCTAACGGACCAAACAAGCGCGGCAACATGACCTGCACAGACAGTACTTTTTCACTCTCTTTGGAACAGGAACAAACCTATCATTTCACACACTGAGAAGGAAATACGTATATCCTTCTAATACATTCATGATCAATACTTCATTATTGACTTGTTTCTAAAAATAAAAAGGAAGATCAAGTGACCAGATCAACATACCTTCTTATCACAAAGCATTAGCAGTACAAGTCCCAGGTTTAGGAGTGTTTTTGTGAGAAAGAATATCATGATTTAAAGATTATTCACAATTATTGACACATGACCAAACATTGGCACCCTAAATTTGCTATCAATCTTCTAGCACAGGGGTGGGCAATTATTTTCCTCCGAGGGTCATATTCAAATCCAGGCAAGTAGCGGAGGGCCGCCCCGCAATCATTGGTGTGAAAAAGAATAATCAAAAAAATTTAATATCAAATAAAATATCACTTTTCTGTCAAATATAGGCTATTGAATCTATTATTTAATTAATTTCACATCATATTTATTAAGGATACAAGTGCAGACAGATGCCTGAGGGCAAAAAAAATATTATTTATTTATTTTTGAATATTACTTGGCATGTTTGGTGGGCCGCATTATAAAGACAAACAGGCCACATATGGCCTGCGGGCCGTAGTTTGCCCACCCCTGTTCTAACATGAGACCAGCTTTCTGCATGATAAAATAAAGTTAATGCAGCGTAAACAGACAAGCACTTGACATTGCAGCTCAAATTCTCACAATTACAATTGTTTTTTGTTTTTATGGTTGTATTGTAACCTGTATAATCAGAAATACTGACGAATAAATAAAGCAGTATTGTTTTTTCTGCAATATTAAAGTACTACTATCTATAATCTTATAGTAGTGTGGAATGTTTTTTTGTTGACAGTTTCAATAACTACATTTAATGCCTGCCTTTTATCATTTGTCGATTGTCACATTTGTAGAGATGTATTACTATAATGAAGACGACAAAGCTGGACTCTAGAGGGCTAAACGGCGCTACAAGGTCAGTGGCCATCTCTCTCCTCCCTCTGTGAGAGTCAGAGCATGTAAATATGAGCTTAATCCTCGATGCCCCTTCACCTAAAAGTCCCCAGCTGTCTAAATCGGTATAAAAACAACCACAGCGCTCAAGATGACAGTGAAAACTCTGCATTGGTCTCAGTACAACCCAAACAGTCCCAGAGGCGTCAACATGTGTGGCCGACGAGCGCTAAAACCCGGGCGGATCAGGCTGATCCCAAATCCAAACGATGAGACCTCCCCCAAAGCTAAAGGGTGTGTGTGATGTGACGTGAAAGTCTTTACTCAAGTCTTTAACAAATCAAATTTTAATTGAGATAACGATTCAGTCATCTCTAATTGTCAATTATCAGATTTGGCCTTTTTACTCGAGAGGTCCACAGCCAATCGTCTGTTAGTTCAGAGTTCAGAGAAATAAATGGCTGCAAAGAAATATTGAAAGCTTTTTTCTTTTTTTTTTTTAAATAAAACTAAATTTGTTTGGGTATATTGCTCATCCCTAAACAGAATAAAAGAACATATATATCTTGTTTTTAATAATTATATATAGTGACAAATAAAATTAAATAGTTTTAAATAAATAAATACATTTAAAAAAATTTAAAATGACTAAATAGGTTGCTAACAGAAAAAATAAACAATTAAATTACAGCTATTATACAGTATCTAACCACTAGTGGTGTTGCTACAAATCAAAATTACAACTGTAATATGGGGAATACTAAAATCTAATTCTCCAACTGCTACTAATAAAAAAAAAATAACTAGGACTGATATACAATTATTTATGATTATTGACACCACACGAAAACAGTGAAATGTGATATACATATTAAAAATTCATCATAATAACATTGACGGTGATATATATTTATATGATTATATAGTGACTTCTGCAAGCAAGATTTGCTTATTTTGAAATCCCTACAAGAAACCTTGCTTCTAACAAGGATCATCAATAATTTACCTTAGGTGAAAGTATACTACTATATACTATATATTACTTATAAGTGTAAGAATAAGTATGTTACTAAAATGTTGTAGTAAAAATACAATTGATTAACTTCTGTTCAGATTGATGTAGTGCATGAAGTGTCATTGAACACTACAAATAAATAATGCTAAATAAATTATAAAATATTAGTTCTACAAGCTAATTCTGACTACCGGTAGAAGTAATCGTTTGAAATAATTGTGGTATAAATTGTGGGCCAAATAATGGTTATTGTGCTTTTTTCTTTACACCTTTCATACATTCAGGACTTTCAAGACTCCTCCCTCCGTTTCTCACTTACCTTCTTTTTCTCTTTGAGGTCATATAGGGCCATCGTGGCAAAAATGGGCTCGATGTCAATCTCAAACCTAAGAAGCAGCAAGAGAAAACAACGTTACACGTGTAGGGGAATGGAGATGGACATTCCACGGCCAGATAACAGAAAATCTCTCTTTGAACATTGGGGGTTTTTCGTTCTCCCTCTCTCCCTCACCGCAGGGAGCCGCTGTGACTTTTTGTGATAACTGATCTTCTCTCCACAGTCTTACAGGAGGACGCCCTGGTGAAAACTATGTTTTATGTGATTATGCCATGAATGTTTGTCCGAATCAACTCCGTACACCGCATGTTTCACCTTGTGTTACGTATTTTTCCACTGTTAAGGTTTTATATTCCCAATGCTTTAACTCGAGCGCCCATCACAGGTGAAAGAAGATGTAAAATGTGTCTACCTCAAGAAATAATGTGCACAAACTGCCAAAAGTGTTTAACGTGTAAATGTTAAAACAGGGTTTAATGTTTTTGCCACTATTATTTACGTTACTCGAGTTTTATTTTCTCGGCCAGGAAGTTTTCGCTGTAGCGCCCGCCCCTTTCGCTCCCAGCATGCCCTGCGGGCCAGGTATCAAAAGGACGCTCCAAGCTAGAAATTCTCTCTTGCTCTTCCTCTTCTCTTCTCTCTTGGGAGCCGTCTCCACGGACGAGCCTTTCACTTTTCCTTTGTCTCAACAAAATCCGTCCGTCACGTGGTCGACAAGGCCATGCCAGCCCTGGACTCTGAAACCACCTGAAACCACCTGGAACTACCTGGAACTAAGCTTAAGCGCTAAACCGGACAGAGACTTTCTTTGCTACTTCGTTTCTTTTCTTTTTTTGAAGTAATCTACGCTGTTTACGTGGATCAGCGCTACGTTCTCATCTGAGTAAAGGCCGCGTGAGGATCTAACACGCCGCTAAAGCGTTCTACCGCTAAGGAACTCCCGGACATCGCCTCTGTTGCCAAGGACCTCACAGCCGCCGCTGCCTTCCTCGCTCCGGCCAGCACACCGCTCCACGGCCATCACACAGCTCCACGGCCACCGCCCGCTTCACGAACCTTCGCCGCCACACCGCTCCACGCGACGCCTCGCTACGGACCTCGTCCGCGGACAAGGACCAGTCGGACCGAGTCTCTACAGAACCGTAAGCCGAGTTCAGAGTGCGGTTCCTTTTGTGGCGTGATTTGGGTAGAGCTCAGCTGTTCCTCCTCCCTTTAGCTTCTCACTTTCCCTCTTTTTGATATAGATTAGCATAGACACGTTTGGTTATCAAAGGCAAAACCCTGGTTTAACATTATCTGCATGAAATCTGCTGTTAAATCTGATATAACATCACCTGTGATTTACCTGTGCGCATTTCTGCTCCGGTGTTTTTGATTACCCTTTTGATAAATAAACTACACGAAAGAGTTATTGACTATTGTTTGTTTGATTAGACTATGTGTAAGTCCCTGAATCGTGAAACACCCTTCAGACTTTTTTAACGAGCGCGATTAAGGACCGTATCTTAGCTCTTTGGGTTTTACCCTGGTGCCCCGTCTTGTCTCGTTTCTGCTAAGAAATCTCCCTTAATCATAAACTGAATACATGTAGTTTGAGACCCTACACACGCATGATAAACCAGGCGGCTGTCCATACCCTCAAATACAACCCTGCAACTTTTCTCTGGTTTATTCCATTTCAGTATATTGTTGTACTGTTGTACGGGGCACAGAAAGTCAACTACAGTCAGTAATAACACGGTACAACAGGCTCATAAAAGAATTCCAAACCCGCTGAGGTTAATACAAGAATTTGGCCGTCTAAGCAAGATGGAGAAAGAATGGAACTTGCTATCTGTTCAAAGACTAATCCCATGGAGAGAGGGAGGGAAACAAGTTGTCCACCCACAAACTCCTCACATAAATTCATTTTTCAACTATGTACAAATTGTTGGGGCCAATGGAGTTTTACAATCAGTCTTATTTGACACAGAATATTCCAAAAGTGTTGATACAAAAAGGAAAATGGCATTGTAATCTTCCAAACGAGGGACATGAAGTGATAATTCCGCACTTTTGTCTTTAAAGATGCACTGTGTGACTGATTTATTTTAGCCTGGACTGCTCCACAGTATGACATTAAACATTGATATCTTTGTTTAATGCTTTTATCTAATTAAGGGCGATCTATTGCTAAAAACAAAAAGAACAAAGCATTGAACACGTATTCTTATGCGAGTGTGGTCACATGTTGGGTCAGATTCTAATAACCATGAGGGTCGTACAATCAGTCTCATTCAACACAAACTATAAAACAGTTTTTACAATAGGGCAGAAACAGAGGACATGTGTGGCCCTGCTACACTCATTATGTAAATGCAAGTGTGGTATGTACTTGATGGCTTGGCATCGGATGAGAATGTGGTCTCCAGTGTGCTCTTTGGGACAGTCCGGGATGGGACGGATCTCCACAGCATCGTCCTGAAAGAGCAGAGCAGAGACATACCGTCTTTGCTTCTATTACTTCACCAAGAGTTAACATTAAGCAACTTCAGTGTTACATTATGGCTCCAGTCTAAAAACAACAAACACAAACTCTCCCGTATCATAAACCAGGCCAGTAAAATCCCTGGTACAGTCTGAACCCCTCTATCGCTCAGAGAAAGACAACTTGGATCACTCTCACCCACTTCATAACTTCACACTCGGCCTATTAATGAGGCTTAAATATTGCTCATAAAAAAGAGCCAAATATTTACAATTTCACATTTACAATTTGTCTGCCTTATTCCTCCATTTTAAACTCTTTTGAATTTTGTGAATGTGATGATGTTCTGTCTCCTGTCATGCATGTACCTCATCAGCCGGGGGGGACAGTGCAAACAGTTCTGGGTGTCTGTTCCCGTGCCTGGCCTCTTGGTTGAATCGGTCGAGCTCCTCGGGACTGCTAAACCCCAGCAGGCCCTCAACTCTCTGGTCAGGGGTCAGGCAGCGGAGGTTGAAGTCTGTGGAGGTCAGCGTGCGGCCACAGTCGTCACGCAGCGCGGCCAGAGACGGAGACTTCACCTGGGGCAAGGGCACAGCAGCAGATGGGGTGAGTGGGCATGCAAAAGCAACAGAACAGAAACATTAAAGATATGTATTCAGGTAAAACACGTGTGGAGCGCCCAAAAGACTTAAAGCAATCACATAAGGAGAGATAGGCCTGGGACAATATTCAATATTTGAAAGCTGGAACAATAAATTGTAGCAATTTTGTAGAACGAGATTTGAGTTGAAGAGGGTTGAAAAATGAATCTCAAAGACACATTATTGACTAACGAGCTCCTTGTGTGTTTTATTGTGTTATTTACTTGTTGCAATTGATGTGCTCGGTAGCAATTTAACACACTTCAAAATGTGTTCGTTTTCGAGGTCTAGAGCAACATTTCATACAATGCAATAACTCAGATTGAAAATAGTACAATGTTTATTTTACTTTTTTTAACAAAATGCACTGTTAAAAGATGTGCAATTTTAAGATATTTTCATTTATAAATATAACAAACAAAAGAAAAGGTCAAAAAAAGCACTCTAATGCAAATCATCTTCCCATAAAATGCATTTAATCGAGCATAATTTGGATTAATGTAGGGTTAGGGTAAGTATAAATTCTGAATTGTGTCTAAAATAGATTATTCCAAGACTGCACTCAAAGAAAACATTAAACTCATGAGATGTATTCACATTTCAGCTTAACATTCAAAATTCCAGTTCTTCCAGCTATAGCTGTTCGCCAATACCATGTTTTATGTTCCATGTAATTAGCATATGTAAACACCTAAAGGCCAAAGAACATGTCTAGACGCTTCTGTTTTGGCCTGAAGACAAAAAAACAGTCTCTGGTCATGTTTTTCTTGCATAACATTTGGAATCATTTGTATGATCTGCATTTCTTAGATAATTTTTTATGCTCTGATATGCATTTTATAAAATTACATTCCTATTTATTAATCATTCAACTGAACAAAATGAAAGCTTTGAAGAGAGCGGCGAAGGGTCCAGCCCTGAAGCCGTAATAGTTATCAATGTTAGGCTCAGGAGATGCAGCAAATTGTCACCAAAGAAGCTTCAAGCAAGACACTTAGAACACTAAACACATGCAGTATTTCTAAGGTTCGGTTAATTCTGACATATTCAAAGTAACACGGATTATTTATGCATCGTAAAACAAAACGAAATGAATACAAATAAATGTCTGCGTTTGTCCGTTTTGCTGCCATAGTGCCATCATCATCTGCTCCACCGCAGGCAAGAACTGACCACTCAAAAAGCGACCTCCCTGCCACAGCCATCACAGACAGCGGACCCCAAGGCTAACGCTAAAAGCAGCTTGAGCAGGAGAGGGAAGCAATTAAGTTGTGAACAGTGCTCGTCTTTCTCTCTGTCACACTGTCACTGGCATGCACATCATGGGAAGCCCGGAGCTCTAACTGGGTCATTTGTTTTGGACTGATTGACAAGAATAGGAGCTGGTGGAGCGGGAGGGGTGGGTGGAGAGTGAGCCAAGAGCAGGAGAGGCACTGAGCTGCCCTGATTGGCTGCCATCCGGAAAGGGAATTTAACCATTACACACAGTTGGCCAAAGGACAGTGGGAACAGTGGGAGAGTTGGAGTTCAAAAGTACTACCGTATTTTCCGGGCTTTTAAGTTCCACTGAAGTATAAGTCGCACCAGCCAAAAAATGCATAATAGAGAAGAAAATCCAATTGCACTGGAGTATAAGCATTAAGGGGAAATTAATTTGATAAACCCCAAGACCAAGAACAGACATTTCATCTTGAAATGCAATTTAGAATAATAACAGATTAGAGAACATGGTGAATAGGTGTACGTATGCTAACGTAACACCTTCAGCTACATGACGCACAGACAACCAACTGTGGTAAGTGTACATGCGGTTGTAGACAGACCGTCATCCCGATTTAGCCACTATATTCTGTCTCGCAGCAAACGGTCTACTTAACGTGTTGGCCCAGCGGTTAGATTCGCATTTTTGAAGTCTTGAGTTCGACTCACAAGTTAATTTTTTTTCGGGTTTAAACAATAAGGTTTAGGGCGTTGGGCGTTGGGCGTTGGGGGTTGGGGGTTGGGGGTTGGGGGTTGGGGGTTGGGGGTTGGGGGTTGGGGGTTGGGGGTTGGGGGTTGGGGGTTGGGGGTTGGGGGTTGGGGGTTGGGGTTGGGGTTGGGGTTGGGGTTGGGGTTGGGGTTGGGGTTGGGGTTGGGGTTGGGGTTGGGGTTGGGGTTGGGGTTGGGGTTGGGGGTTGGGGGTTGGGGGTTGGGGGTTGGGGGTTGGGGGTTGGGGGTTGGGGGTTGGGGTTGGGGTTGGGGTTGGGGTTGGGGTTGGGGTTGGGGTTGGGGTTGGGGTTGGGGTTGGGGTTAGGGTTAGGGTTAGGGTTAGGGTTGGGGTTGGGGTTGGGGTTAGGGTTAGGGTTAGGGTTAGGGTTAGGGTTAAGTTTACGGTTAGTTCTGGGCTCCAGAATCGGGATGACGGTCTGTCTATAACTCCATGTGGTAAGTGTCTGGTATGTTAACGTAACATATTAACAGTTATTCAGATAACTATAGCATAAGAACATGCTAACAAGTTTACCAAAGCATCAGTTTTACCCCAAATCACTAAATCCATTGAATTCTTCTTCCTCTGTGTCACTTCTAAACAACTCCACAAACTCCAGAGGTAGAGGAAGTGCAAATTCTTCTTCTGCGCTTAGAGCCTAGAGCGCCCTCTTGCGGTTGTCAGTGTGAAAATAACAAATAATATCACAAATAAGTTGCTCTGGAGTATAAGTCGCACCACGGCAAAAAACTATGAATAACTTATAGTGCGACTTATAGTCCGGAAAATACGGTAAGTAATAACTATGTGTACATGTTATATGGATACACATCAATCTGGTGCTGATTTAGGTGCATTAAAGATGTCTAGACAGAAGAACTGCTTTTTACCTAAAGCCATTATTAAACTGAACCTACAGAAAGTAACATTTTAATGATGAATGTGCGTGATGGGAGTGGACAGGTTTTAATACTACAGAGGCACAAACACATTTTGTTGTAATTGTACGATGACAATATCAGTGAATTTAATTGAATGGTTCATGATTTAATAAGGTGTAGTGAAAAGTGGACCCCAATATTTAAGCAATAAAATGTGAGGCAGCACCGGCCGGGAAAATTTAGAAACGTTACTACGGTAATAGTGTTTAAGGAGCAGTTAAGTGTGTGGAGTGTATTTACAGGTGTGTGTTGTTTCTCGAGCTGAACGTCGGACTCGAACGTCTGCTTCTGGAGGAGTTTGTGGAGTCCTGCTCGCTCGGCGTATGAGCTCCACCCGTCTCCCTGGCACCTACAGATAGAATCACAAAGACAGTGACATTAGCAAGACAACTAGACACGCCAGGAAAAACAGGCATGGCTGACACTGATACACCTCTGCACCTCTAATCACTGGACTGCAGGAAAAACTCCACATGCCACATACGTTCTCTGTGGAGACTTATATAGACACATATCTTACAACCATTTCATGACAAGGTTACCACTCCACAGGTCTGACCTGTAACTTGGCCTGGTGGTTGATAGAGAGATAAGATAGATTTGTTTAAAGTCATACAGTGGAACATTCCAGGCAAAGCAGGTTCCACCAGAAAAGTTACATACAATGCGCTTTTAACATATGGGTTAGTAACAGTAAAGTACGATAGTGGTATAAATTATAACAATACATTTTATTTGTATTGCACTTTCTATTTTATTGTAGTGCTACAGAGTAGAAACATTAAAATTACATTAACATTACAATATTTATTTTTAAAGCATCTGTTAATCACTGGCTAGTTCTGCATATAATCTTGACACAACAATGTTACTGGTCAATTCTTTCAAATGATTGATGAACAATTTTGATTATAAGGAAAAGACTTGATACTTGACAACAATTTTGATTCCCACAATGACAATTTTTTTTTAAATAGTTCAGCATCAATACCTGATCAAAGGGGTAACTTGTTTTCATACTCAAATAAATATTAGTATCTTGGTAGTAACTAGGAATTATCTTCTTCTTGTTTTGTTTTTAATAGCCTAAACTAAAACTCAAGAGGAGGAGGTGTGACATACAAATTCTTCGAAGGATGCATCATAGGCTTTCCAGAGTTCAAACATTTGTATCAGGAAATACTTCTTTTGATACAGATACTACTATTACTCATGGCTAAATTACTGAGAACAACAATGAATAGGGCTACACAATTAAATGCATCTGACACTGCAACAAAGCAACAATTATTTGAGGTAGTAAAAGATCCTTTAATAGATTGACATGTTTCTGTAAATTAAAATTAGTATGGATTCTTGTGGCCCTGCGACAAGTTGGCCACTGTCCAGGGTGTACCCCGCCTAAGGCCCGAAGTCACTGGGATAGGCTCCAGTCACCCGCGACCCCAAAAGGGAAGAAGCGGTAGAAAATGGATGGATGGATGGATGGATGGATTCTTGTAATAGTTCATATTTCAGACTTAAAGGTGGTATGGACGATTTTTTTCAGCAATTTTTTTTTATCATATTTCCTCGTGGCGTGGATAAATCATTTGTCCTGCCAAGTATCAATCATAAAACGCACCTATCGCTCACCTGCAGCAGCGTCGGTTCGTCCCCACGTTTCCGCATGCCTAAGCGCATGGATCTATCAGAATATAGTTCCCTCAGTGTACGGGGCAAAATGAAGACGGAGAAAGACAGTTCGAGCTGACGCAGAAGTGGACAGAAATCTACGGGAGACGAGAGATGCGATGCACTCCGTTGCGCTAATAAACAAACGCACGTGTGTGTTGTATCAGTCCACACGGGGGAGTGCGCATGCACACTTCCGCCTGCGTTCTCAAATCGCCGAAAAATCGTCCATTGCGCCTTTAAAATATGGCTGATTGTAATTAAATACAAATAAAAAGTCTTTCAACATTAATTTATCTGATCATAAACAATAAAGACTTTGAATCAGTGCCATTTAACACAAAATCAATGGTGAACTTTCTTCCTTCAAAGTCTGAACTCTGCTCCAAACCACATGTTTTCAAATTGTAGACCTCGCAACAAAAAATATCCCATCATATTATTCCACACCCCTAGTTTAAAATGTGTACTGTGGACTGAATCCTGATTTAGAAACATCTCAAATCAAATACTCTACATCTACATTATGTCACAGGTTTTGCAACAGAAACTGACACAGATATGTCTTTTACCACTTTTGGTTACCACTTTTATGTGAATTCCAGGGTGGAAGCCATTGACAACAACTGCCAGAACTATGCATCTTATCACAAGGTTGAAACGATGCCCAATGTCTTGCTTCGTCCACATTGTTTACCTTCTGGTGACGACGATCCAAGGCTGGGTGTAACTCTCCACACAGTCTCTCACGTGTGGGTCCAGCTCCACTCTGGGGAGCAGCACAAAAGAATACGTACATTAGCCCGACTTTGAAACACATAGATAAGTGGGAAGATTTGCATTCTCGCCATGTTATTCTTAATATTTCATGGTCAAGGTTGTAGATAAACTTGCATAACTCAAAACGACAGCACAAACACAAAGAGTACAGTTCCCTCTGTAACTCCGCTAATCAATTAGAACGGCCAGAATAAAATGGTGCACGACGCAGAGTAATGTTATTATAGCCGTGTCAGAGATCGGGATCGAACATCATAATTATAACATTGTCGACACGATCCGTCACCTTTGTTGTAAGCAGGCCGCAACTCCGTAGAGCAGACTTTTTATAATCACATACTGCAACCACTATACTGTTATATCGAAGCAATATATTTCAAAAGCTATATCTAAATAACCCTCTTTGCGCACCCCCAGCAACCATATTGCAAGTTTAATTTGACTAGATTTTTCTCATATTGTGCAATTGTATTTTAGCACTTAGATTGTGTCTTACAATTACAAACATTAGAGCATGCACACAATGTCTAAACTACACTTTTCTATTATTTTTTAAGGATTTTTTGATTGGATAGGACAATATGATGGAAAATGGGGTTGAGAGCAGGGAGGACATTCAGCAAATTGTTGAAACTGGGGATTCCTTCATCTTACAACAATGCTCTGTTGTTGCTTAGTCCACTCGAAAGCTCCGGAACTACAATTTAATGGGTTCAATCCGTTATCTTGGGTAAACATTACCCGCAACGACAATGAATCTCTTATGTTTATTTACAGGTAGTAAATATATCTATAGACCCACCCATCCTCGGGGACAGAGTGGCGCACAGTGCGGCACTCCCTCTCCACCTGCTCCACGCTCAGGTCATCGTCGGGGAAGTCTCCGAGCTCCTGCATCAGGCCCGAGTCCCCGCTCTGTAACTGAGACATCAAGAACTCCTCCAGGTCCAGCGGCTCTACAGCCTCGTACGACTGCGGCTGAGGGACACAGGGAAAACAAGCCTGTCAAAATGCGGACATGCGGAAACGCGTACAGGGTTGAGATGGTTTGGTGTTCATGCTTCCCACCCTTCAGTTTGTATTGGAATGCAAAATATTAATGCGCTATAGATGCATGAGATATGTCAGCCATTTAGTCAGGATCGTGTGTATGCGTGTTTATGTATTACAGATAGAAACTTGGGGGCAAACTTGGGGGCAAACAACACATGCAGACTGTTAGAAATGATAAACCATGGTAATTAGAGATGCACCGATCAATCGGCCGCCGATTAAAAAAGCCGGTTTTATGCTGAATCGGCTAGAATCGGTGACCGGCCGGTCCATGTCGTAATTGCCGGTTTTCGGCCGATCCAAACTGACCCGCATGTGCGCATGCGCGGTGCGTAGCAGCTCAACGCGCCCAGAGCAAAACAGCTAAAAACTACAAGACTCTTTCAGAGCGCGGCGGCCAAAGTGTCCAGTTTACACTCAAGTCTATGTAAACGTGTGTCGAACACCTCCTGCGTTTCCCACGGCGTGATTCCTGCTTTTTCGGCGTGGAGCGCGGCGCAGAGGGTGTGTTTTGCTGTTTTCCGCTCTAGACGCTTTGACAGGCATAAGCTTCAAAGTGTTAAAATCGTTCGTCGCAGAAAAGTTCAGATTTGTTCAACTTTGGTGGAACACAAGAAGGAGCGAGCCTGGAGGAGGATCAGAGGAGACTGGACTGTGGGGTAAGTTATTAAAACTTTGAGACGATTACAATCTACGAGTTGATAGTTGATGCGGTCAAAATAATTTGTGCTGGTTTGTGTTTGACGAGTTCATGTGTTTATTCAGAGTTATCTGCAGAAGAGTAGGGACACATGAAGGAGCCAGAAGAAGCAGCAGCAGGGCTGTCAGAAGAGTTAGTTGTTGTTGTTGTTGTTGTTCTGCTCAACTAGCAGAGAGCTAGGCTACGAGCTAATGCTAACAAGAGATCTCATCCACCTGAAATGAGACTTTAAAAATACTTTGATGCATTTGAGACATACATGACGTAGATACAAAACTTAAATTACTGACTCGAACAGCGAAATGAGTGACTACAATCCAATGTCAGGACTATTTAATTGTCCCACAGCCTCAAAGAAATGTTTACACAATCTGCTGTGCTCTAGAATCTATAGTGCTCTAGAATCTATAGTGCACAGCTGATTGTGCTTCTAGTGAGGGTGTGAAGTTATCAAAGAGCTGATGAAACTGGAAAATTATATTGGCATATGTGCCTCATTTAATATACTGTATTATAATAGTAAAAGTTTTAATAATATTGCAGTAAATGTACTGGGCTCAAATATAACTGCTGTACAATGTTCTTTAAGATCTGGATTTGCCGTCAGCCCTCCATGTTGCTCCTGCTCCTGTTGCTCCTGCTCCTGTTGCTCCTGCTCCTGTTGCTCCTGCTCCTGTTGCTCCTGCTCCTGTTGCTCCTGCTCCTGTTGCTCCTGCTGCTCCTGCCCCTGCCGCTCCTGCTCCTGTTGCTCCTGCTCCTGTTGCTCCTGCCCCTGCTGCTCCTGCTCCTGCTGCTCCTTCAGGGGATGCTGGCCCTTCTGCTGCACCCACAGGTGTGTAAAAGCATTTGGTTGGATTACAATTTGTTTTTTAGCCTGTGTCATCTAAATTGCAATGTGTGTTTTTTGTAGAACCACGAGGAAGAGGTCCTGGAGCCAGAGTCCTCCAGCTTTGAGAGGGAGGTCCTGGAGCCAGAGTCCTCCAGCTTTGAGAGGGAGGTGCTGGAGCCAGAGTCCTCCAGCTTTGAGAAGGAGGTCCTGGAGCCAGAGTCCTCCAGCTTTGAGAGGGAGGTCCTGGAGCCAGAGTCTTCCAGCTTTGAGAGGGAGGTCCTGGAGCCAGAGTCTTCCAGCTTTGAGAGGGAGGTGCTGGAGCCAGAGTCTTCCAGCTTTGAGAGGGAGGTCCTGGAGCCAGAGTCCTCCAGCTTTGAGAGGGAGGTCCTGGAGCCAGAGTCCTCCAGCTTTGAGAGGGAGGTGCTGGAGCCAGAGTCTTCCAGCTTTGAGAGGGAGGTGCTGGAGCCAGAGTCTTCCAGCTTTGAGAGGGAGGTGCTGGAGCCAGAGTCTTCCAGCTTTGAGAGGGAGGTCCTGGAGCCAGAGTCCTCCAGCTTTGAGAGGGAGGTGCTGGAGCCAGAGTCCTCCAGCTTTGAGAGGGAGGTCCTGGAGCCAGAGTCCTCCAGCTTTGAGAGGGAGGTGCTGGAGCCAGAGTCTTCCAGCTTTGAGAGGAAGGTGCTGGAGCCAGAGTCCTCCAGCTTTGAGAGGGAGGTCCTGGAGCCAGAGTCCTCCAGCTTTGAGAGGGAGGTCCTGGAGCCAGAGTCCTCCAGCTTTGAGAGGGAGGTGCTGGAGCCAGAGTCTTCCAGCTTTGAGAGGGAGGTGCTGGAGCCAGAGTCTTCCAGCTTTGAGAGGGAGGTCCTGGAGCCAGAGTCCTCCAGCTTTGAGAGGGAGGTCCTGGAGCCAGAGTCTTCCAGCTTTGAGAGGGAGGTCCTGGAGCCAGAGTCCTCCAGCTTTGAGAGGGAGGTGCTGGAGCCAGAGTCTTCCAGCTTTGAGAGGGAGGTCCTGGAGCCAGAGTCCTCCAGCTTTGAGAGGGAGGTCCTGGCAGCGCTCTGGGACTGACCCTCCTCATGTTCCACCTGCTTCCTCTCCTGCAGAGGGTTCCAGCTCATTCAAAAGAATGTGTAAAATTACAAATGTATAAATTACTATATGAAAATAGTTCATTTGATTTCAATCTGGAACCATTGGAGCTGCATCTTCTGCAGGAGAAATGGACTCCTTTTTCCTCTGTGTCCCCCACTCTTCTCCAGGCCATGTTAGTTAGTATATAGTTCTGTATATATATATTATTTTTATATATAGTTATTTATTTTTCTATTTTTCCACAAAATAAATTACATTTTATATTATACCCGCGACCCCGAAAGGGAACAAGCGGTAGAAAATGGATGGATGGATGGATTATAAAACGTGTGTCCTGTATACATGCACCTTTTTCATAAAATACTGGGTAGTTTGTGGGAAATCAGTGGCTAGATAGAAAATCGGTATCGGAAAAATCGGTTTTGGCAGATCAGACCTCCTTGAAAACCGTAAATCGGTATCGGCCAAGAATTTTGGAATCGGTGCATCTCTAATGGTGATTAAAGTGTACTAATGTGTAATCAGCGATGTCCACTTAAAAAAGAAAATCACATTATATTTACAGTGCTTTTAATCAGCTGCTTTTATTTTCTCAGGAGTCACACAAATTGAATGAGTTAACAACATGTGGACTTTGTTATGGACATACTTCAGCAAAAATCTAAACAAAGTTAACCTGGTGAACTCAACTCATGGGTTTACACTGTCTACAAACATGAACTGTTACTGAGAACTCAAGGTGAGACCGACATGTTCAATCCTGTCATGTGTTCTCCAATTGGCCCATACTTGTCCAGCAACAAAAGCCCTCAAAACGCATGCCTAAAAACAAAGGTGTGAAAATCTGTTCCGTGTTAGACAGCCAGGCACAGTCTATTTTTATCCGTCCATCTCCAGAGCCGCTGCGCTTCAAAAGACGGCTGCTTTCATGTACAGTACAAACAGTTTGATTTTGAACCTGTCACAGCACCAGAGCTGCTGCCAGGGGACTGAATGGAGTTTGTTCAGGGAAAATAAAGAGGCGATAACATCTAGTGATACAAAGAGGAACCACATAAGGCAGGTGTTTCTGTGACAGCAAACGGGGCAGCTGTCCAATCTGATGGCACTGGCAGATTTACAGTGAGCAGCAAAATAAAGACATATGTAAAGAGCACACAAAGGCACACAAAAGGCTAAAACACTTGGCCATCGCTCTCTTACTACGGATTCAGTCTGTGGTGCACCAGAGAGGAGCAGGTCTTTGTACCGTCTGCTGACAACTGTAGCATTGTCTAAACTCAGACACGCGGAACAGTGTGGACGTTGCTCTGTAGCTTTGTCCTGATGAGAGAAACTCAAAGTCCAAGAGGAAAGACAAGCAGCTATAATATGTTTTTTAATGTTATGATATACATTTCAATGTATAAAACAGACAACAAAGCTGTATGCATTCTTTGAATATTCAATTATGTCATTGAAAATTTCAAAAATCAACATTAGATACAGTATCACAGCTCAAAATATGCAAGGAAAGTAGGCAACAGCCCTTAGTTCATTAGTTCAGATGATAAAGCAGTTAATCGAGTCTTAGGAGGCTCTTATTTTTGTATTTATGTTTTTATATTGTCGCTTTGAGTCTGCAATGAAGATAGTTCATCTATCTAATAAACATATCCATTTTAGTCAACCAAAATGTATTAGTTAACAAATTATTTGATTGGGGATTGTAAAAAATGTATAAACACAACAGCAGAAAGAAAAGGAGAATGCATGGAGTGAAATTGCCTTTTTACATTTAAATACACACTACTAGTCTTGACAGTGCGAGAGTGTGTTTCATTGAAAGCCGCAATGAAATTACCTCCAGGACGAATAAAGTTTATATCTATATATAATATTGGGCTAAGAATGGTCGAATCCTCCTTTAAATCGACTAATTGATGAACAGGACAAGTTTTTAGTTCTTTAGTCGACTACAGCCATAGAATATGCATTATTTATTGATTTTACACTTACATTGAAAACACTCCAATGTAAACGACACTTTTGTACTGCAGATTAATCCACTACAAACTCCTCCCATACAAGTTACAATCGACTGATGTGATAGGATTAGTCACAGACTCTCTGGAATACAACAAATTCCATTTCCGTTCAGACAAGTCTTTACACATAAACCCACCCCGGGGAATATATTCTCTGCTTCGTACAAAAACACCACTATTAGCACACATTTTTAACATTTACGTCACTTCGGCCGAGACCAGACGGCGCTTCATTATCGCTTTGTAGTCGATATAAAGAGTCGACTTGTGACAACTCTGCCGCATCCATATGCATAAAGTCTGCAAAACTCAAACAATCATTGTGTCACGCTCACACTGCGCGGGGACGCTAACAAAACTAATGCATGCTAATGTATGCATGCTTCTGATGAGCGCCCGCTTCACTGTGGAACCATGAAAAGACCAAGAACACTACTTTACTTAGAGTCCAACACCACGGTCCAGTGTAACAGGCAAATGGAAACACACTGCTTTCATAAACTCCACTAATATTTAACACCAAATAACAGTGAAAGTATTCATTCATTTTCATTTAAACTATTACTGAACGCAAACTTTCTAAGCCCGACTAAAAAGCACGAGTAATCTTCTTTTTTGTAATGTTGATTGCATTGGAAATACTTTTTGCATCCGATTTTGCCGTCACAATTGTTATTTCTTACTTCTTGTATTATATCGTGATCTGAATAATCCCAAGTTTTGTGTAACACTGAAGAAAACGTCTGCATCGCAAACTAAACAACTCCAAACTTAACCGTATAACTTATTAAAATGATGCAACAGCGGTTTTAATGGTTTTACATGGATGCACTTTACATCCCAGCGTGGTTTGTAGAGAAATTGTTTACTTACCCTGTTCACAACGGCACTAAAAAGGAAGTAGACAAAATGGCGCAGTCCGGATATAGGAACCTATGCGACATCTGACACCCGATGACTTTTTGCACAACTTAAAAAACTAAATTGAATCTAATTTGCATATTACCCAGTCTAATTTGCATGATACTCAAGGTACTAAATCCAATAGAAAAATCAATGAGTACAAGTATATAACCATCATCTTCTGGCACGCGTATAGAGCGGGCGCAGAGATGCTCAAAGCTGTACGAGTTGTGGCAAAAAATGAACCGCACTGAATTCAGGAAGTGAAATTACAACGGGTCCCTCCATCAAGTGGCGTTTCGACAGACAGGAAGTGAACGACGCGCGTGCAGCGGGATGCAAGTTATGACCGAAAATCCACTGAACAGATCAACTTTGGCGCTCAGAACCCGGCAGTTAGAGATGCGAGTGGGTACATTCAAATCTGATAACTAGAATAATCAGATAACCCGATAATGACGTCTGATTTTTGGTGTGTGTTGCAGTTCAGAATATGTGTCAGTAACTCTTTCATGCTAAAACATTTTGTCTTTCGTTGTAAAAACCTGCACAGGGATAAACAATCAGAACGCACCACCGGTAACAGGATTACTCACATATCACTGCAATAATCTGATACCTCCAGAAATCAGATAATGATCAGATTTTTGGTGTGCATGCAAACAAAGGGAACATATGATATATTTGTAACAGAAAATGTAATCTAAATCTCTAAGGTTGCAGAGTGTAGTTTTAAAAGCAGGATAAATAAGGCAGAGATAATGCATTTATATGATGAGGCACATAGTAAGATGACAATAGATAAGAATAAAGAAAAGAAAAGGAAGAAGGAAGAAGAAGGAAGAAAGGAGAAGAAAAAAACACACTGAAGAATAATTAAAAAAAAACTATAGAATTGACATAATCTAAGAAGTAAAAAGTATTAATAATAAAAAAGTGTATTTCCATTGAATCTATTCTTGGTTATGTAACGTGAACTTTATCCTTCAGAAAGCTTGATTTTGTAAAGCGTGTCACATTAAGAATGAACCGTGAATGAAATGCATTTTCATTGTTTGGTCATGGTGTCAGTCACCAAATACACTGATAAATCGTGATGTTTTTCCATAATTACAGGTCCATTTTATATTTACTAACTTTGAGACCAACTCTACTGATTATATTACTCCTGCATTGCACTCATACCGTTTGACTCGTGAACACTTCTTAACAACTGTCACTTAATAATCATGCACTGCTAGTTTTTGCACTCTGACTAAACTGTAAATTGTGTGTGTATATTCAGTCAAAGTTTATTTTTATCTTATTTAGTTAAACCAATTTTTATTCATGCCTTATTATTACCGGTATTATTTTTTTATGTGTTGCTATTATATTGTCGTTTCATGTTGCACCTGATCACTGAAGAAAATTCAGAGTTTGTGAATCTTTGAATTCTTTTTATTCACTGAAAATGGCAATATATAAACCTCTTTCTGTTTCTGATTCCATGTACTGTTTTACCTAGTTTTTGTAAACATTTTCAAAATAAAGGAGACAAACCCAGATCAACATGAGGTTGATTAAATATAAGATTAAAATTAAGTCTCAACCAGGACTAAAATAAGTCAACTTCAAAGTTTAAGGGAAGGCAGAGATTATTTCTGATATAACTGGTAATACTGGTACAGTTTTCAGAAAGCAGCAGCAGCAGTTATACGTGCCTCTATATATAGAACCAGTTTAAAGCTGGCGGTGGCTCTAAAAACCTCTCCTTATGGCTGAAACGTGACTGCTGAATAATGTGCGACTATCAGCCCACAGATTATGATATTAAAATCCCTGTGTGTGCGTTCTAAATCCAGCCATGATATTAAAGTCATGTCTGTGTAAGCTGCAGGGTAGAAGGGCTGATGTAGGGTGGGCAATATTCAAAAAAAATGTGGGTATTTTCAGACGTTATTATGCATATCCATCAGAAGTGTGCTAAAACATCCCGGAAACGTCTTGGTTGAGGGGCTACTAGAGCACAAAAAGTTATACAAAAAATTAGAGATAGATACATAGATGGTCAATTAAATGTTTTTCTTCAAAAACAAAATAAAATGCTTCAATGTTGAGTTATAAGAACATAGTTACATGAAGACATAAAAATGACTTGTCAAGACTGACTTTAAATCAGTTCTTTTGCCCAATGTATTCCTCCAAAGTCTGAATTTTGTTCCAAACCACACACAAGCTGATCGTTTAGGATGAAACTGCACTGAATCTGAATCTCAGTTAAAATTTACGTTACACCCGTATTTAAATGACTATTTTACTGTTATCTATAATCTGCTCTTTTCGCTGTTTGTTTTTTGTTCTGTAATATATTAAATCTTTGCACGTCTCCAAAACAATTGCAATATTTTTCTCTCCCCTAATTGTCCAAAAGCTGCAGAAAGTTGCAAACTAATGTCACAAATAAATGTTTAATGCTGTATTTCTGCATGCGTGTTAGGGCTGGGTATTGCCAAGACCCTCGTGATACGATACGTATCCCGATACAGGGGTCGCATTACGATACGTATCCCGATACAGGGGTCGCGATACGATACGTATCCCGATACTTGTATGTCCCGATACAATTCCCTCATCCCGATACTTTTTTGAAAAAAGGGTCTTAAAAGTTTACCAAATGGGCATTTGTTTTATTCCGGATAAGAAAATGCATGAATTTTCATGTTTATCCACAAAGCTTATGCAAAGAACACATTCAAGTAAAGTTGCCAAACAATTGGCAAGGTCTGTGTAATGTGTGTGATGTATGGGAGTCTGTTGATCCTCTGTTTGTGTCTTTTTGTTGTTGTTTTGGTCTTAAAATCCCGTTTCGTCGGGTCGGGTTGGGCTCGGCACTAAGCTAAGTAGTTCTAGTGCGGAAGTGGCCGCGGCTAACGCTAACAGGCGTTCAGCGGGGCCCTGTTGGATAATTGTATTAGTTTAACCGCTCGGTTTTATTGTTTAACCGTTCGGTTTATGTAGTGTAGAGTAGGGAAGATGTGTGTGATGTTGGTGTCAGGTTTGTGTCCGGTTTTTTGCCTCCGGTTCGGCTGTTGTGGTGGCCTCGGGGTTGTGTTAGCTCTGGGGATAAAATGTCGGTCTCGGGGCTAAGTTAGCTCCGGGGCTGCGTTGAATTAGTATAAAATAAAGGGGTAAAAGGAATGAAATCAATGAAAAAGGAAATCAAATAGAATGGAAAATGGAGGCGTGTAACAGTAGCGACGTTTCGAGCCAAAAGCTCTTCTTCAGGCCTGTGTACACGCTGGTGCACGGTGTGTGTCTGTCTCAGTAGTTCCGCGCTGTTTACCGCCCTCTACAGGAGGGAGCTTCAAAACGGCCGCCCGGACAATTTGTAATAAATTAACGTTATTGAAAAGTATCGATACGGCGACTCCGATACGGAGCCCGTATCAATATTTTGAACACAGCCCTAATGTGTGTAGTGTAATACTGTAGTGTAGCCTCTACCTAAACATTTAGCTTTTAACACATTTCTGATGGATAGCAAAAAATATCTAATTTTTAGTTGACAGAATTCTACCTTCTATTGCTACTTCACTGTTGTTTGGTGAAGGTGTCGAGAATCGTGAAGAATAATGGGTCATTTGGGACATTCTTACTGACAATAATCGTAACTAGGGCGTAATGACAATGGGAAATATTGCGATGTAGCTGCGATGTGGCTGTTAAGCGCTGCAATATCAATATTCATGTGATATTTGAATACTTAATAAATGTTGAAACTTGATGACTGAAGGCTTCTGGATAGAGAATGTTGACAAATTAAGTGCATTATTGAGGAAAATCAGAAATAGTTTATTCTTTTTTGACATTTTACTTTAATAATGTCACCGTCTTTATCATAAAAAATGTCTTAAAGTTAATGTTTTAGAGTCTGTATAGTCTAGATAATGATGACCATTATCAAAATACGACTATGATTGTTCTTTTTTATTGTTGATTCATTGTTGCAGTCCTATTTTTGATGCAACAATTTCAGTTATAATAAAAGACAAACTCAAATGAGCCAAAAACGAAACAAAATCATGGCCAATTTAGACTGAAAAAGGAATATCCTTTAGAACGCTTGATTTGAAAAACAACACCTCGATGTAACTGCAATGTAATTTGTTTTCCGATACTTGTGCAATATGTTGTGCAGCCTAAATTGTAAAAAAAAATGTTGATAAAAATGACATCTCTAGTCTGTGTAAGCTGCAAGGTAAGCATTACAGGAGACTGAGGCACTGACCCATTTCCCAAGCAGGTTAGAGATTAACCGTGACGCTGCTGTGGAGCGAGCTTCTTCTTCTGCAAAGTATCAAAGGCCAAGTGCTCGGTCACTCGTGCACTACATTTGTGTCAGGAGCTTATAAGAGCTTTACAAAACATCAAAGAGTGAGACATGAGGAGGCCGGAAAGACCGACACAGACCAAAATAAAGGAAGAAGGAAAAACACGGTAACTTTGAATGCAAACGTTTTCATGTTTAGTGTTTTTAAAGTCTGATTACTACTTTATTTGGTGGGGACATGTGGTAAATATCTATGAGTTTTACATCAGTCGAGCAGCAGTTTGTGAAAAAGAATGTGTGATTTGAATTTGGTATTTATGTTGAAAAAGCAGTATTTAGTTTAGAGTGCAGGTTTCAGACATGCATTAATATTTGAGAGACGACTGAAATATGAATGACTATATGAATTTTTCTTTTGCTGTTTAGTTGAGGTCTATTTGTAATTTTAAGATTTTGCTCTCTGGTGTCGTTCTGCTCTGTCTTTTTTGTTTAAAATGTCAACAAAAAGACATTTTTAAAACTTTTTTTTTGTTTTTTTTTCCTGTATAATTTGTATTGTTATTCTTTTTTAAAAATTTGAAAAAAAATTAAATTTAAATTAAAAAAAAAAAATAATAATAATTTAAATAGAAAATAGAGAATAAAGACAATTTGGTCAGTCACTTGCAGCTATTCCAATTGTGATTAACCATTTTCTGAAAGTTCTGAACATTATAATAATAATAAGTTATTAAATATATTTGTTATTGTCAAATCTAAACTATTGTGTAAATTAAACAAGCCTTCATCCTCTTTTACTGTATAGTTGCTAAGGTAACAGTTATGGATTTACCTCTACGTGTGTCACATCTGCTGCCCAAAATAAGGAAGTAACAATTGCACCATATTTTTAGCTAAATCTTGAATACAATCGTAGTAACAGCGTGCTTCCCATATGCAATGTAAATAAGGAAGTGCGTGACATGTGTAAAGGCAGAGGAGTTTCACAGCTGAAAAACAAATCCCAGCTTATGTAGAGATCAGGAATCACTCTCTCCGCTACGACTAAGCACAGAACAATCCGCCGTGATGGGAAGGCTATTCGACCCGCCGCAGTAACAAGCCGCCGCCAGGTTTACCCAAAAGCTGGTTAAATCGGAGAAGTGTCAAGCCGGGGTTTAGCAAAAGTCTACTAAGCCCTGCCTCTGCGCAAGCTCCACAACGACTGTCAGGGAGAGAAGGAGAGAAGGAGAGAAGGGAAACAAGAGGGAGAGAGGATGTGTTTGAGGGGAAAGCGAGAGAGAGATGGGAGTGAGAAAGAAAGAGAACACAGGGGAATAGAGGGTCGTTTTTTAAATGAGTTTCAGTGAGGTAAATTTCAACTGACGAGGCATGAATGCGGAGTCTAACTGCTCAAAGCCGTGAGGTGTGAACAGGAGCTAGAGCTGGGGAGAGGGGAACAGTCTGCACATCTTGGTTGTGAAAATGACCATTTAACTCATTTAAATTGAGGGTTTAAATAAGATATGTGACAATCGGCTAAAAAATATGTATAGGAAAAACAAAAGGTGCTGGAGGAGTAGTAGTGATTTGCGTAATTTACATATTTTATCTTATTCATGCGATTTATTTAAGAGGGACAGTGTACATTGATCCAGTGGTTTTAGAAATGTTTCAGTCATGACCCCCAAAATAACAAGCGTTGCCGTTCGCAGCCCCCAAAACATAAAAGGATAGCTCCCCCAAAGATATAAAGCGGCCTCAGGTTTGATTTTATGTTGAAGATATAGACCTAGATAGATGGCACATTCACCACTGCATTTGAAGGGGGTCAAGCCCTGTTTAAGACTATTTTATACATTTGAAAATTCCCCCTCTTAACATCTGGGAACTTCCTTAAATGATTCTGCGACCCCCAGGTTGAGAACCGCTGCATTGATCAACAAATCTGATGCGTAATGACATAAGACGCCACATCCGACTGCACGTCATTATCATGTCCTTTATGTATATTACTTATGTGTATTACAAATTAGGGATTGGTGATATATATATTGGTTCCAGTATCGGTATCGGCCGATATCAACCAATTTTCGCTAGATCAGATTTGTCTTTGTAAAAATGACATTGAAGAGCAATTGGGCAAGAATATATTTTTACACATTCATGCCACAAATGATTTTAAATCCCAGACAAATATATTATGTTGCCATTTTTATATTATTTATATACATTTTTGAAAATATCTGCATATATCGGTTATCGACTCCTCCCTGTTACAAATGTGTCTGCTCTGAGTGTCGCTATTGTGCTAATGTTTACACAGTGGTTATTTGATGGGTGGAGTCTCGCACCTTTGCATTTCATTTTATACCAAAACTATGCAGCGTTTGATGCTCAAAACTAGACCTGGGCATGTGGCCCTCGGCCTATTTTAATCAGGGCCTCCGCAAGTTTTATGGTTACGTTTTTTACCTGCCTCTGCTATGTAACATGTGTCTGCACTTGTGTCCTTAATAAAGTGTATATGAAATTAGTTAAGTAATAGATTGAGTAGCCTGTAACTCTACAGAACTGTGCTTATATGGCCCTCCAACACCTGCCTGGATTCAAATATGGCCCTCAGAGGAAAAATAATAGCCCACCTCAGCTCTAAACAATGACAATAACAATATTACTGTATCTAATTTTTTATTTATTTTTTCAAACTTCAATCAGTGCATACAACATGTTGGTTGTTATAATTCAGCCCGACTTCCATGCAAACAAAATGAGTCTTCAGATGAGGCTAAATGAGGCACTGGAATGATCAGAACTCCTCTGGTGAACTCTATGGACTTTAAAAACATGAGCTTTATAAATGACAGACCTGATGACCTTGTGTTCAAACTCAAAAGACACATAACACAACTTCAACTGCTTTTTGTGTAGGAACATTTGAACATGGTTAATACTGAAGGGAATGTACAAGTATGTTTTGCATGAGAGAACAGTTCCTTTCCCCGTGGTTCATTGTGGAGTTAATGTGAGTGAAACTTACCACGGTGAGGGACACAGAGGCAGATGCGTTCGAGTTCGTCCTGCTGTGATACACTCCATAGTTTCCATAGTGTTTCCTGACCTCAGCTGACGAGTGCCTGGAATCACACAGAATATACTCTTGTTATTACCATGCTTACTACATATTTGACCACACATTGAATGTAGACATTTGTTGCAGACGGTTAATTGGACATGGAACAGAAGCCATCATTGTTCCAGTTCCATTGACTTGAGCCGAGTCCATTCATTCACTGTTCAAGGGTTTGTCACGCGGCCAACTTCAGACCATAGGAACATTATAGAAGATCTGATTATGTTCCTGCCACGTTACAGACAATTAAAGTTGCACTATGTAACTTTTCTAGAGGACGATTCATCCCCCACAACAAATGAAGGAAGGCTTTTCACAAAGTTTACTTAATTTTGTGTGCAACTCTTTTAATCTGAGATATTTTAACATGTGTGACAGGTGAGGTCAAACATATACAAATTTACCACATTAAAAAAATATATAATTGTGTCTATGTCACTTGTTTAACAAAATGTAACTGTATTTAATCTTAAATAATATTCTTTTAACAATTATAATATATAATAAATAATTAATTGTACACAACAAAAAAACAATGTGTAATTTACAGAAGACATTTTTGTGTACAGTTGAGTTGAATTTTGGAAGCATTTCATATTTGAGTTATTATAATGACAATTGCGACACTGATGGCAAAGACAACTAGGTCGACCCTGCGCTCGTTACGCCTCCACAGGGTCAGTTCAGTTGTGATAGCTCTGTTACTAATTACCACCAGAAGCTTGTGAACAACAACGCACTGCAGGAATGCCAGAAACACGGCTCATTCAACGCATGGGAAATCTCTCTGACAGCTCCATTCAAATGTATGGTAATGAAAGTGGAATACATACAAAGTGAGAAATAACATTTTATAGGCCGTGTCAGGCTTTTGTCCGTAAATAACTACCGGTATTTGTACTTCTGCTTACTCCTTTTGAGTTTAGTACATTTCCTCTCTGTTACAAACTGCTCAGGAAAACTGAATGAACTGAACTGATAACATAATGGAAGCACAGTACCACCATTATTACACATAACAGTAATAGGTACTGTATGAAACAATATTAGCTGCAGCAGAATAAAATGCAATTGAATCCAAGTAGCATTTTGAGCGTAATATCCTGTATCTCTTATGTTTTGGAATGCTCAATTCTCATATTAGTTTTGAAGTCGATATTTCTCAGTTTTCTCTCGATACTACTAGAATTTAAAACATTTTATTTATTTTTTTAAGCTATTTAGTTTTCAATAGAATATATAAATTTTTAATATATGTAATGTAATGTACAACACAGAATCATATTTTCTTTAATATTACCATGTAGTCTTATAGCAGTTCTGATTCTAAATCTCTTTACAAAAGGTCAGATATTGTCTTTTGATTTTTTTGGAAGCATCAATATTTGAAAATGCGTATCAAATATAGATACGTATTTTCAAATATTGATGAAGTTTTAATATAGATTAGTATCTGGGTACAGTTTTTTTATAACACCATCTTAAACATAAATTACAAATCTACTCAAAAGCAATTCCACAATGAAACGTATCATTTACAAAGCGATTCCTCTAATACTCAGAGGTGATTTACTCTCATTGTAAAACCTCCATACAACAACACAAGTCGAATCCGGGCCCAGGTAAATAATAGCCCATGATTCACAGACGCGTCTCCTCTCACAGCATGGCCCGACATGACTCGAGTTTAGTGGAGAATGACACAATCGGAGACTTGAAAACAATGCCCCATGTGCGTGTTCACAACAGCAAATTAGAGCCATTTTCTTGCCAACCAGTCATTTTCCAAGCCCCATATTAGACCATAACTGCCAAAAAGTTCTGATTTGGCAGGTTGTTTTGGTAGACTTGTTTTTACCATTGAAGATTTAAGTCAAGTTGTAAAGCATTTACTCCTCAACTTAAGCACAGTATAGAAAATGAATAGAAAGATTGTCAGGAATAAGATGATATATGGCTGTATAAAAATCTCTAAGTATTGCGAGTAGATTTGCGATTTCACGTTTAAATACCGGTAGTAGGATTCAGTGCACATTGTAAACAACTCAGGGAGCGTTCACATTTGAGAGAAGACTGAAATATGAACCGATACAAGGATAACAAGCATTTCTGAAAAAGACAAGGCAAAACATCGATTTCGATTGTGATAGTTTGTGCAAACCTGAATAAAACCAGCCTAATCTGCACCTGCATCTCCAAAAACACCACAAATAACTCACACACAGCCCACACTCATGCATGAGAAAAATTGATTAAGTGTCTTGCCCAAGGACACAAGAACAGCATGTATAGGTCAGAGTGGAAATTTCCAAACCCTGAGCCGCTGTCACTCCAAATGGTGTAAAATATTATTTTTCTGTGTTTCTTTATCATATGTGTTTGCATTTCCAAATTTTAGACATTTGTTATTAGCTGTCTAGTGTATAATTGAGTGCAAGTTCCCTCTTGGTTTAATAATGTTTTTTGACTTTATCTTTTGTATTATTTATTTTGTTAATATACTACCGTAAAACTGATACTATATTTTTTTAATAATAGTCCATGTATTAAATGTGTTGCTGTTAAATCACGTCTTTAAACATATTAGTTGACGTTAAAATATTAGACAAGGGTAAAATTATTTAGATAAATATATTTTTTACAACGATTTTAAATGTATTTTTTACTTTGAAACAGCTCTTTTTGCAGCATGTTTGCTCCAAAACTTGATAATCAAACCACATTCAAAATATTATCTCAAATTCGATATACATACCTTTAATATTGACAAGCACACAGGAATGCAATTTTTCTCTTATATTCACCCAAAATATGTCTCAACTGATAACGTTCCTTCTTAAACAATAACACATTGCACCCACTATAGTTTGAGGGCTTCAAACTAGGTAATGTCAACAAATGTATTACTTAAAGCTCAAAATCAATATAGTTTAAATTTGCAATATGTCAAATGACGCAGCAGCAGCAGCAGCAGCAGCAGCAGCAGCAGCAGCAGTAGAAGCAGCAGCAGAAGCAGCAGCAGCAGAAGCAGCAGAAGCAGCAGAAGCAGCAGAAGCAGCAGAAGCAGAAGCAGCAGCAGAAGCAGCAGCAGCACCAGCAGCACCAGCAGCAGCAGCAGCAGCAGAAGCAGCAGAAGCAGCAGCAGCAGCAGAAGCAGCAGAAGCAGCAGAAGCAGCAGCAGCAGCAGAAGCAGCAGCAGCAGCAGCAGCAGCAGCAGCAGCAGCAGAAGCAGCAGCAGCAGCAGCAGCAGCAGAAGCAGCAGTAGCAGCAGAAGCAGCAGTAGCAGCAGAAGCAGCAGCAGCAGCAGCAGAAGCAGCAGCAGCAGCAGCAGCAGCAGTAGCAGCAGAAGCAGCAGAAGCAGAAGCAGCAGCAGCAGCAGCAGCAGCAGCAGAAGCAGCAACAGCAGCAGCAGAAGCAGCAGTAGCAGCAGCAGCAGCAGCAGCAGCAGCAGCAGCAGAAGCAGCAGCAGCAGCAGCAGAAGCAGCAGCAGCAGCAGCAGCAGCAGCAGCAGCAGAAGCAGAAGCAGCAGTAGCAGCAGCAGCAGCAGCAGCAGTAGCAGCAGGAGCAGCAGCAGCAGCAGCAGCAGCAGCAGAAGCAGCAGAAGCAGCAGAAGCAGCAGAAGCAGAAGCAGCAGAAGCAGAAGCAGCAGCAGCAGCAGCAGCAGAAGCAGCAGCAGCAGCAGAAGCAGCAGTAGCAGCAGCAGCAGAAGCAGCAGTAGCAGCAGCAGCAGCAGCAGCAGCAGCAGCAGAAGCAGCAGTAGCAGCAGCAGCAGAAGCAGCAGTAGCAGCAGAAGCAGCAGAAGCAGCAGTATGTGACTGTTTCAACCACAAATCTTACAAATTTTAAAGTTTACTCAACACAATAATGGTTTTGACCTTCGTAGGCCACACTGAGATTAGAAGGAAAAAGGAGGACAAAACGGAGCAAACGGGAGCTTTTTTCCGGCTCAGAAGCACAAAGTCTGAGCGCTGTAGAGCTTTGATGTGATTTTCTGTTGACAAATGTAGTCCTCCCTTTAAACCCACTCATTTCCACTTCAAAAGAGACCATACAGTATACTGTAAATATTATATAGGCTATTTACTTGAAGGTTCACAACTTTTGTGTTGTTCTTGTATGGCATTAAACTTTTCAGCACAACATTTATTCAAGATCAGATGTTTATACTAACAGTGGACATTATATCAAATTGTAGATAATATTGTCAATGTTATTTTGAAGATAAGCAAAATGTGATTGTTTGAAGGGAAAAAAAGTCAACAAAAAGTTGTATGCTGAAAACTTTCAAATAAAAAGGTAACTAACGATTACGTTTAAAAGGTATGCATGTTGGACTGACATCATATCATCTGAATATCATTGAGATACTGCCAAAAAAAGAAGGGAAAAACATCAACATGGGCCGCCATATTCATCCAATAATGAGAAAAGATAAGATTTTGACAAATTCAACTGACCCCGCCAATTTTTTACTCATTTTATTCTATATTGTTGCTGCAATCGTAACTCTACTTTTTCAAACTAAGGCTTCTAATACTATAGAGCAACACAATCTTTGCTTTTCTGACAGTTTAAACAACAATTCAGCAAAATAAAGGTGTTATATGTACTGTTTGTAATAAAAGTCAAATGTGTACTCTAACCTGTCGTAACGTTCTACATTATGGTATGTCTATATAACAGTGGCAGAACTTCCACCGGAAAAGTAACATAATGCACTTTTATAGCAAATTACAACTTAACTTACTTAACTATACAACAATAACTTTAATTGCACTTCAAATTACTCCGGTGCCGACTTTCCCAATACTGTAACATATGTAATACAACTGTGTCCCTACATTTTAAGCAGTATTTCCTTAAAGCGTTGGATGTAAGTCAGAACAGACACAAATCAAATCAAATCAATTTATTTTTGTAAGGCCCAAAAAAACAGTTGCCTCTGAGGGCCACAGGGAGAAATGAATCAACAATGTCTGTGGTGGCGAGGGAGTCAGACAATGTCTGTGGTGGCGAGGGACGATGTCCCAGAGTCCTCTGTCCTTAGACCCTCCTTCTCGGCCAGGAAACAAAACAAAAGCACAAAAGCATGACATGTGACTTGTCAGTGTAACACACCCAGGGCCTGTGTGTGCCTATAAAAAGACCAGACCAGTAAAACAGTAATCAGGCCCAGGCAGCAGAGCGGAGCAGGCCCACATTATTTGACCACTGGCAGACAAACAGCATCTGTGCTTCTGCTCAGCACCACAGAGCCTTGGCATCCTCCTTCCTGTCAAACCAGAGCGGCTCTCATCTGGGCAACAGAGAAAAGTTTTTTAAAGGCCTGGTCAAACAGTAAGTCCTAATTGTGCCAACTAATATATCTGATCGTAAATGAGGACAATTCCCAGATTTTTCGGACTACAAGTAACGCTGGAGTAAAAGCCGCACCAGCCAAAAAATGCATAATAGAAGAAGAAAAAAACATATACTCCAGTGCAACCTATATAAAGTCGCATTTTTGGGGGAAATTTATTTGACAAAATCCAAGACTAAGAACAGACATTTAATCTTGAAATGCAATTTAAAGTAATAACAGATTAGAAAACAACATGGTGAATATGTGTACGTATGCTAACGCTAACACCTTCAGCTACATGAGGCACAGACAGAACTGTGGTAAGTGTCTGGTATGTTAACGTAACATATGAACAGTTATTCAGATAACTATAGCATAAAGAACATGCTAACAAGTTTACCAAAGCATCAGTTTTACCCCAAATCACTAAATCCATTGAATTCTTCTTCCTCTGTGTCACTTCTAAACAACTCCACAAACTCCAGAGGTAGAGGAAGTGCTGATTCTTCTTCTGCGTCGCTTAGAGCCTAGAGCGCCCTCTTGCGGTTGTCAGTGTGAAAATAACGAGCTAATAATAATAATAATGGGTGCGACTTATAATCGAAAAACTACGGTAAATAGATTAGAAACATAAAGAAAGCTTAAAATAGAATTGATTGTCTGGCTTAACACTGAATGCCATAAAGAGACAATAAAGACAAAGAAACATATTGGCTTTATTCAGTGAAGCTCTTTTTGACAAACACTGGCTGATGTTAAATACAGCCCCAGAGTTCAACAGATTCAAAGTGACCACTGTGACCAAAGCCCTGGAGGCGCTTATTCTGCTCTTTCACTTTGACAAAGACCTCCTAAAATAAGATCCACAGATGGGTCCGCCAAAGTCACTTTTAGAAACTTCACTGAACAGAAGAGAGTACAACGCATATCTGAAAACATTATACAAATACAGTAACTGCTTGCATCGCTGAATGATATTTGAGACTTTTGCACTCTTTTGTCAATAAGAGTTTAAATGTGGCTCCATCACAATTATGACTGAAGTTGTGATGCCATTAGCGGTCATGTCAGTGGTGGAAAGTGGAAAGGGAAGTAAGGTTGTAACCAGGCCGAGTGGCAGATGGCTCCTAAAGCACTGCTCTGACAGGTCGCCCAGGCACTGCCGCATTGAAGGGTGGGTCAAATGCAGATAATGCATTTCCCTCACAAGGGACACTGATAATGTAAAGTTGATACTGTTGTCTTCATTCTTTGGTCACCTGATATGTGTAACCTGTTTTGCTTGCATATAAAGAAAAAGTATTTTGCATGCACCAGCTGCTGTGACATGCACACCAGATAGTCACGTTATATTGATAATAAACCAGTTTGTGCTCTTTCAGGGGAGATTTGGTTAAACCTGCTGCTGATCGGGTTCAAGACGGGGTTAGAAATATGATCACTGTGTTCTTTTTGTTCTTCTTTTAAAATAAAGGCTGTTATGATTTGATGAGAGAGACTTTACCGTTACCAAATGTTTTGTAATATGCATTTTAATTCTATTTATTTTTGTAACGCCCAAAATCCCAGCAGCAGTTGCCTTGAAAGGCAACAGTGAAAACAGATTAAACAATGTTCATTGAGACTTGGCAATGTCCCAACATCTCGTGTCCTTTGACAAAATGTCCCAACATCTCGTGTCCTTTGACAAAATGTCCCAGCATCCCGTGTCCTTAGACAAATGTCCCAGCATCCTGTGTCCTTAGACAAATGTCCCAGCATCCTGTGTCCTTAGACAAATGTCCCAACATCTCGTGTCCTTTGACAAAATGTCCCAGCATCCCGTGTCCTTAGACAAATGTCCCAGCATCCTGTGTCCTTAGACAAATGTCCCAACATCCCGTGTCCTTAGACAAATGTATCAGCATCCCGTGTCCTTAGACAAATGTCCCAACATCTCGTGTCCTTTGACAAAATGTCCCAACATCTCGTGTCCTTAGACAAATGTCCCAACATCTCGTGTCCTTTGACAAAATGTCCCAGCATCCCGTGTCCTTAGACAAATGTCCCAGCATCCTGTGTCCTTAGACAAATGTCCCAACATCCCGTGTCCTTAGACAAATGTATCAGCATCCCGTGTCCTTAGACAAATGTCCCAACATCTCGTGTCCTTTGACAAAATGTCCCAACATCTCGTGTCCTTAGACAAATGTCCCAACATCTCGTGTCCTTAGACAAATGTCCCAGCATCCTGTGTCCTTAGACAAATGTCCCAGCATCCTGTGTCCTTTGACAAAATGTCCCAACATCTCGTGTCCTTTGACAAAATGTCCCAGCATCCCGTGTCCTTAGACAAATGTCCCAGCATCCTGTGTCCTTAGACAAATGTCCCAACATCTCGTGTCCTTAGACAAATGTCCCAACATCTCGTGTCCTTAGACAAATGTCCCAACATCTCGTGTCCTTAGACAAATGTCCCAACATCTCGTGTCCTTAGACAAATGTCCCAACATCTCGTGTCCTTTGACAAAATGTCCCAACATCTCGTGTCCTTTGACAAAATGTCTCAGCATCCCGCGTCCTTAGACAAATGTCCCAATATCTTCTGTCCTTAGACAAATGTCCCAAGCTTCCCTGTCCTCAGACGCTCGACCAGGAAAATTCTACCAAACTTCTTTGGGATAAAATAGAAACCTTGAGGAGTTCCACAGTGAAATAGAGATCCGACTCCTTCGAACAGACAGGTGGACGTGCTTCGATTTGCAAACATACATTGGAGCTGGAACCACTCGGGAGGAGAACCAGTTCTTCGAGGCAGATGAAGAACTGTTCATATCGTGTAGGGACTAGAAATGCACCGATCAATCGGCCGCCGATTAAAAAAGCCGGTTTTATGTCCAATCGGCCCCAATTGGTGACCGGCCGGTCACTGTCGTAATTTACGGTTTTCGGCCGATCAAACTGACCCACATGCGCGGTGCGTAGCAGCTCAACGCGCCCAGAGCAAAACAGCTAAAAACTAGCAAGACTCTTTCAGAGCGCGGCAGCCAAAGCGTCCAGTTTACATTCAGTCTATGTAAAGGCGCGAACACCTCCTGCGTTTTCCGCGGCGCGATTCCTGCTTTTTTGGCATGGAGCACGGCGCGCAGGTTACGTTTTGGCGTTTACCGCTCTAGACGCTTTGACAGGCATATAAGCTTCAAGGCGTTAAAATTGTTCGCCGCAGAAAAGTTCAGATTTGTTCAACTTTTCTGCGGCGAGGCGGCGCAGCAGCCAATCAGAGATGACGCTGCTTTTTGTTCTGTGTGTGTGTATCACACAAATATATAAGATAAGATAAGATAAGATATTCCTTTATTGTCCCACATGGGGAAATTTCATTAGATATATATATACATACATACATACATATATATAGTTATTTATTTTTCGACAAAATAAATTACATTTTATATTATAAAACGTGTGTCCTGTATACATGCACCTTTTTCATATATAAAATACTGGGTAGTTTGTGGGGAAATTAGCGGCTAGATAGAAAATCGGTATCGGAAAAAACGGTTTGGCAGGTCAGAACTCCTTAAAAAACGGAAATCGGTATCGGCCAAGAATTTTGCAATCGGTGCATCACTAGTAGAGACCATTTCTCCAGGCAGTTGAGGAGCATCTGGATCCACAGGTCATCAGTATTTGAATAAACTGGTTATGTAAATATTTGTTGCACTATCGGGAATCAACTTTCACATGAGGCAAATAACATTCGAAGTAAGCGAGTTCAAATCAAATAGACATCCACAAATACAAAAAACAAAGCCATTGTTATAACACTTTACAAGTTACAACACCTTTCTGAGATTACCTTGGACTATTTATCTACGTCATACTCAGATTCTGAAATAAAAGATTTTTGGTTCACAAGCCACTATTCTGAGTTCCTCACTTTGGGTTGCCAGATACTACCACAAAAAACACACTAATGGGCTTTGTATATGCCCGCTAATGGCAGTTTCAGTAATGATTGCACTGCCATAAATCATTAAGCCATATTTCTTTCAATTCTGTTTTGTTGGCGTTTAAAAGAAAGCCCTTCCCTATAACTCGTAAGCTCCTTTGTGACGTCAGGCAGTCACGGCAGGCCTGCACTTGCCGTGTGTGCGTATGGTGTGTTCATGTCAAGCGTTTGTGCAGCCATTGCCCGAGCGTTCCCGCAAGCCGACTGGACAAACCGCATTGTTGCACAGGCTAATTAACAGTCCCAATGGAGACGCTGTAATTGCAGCGCCATTCACAGCATATGACGTGGCGTACTAGGCGTTTTGCTCAACAAGACGGACTACAAATGTTAAAGAATATTAAGGCAATTGAAATAATAGCAAATGTTTCACTTTTTCAGTCACAAAATATAGACTACAGTTTTAGCCTACTTGAAAGAATCTACTCTCAAGTGTTTCTGTTGGCAGCATCATTCTGGCACTTGGTTGTCCACATGGAGATATTATTGCTGCTCTGGCTGGAATTTTGGTTTTATTTTTTTAAGTAAAACATGTGTGAATTTTGGATGGATAAAATACTATATTGTGTTGACTGTGTTTCTTCTGAGGGTTTTCCCTCCGTGGCCTTTTTGACACTCCTTTGGTCCAAACCAGTTGTATAGGTCAAAACGTAAATTAAGCTGGTAAAGTAGTGTGTGAGAAATAGTTTACATACTAGATACAGTACATTTGGCCATCATGTCCCCCTCGAGTCGGGTTAGGGTTAGGGACTCAGCAGCAGACTCAGCAGCAGCTCGCAATAACAATTCCAAATTTCAATACTTTGGCACACCGCTACTCTTATTGGCTCGAGCCATGTAGTTCCAACGGAATGGAACGCTCGAGTCTTGGTTCTTGCCAGGTTTCTTCTTCTTATTATTATTATTCTTTCAGGATCATTTTGCCACAACTTGGGTATTTTTGACCCCCTGAACATTGATGAATGTCACACATGGGGACATAGACGCAATCGGCTCGGCCCGAACTCAAATAAAATGTGTGTAAACAGTGACGACTAGTTCAAAAAACGAAAAAACATGAAACTCTTAATCTTTGGCTTAGGCACATGAAACTTGGGACAGTGATAGAGCTACCTTTACGAGTAAAACACACCTGGCAGCATCGCTCTATGATAAACAGGAAGTCAGCCATGTCGAATCAAAGTGGCGCCGCCACATTTAACTTTTTTTTTTTTCATAATCATACTTGTCCTAGGTTTTTTTGTCCGATTGAGCTCAAAACAACACTTTTTGCATCTAAAGAATTTAATAAATATATATTTTTAAATTATATTCTTTACGGTCTCTGCGTAACACGCCCTCAAAAAAGGCTTGATTTCCCGTTTTTTCTGATTGGAAATAATTAATACCCATGTAACAAATTTACTGTATAGCGCCCCCTACCCATTGTGTGAAAAACTCACCATTGTCTGATTTGTTTGAAACTCATGGGTTATATTCTCCTCGAGACGCCATGAAAAAAAGGGGCCAGCAGAGGCGCAATTAATGCCTTAACTTCCTCTTCCTCTTATTTTGATGGAACATTTCCTCTCGTGCCGTGGTCTTAGCGTTAGCATCAGGATTAGCGGTGGGTCTCTGTTGCTAGGTGACAGAGGTACAGGGAGGAGGTCTAAAGAATAAAGTCTAAAGAATAAAGAATAAAGAAGAAAGAAGAAAGAAGAAGAAAGAAGAAGAAGAAAGAATAAAGAAGAATAAAGTCTAAAGAATAAAGAATAAAGAAAGAAGAATAAAGAATAAAGAATAAAGTCTAAGAGAATAAAGTCTAAGCGAATAAAGTCTAAGAGAATGCTGTGTCGGGGCAATCGCGATCAAAACACGGTCGCGCGGGTGGTCGCCTTAAATTTAGAGAGCTTTAATTTTATTATTAGTTCTCTTATCATGGATCTTTTCTACAAATATTGTATTACTTTCAATTAGTGAGGTTGTCGTCCTTTAGTCGTTATGTCGATTAATCCGTGGATGGTGTCTTTGTCAACTTTTTATTGGAATTATAGCATATTGCGAGTGACTTGACAGTTTCATTTCCATTTTCAAATAAGGTTTACTCATACATACATACTTGTTGCGCCAGATCATTTTGAGCGCTCGTGCCAGTGCCGCGGCCTCTTTTAGTCGATCTATCAATGCACAGGGCATGTTTGTAGTCGACCACGGTTCTTTTTTACAATTACAAACACTTGAGCAGTATGAGGATGCAAAGGCTGCTAAAAAACAATTCCCTGCAAGAGCTTTATCATTCCATGACCAGGAAAAGCAGAGGAAGATAGCGGTCAGTACAGGAATGACCACAGGGATGCCCCCTCTGTGTCTCGTCCTATCACACGTCTCCAGACTTAAATGGGTCTTAGTGCTATCAGTGCCATCACAGCTCTGCTTCCTGTCAGGGGAGGCATGCAAACGCAGAGGTTATTTGGAAAGACGTGACTACAAGACATTTTGGATAAGTGAAAAGATGTTTTAGGCGGGTGGCTGAGATGATTAAATGTACAAGTACAATGGATGCAGTAAATGAATGCCGAGTACATAGTAATTACAAGTGACAAAACAAAGCATAATCAGCGACCAATTTCTTTCCCTTTTTCAAACAGTGTCTTGACAGCAGAAGAGAAGAGGCAGTGAAACACATTGTTAAAGATGACACAATATGCCGTTGTCTGATATATACAGTAGTTATAATCCCGTTGATCATTATTTTGTGCATTTTAAATAATATTTTATCTGCCTGTTAGCTTCCGATTGAAATCTGCAGTTCTGGATTCCACCAGCTTATTTTTGATTACAGTCAGTGGCTGCGGTGACATGCCGACTCAAAATCTGATTGTCAAATGTTTGGTATTATAAGTATTATTAAGATTATTAAAATTATATGTAAACTGCAACATTTTATTTGAGTAATCGTATTTCTTCCAGATCATGACTCCTCATCCGATTTTGAGGTTTGCGTGTCAAACTTAAAGTCTAAATTGGATGATAATCAGACTTGGAGGTGTGCGTGTAAATACAATAAGGCCAGTGTCACAGGAAAGCACCTGTAACTTGGCCTGATGGTGTCAGTGCCACCTGCTTGTCTCCATGGAGATAGACAAGTTTAATGCCAAAGCAATAACATCCATGGAGATAAGAAGGTGGTGAGCCCTCCACCAGGGATGTTACATAGTGCACCTCTAATTATATACACTGTTTAAGTGTTGAGAACAGACATCATTATTATTGACATAACAGTCTCTGATTAATGTTTTCCCCTTGCAGAAAAGAGAGTTTATCATTTACCAAGCATTTAACAGAGCATAAATAATGCCTAATTTGCACTGCTTATTTGCGACTAAGATGACTTAATAGTCCAACTCTACCTCTCCTCCTCTTGACACCCAATATCCCATCTCCCAGAGGCCCACCAGCACCCGCCTGGAGGCTGAGCAGATGTCATTGGCCTGAGCCCAGAGGAAATCACATGACACCCAATCCACCACGAGTGAGGCCCGTGCATCCACAGCTGTCCCCACACCTGCTCACATATGCTCACGCAGACACAGGAATATACACTTGTATTGACCCCAACATGGGTGGTATATATACTGTACACAATTAGAATTATATTGTCTATATAGAGCTTGAGACATAGGTTATCAGAAAATGTATAGTATTTCGATTGTTGTTTTGGAGCTAGAAAAAAATTTGAAAATTTAGTATATAATCAATTAAAAAGTTAAAGAAACAAAAACTTATCTGTGAGTAGAATATTCTATTCTATTGTACAAGAAAATAGTAAATGTATATTATCATTGCGATATCAAAATCTGTATCAAGTATCAAAGTGAGTTTGAAAGTTTAGTATTGTGACACTATTTCTTAACTTGAGTACAGCAGAACGCAACCGAACACCAAGTCAACATTAGGACCAAACCAGGACCAAACCAGGCCAACACGGGACCAAACCGGGACCAAACCAGGCCAACACGGGACCAAACCGGGACCAAACCAGGCCAACACGGGACCAAACCGGGACCAAACCAAGTGTGGATGCAGTCTTAGTTCAAGCTCCATCCAGCTTAACACAGTCTAATGAGTCTAAGACACATTGACTTAACTCAAACTTCCGCAGCCAAATGCAGAAGTGAAACCACAGAGACAACAGGTCCACCCTCCACATGTTTCCTTCACTCTGAATAAAAAGAAGAACAGGACATATATGGATATTTAGGAACTAAGCATGTGAGAACGCCACAGCAAATGTTTTCCACCAAACTTCCCCAACTGTGTCTAAACGTTTAATTCCTGAAAAATGTTTTGATGCCTGAATATAATAAAACAGGGGGAAAGTATTAATATTTGAGGAAACAGCAGCAGAACTTTGCTTTGTGGTTAGAGCGTGTGACCAGTACATCCTGCTGTTGAAGCCTTGGGCAAGGCACCTCGTTGCCTCTGTATGAATGTGGTGCGTCATGCTCTTTGAGGCAACTACAAACTACAAAAATAAATTGAATTGAATGTTGTGGTGATCAGGGCTGGTCGCACAGATTGGCAGCGTTGTTCCATAAGTCCGCCCAAGAGCAACTGTGGAACTGTGGAAAATAGCTTCAGGCTTAAGTAAATTACTTAACAAATTGGTCAACAACTAATTCTACAACTATTTCACAGCTGAACTCAAATCCAGAATTGCCTCATTATGAGTAAAATGACTTAACATTCTGGTACATGTCTGAGCAGCATCAGGCCAGGCCACCACACACTGTACAGTACCGTTTCTGCTGCCTCATCTCAAGAGTCAGACTGTGACCTAAAATCACTGCCTCCCTCAGTCAGCAGCTGAGCCCGGCTTTGTGCAACATCTCCATTAGAGTGTGACGTCTGAGAGGCCATTTAACAGATCTTTTGTGGTGTGCTACTGCAGACACATGCACTCGTGGTAATGTTGTGAAAAATAATCAGTCCTTATTTCACTTGAGCGTCGAGACAGCAGTGGCTCAGCGTGGTTAGAAAAACGTTTCCACACTAAGCCAATAGTCAGCACTTCAATTCAGTCAGCTACAGCCAATGTATGCCGTCATCGTGTCCTTGGGCAAGACACCAACACACCCATCTTGTGCCGATGTCAGTGATGGCTGTAGGTGCAGTTGTCACCAGGATTGTAGTCGAGTTTGAGTCACGCTCATGTTCTCATTGTCCGAGTCCGAGTCAAGAACGAGTCAAGTCCCAAGTCTCCCAGTGAAAGTCAGATTTAAGTCATCACCATCCAAAACCAAGTAATAGCATATTAAATACTATTATTTTACCAACTGTCACTCAGTGGGGCCTACAGGGAACTGTAAGCATCCCATAAACCTCAGTTCTTTTAGGTCATTTGAACGCTCTTGACTCTCTTGACATGGATCAGCCATCTCCAGCACTCTTATTCACCACAGTATATATAGCATTGTCATATTTGTTTGCCTAAGTAGAGCTGACAATGGGCTTCCATGTGCATACTTCCTCCACAGTCCACACCTGGCTTGTGTCACAGGAACTATGACCACTCATTTAAGCTATCCAACACCCAAACTATGAGGCATTCAGACCAACACAGGAAATGCTAGTGTTACAGGCAGATTATGTATGCTCACAAGAGAAGGAAAGGACACTTGAGAAACAATGAAGTATATTACATTACAGAGAGCTGAGAAGAGGGAGTACACGGGATGAATTAAAACCATAATGCAGTTAAGAGAGACTTGACTTTGAAGTTTGCCAGAGTGTTCAGTACCTCGGGCTATTCCTAAATGGGACAGAAAGTAAACTATCCTGCAGCATTAACATTCACATGTGCGTGCCTGCTCCGCTCCGCAAACACGCCGTCGGGACAAGCCTCCCAACTTCACGACCACGCGCAGTTTCACGCTGCTGCTGCTGAAAGAGAGCAGCGTTTGAGCCGAGCCGTTACCTGTTGATTTTGAGAGCAAACGCTCGTCTGTCCGCTGAGCCGAGTGAAGACATAGCGCGTGCGTTAAAAGTCCACTCCGGCGGCTCCCGGGACCCCGCGCGTGCTCCTCCTAAAGTCCTACGCTCTCCCCGCCTCGCTGTGCGTGTGTGTCACGGTCGCTCGGGCTGCTGTCATGTCAACACTCATGCGGCGAGTGACGGCGGCGGCGGCAGAGGGTTTCCTGGGTATAGACTTCCGCATTTGATTTGAGCCATCCCCGAGGGAGAGCCGCGCGCTTCAGACAGGACAGCCCCGGCACGAGCCGGAAAGACCATGGGAGAGGAGGAGGATGCGCCGCGTGCGCTCCCTCGCTGCCAGAAAGTGCACCTTGAGCACACGACAGCCATGGATCTATTATATTATCTACAGCCATGGGATAGACATAGGCCCGTTAATCTATCCATTCTAGGCTATAATTTCAATAATATGCCACCATTTATTTAATAACAAATTTACTATAAACTTCCACAAGATAAACTGGTTAATGCTTCAAATAAATGTGTTTATAAATTTATTTTATAGTGTGTCATCGAAGTCAGTAAAGGACAAAAGTCTTCATTTGAATAGTTCCATGGGCAAAGTAAGTACTTTGTATTGAGCCAAGACTGCAAAGATCATCTTTGCTGCCATCTAGCGGTCAGATTCCACAAGCACGCGCTACAAAAGTGAAACAAAACATTCAGCAAAATTTGTCACAACAATTTATTAAATGCAACACCTTGGAAGCAGCACTTACAAAGTCACTATGGAGCATGCATAAAAATATGTATCTATAGAGTTAGGGTTAACAGAGGAAAGATGAAACTGTGGGGCAAACCTTTCTCTAGTACTGACCTGAGATTCAAGGTCAGGGTTACAAAAGGCCTACAAGTTTTAACAAAGGAAAATCACAGGAAAAGCTTTAATATGTTTAAGGAATATTTTGGTTTGAAAAAACAGGACTTTTATGCAGTCCTACACACTTAAAAATTAACTTGGGTTATATTTTCTACTCAGAATTGGGATAAAATTACCCAACTTGTTGGGTTATTTTGAACCAAATTTTGTGTTGAATATATTTTTAAAAACAGGTCGAAAACCTGGCTTATACAACTAACATCTTTTAAATAAATATATATTTAGAAGATGGTTAAAGTGATTGCTGGTATAAGCCAGGTTTTCTGTTTAAATATTCAACCCAATTGTGTTTAAAATCAAATGTTAATTTACCAATAGAATGAAAATACACATAATAATAATAATACAACTGCATAATTGCATAAAAAAACTGTTTTATCTCTGTAAGTTATAAATCTATTAAAGCAGTCGGTGCATTTTATTTTCAACACAGTATATTAATATAAACGTTATAACCTTCACTTACTCACACTTCCCTCCAGTTTAAGAACTGCCAAACCATCCAACATCTCAAAGTGCAGGGCTCAGGGCCGAGGACACTTCAGTTTGACCATGTCACTGTAGGGAAAAAGAGAGAAACACATTTACAGCAAAAATGCACTATTTCTTCCAAGGGCACTAGTTTTTGAGTAGTGTCAAGTGAGTATGATTGTAAATACATGCAATAGAGTGGACAGAAGCTCAGCGCTGTACACACCTCAGCCTGCTAGACTGGACAGTCCACTGTGGAAAAATATAAGATATGGTCACATTTAAAGACATCTAATTATGAAACCATAATTTTATAGTCAATTTTAAAAAATGCAATATATTTAAATATTGTACATATGAGTGTGGTTCGAGGGGATATTCCTTCCTAGTCACATTTAGTGTATCTCGTGCCACTTTTCCTAACAGAGACATTAGTGTAGTAGTTGTTGTAATAATAATAATAATAATAATAATAATAAATATAGCCGCAAGCGGCAATGATCGGCCCTCGCTACGCCGCCGCCACGCCGCAATAGGAGGGGGCGCTAACGCGCCCCAATTGTCCTTTTATTACATCTACTGCTGAATCTGTGACGCGGCCACATGTTCTCCCCTTTGTTTTACCATCAAAAAGCAATTTTATTTTGAATTCTTGGCAAAATGTGCGGCTTTGCCGCACAGACACCGTGACTCTTAGAATAAAAATGTGGATAACTTTTGATGGTCCACCCCTGAAGATGAGTCTCACCAAATTTCAGGTTAATATGTCTAACGCCCTAAGAGGAGTTCGTGAAAGTCTAAAGTGTAAACATGTTCTGGCGATTTCCCCATTGGAATAACATGGAAGGTTTCGGTCATCGTTACGGCAAAGCCATAACAATTATGACATGGGTCTCATTGACTTTTTTGATGGGGATGCTAAAATTGAGTTGTGTGTCAAATTTCATATAATTTCGCAAAACTAAATATTTAACCTCCATATAAAATCTGTAGGGGGCGCTGTGGCTCCAAATTAATTTATTTCACTTCAAGTAGGTTTAGGGCAAAGAGTTTAACAACTGATTCTAATTTGACGCAATTCGGACTTTATCTGCGCAAACGGCAGAAATGTTAAATTTGGGAGATTTCTGAAATTCTTGCTACAGTTTGCGGCTTTGCCGCACAGAGACCGTGACAGGTATCAATGTAATTTGGATAACTTTTGATGTCCCACTCCTCAGTAGCATTTTCACCAAATTTCAGCTTTTTAGGGCCAACGCCCTGGGAGGAGTTCGTAAAAGTACGACGTTTGGAAAAACTCCGAAGTCATGTTTAGCCATTTTTGAAGCAATATGGCCGACATTTGGTTGGACGGACGGCGTTGCCGTAATAATATTTTTTACTTCTCTTGTCACCATCTACCTCTGCGCCAAATTTCATGATTCTACGATCAGATTTTTTTTGGGTCATTTCCCATCTCTCAATGCATTTTTGGTACATTTGGGGGCGCTGACGCGCCAATTTTTTAATTTTAGAAAAGGGAAATAGCCAGAATGTAGAGAGGCACGATTTTTAGAGGTGTGAACATTTTTGTGACTTTTCGTCAATGTTCACTGGGTGAAAAATAGGGGGGTTGGTCCCGAGAAGAAGAAGAAGAAGAAGAAGAAGAAGAAGAAGAAGAAGAAGAAGAAGAAGAAGAAGAAGAAGAAGAAGAAGAAGAAGAAGAAGAAGAAGAAATATAGCCGCAAGCGGCAATGATCGGCCCTCGCCACGCCGCCGCCACACCGCCGCCACGCCGCAAGAGGAGGGGGCGCTAACGCGCCCCAATTGTCCTTTTATTACGCCTACTGCTGAATCTGTGACGCTGTCACATCTTCTCCCCTTTGTTTTACCATCAAAAAGCTATTTTATTTTGAATTCTTGGCAAAATGTGCGGCTTTGCCGCACAGACACCGTGACTCTTTGAATGAAAATGTGGATAACTTTTGATGGTCCACGCCTGAAGATGAGTCTCACCAAATTTCAGGTTAATAGGGCTGACGCCCTGGGAGGAGTTTGTGAAAGTCTAAAGTGTAAACATGTTCTGGCGATTTCCCCATTGGAATAACATGAAAGGTTTCGGTCATCGTTACGGCAACGCCATAACAATTATGACATGGGTCTCATTGACTTTTTTGATGGGAATGCTAAAATTGAGTTGTGTGTAAAATTTCATATAATTTCGCAAAACTAAACATTTAACCTCCATATAAAATCTGTAGGGGGCGCTGTGGCGCCAAATGAATTTATTTCACTTCAAGTAGGTTTAGGGCAAAGAGTTTAACAACTGATTCTAATTTGACGCAATTCGGACTTTATCTGCGCAAACGGCAGAAATTTTAAATATGGGAGATTTCTGAAATTCTAGCTACAGTTTGCGGCTTCGCCGCACAGAGACCATGAGAGGTATCAATGTAATTTGGATAACTTTTGATGTCCCACTCCTCAGTAGCATTTTCACCAAATTTCAGCTTTTTAGGGCCAACGCCCTGGGAGGAGTTCGTAAAAGTACGACGTTTGGAAAAACTCCGAAGTCATGTTTAGCCATTTTTGAAGCAATATGGCCGACATTTGGTTGGGCGGACGGCGTTGCCGTACTAATATTTTTTACTTCTCTTGTCACCATCTACCTCGGCGCCAAATTTCATGATTCTACGATCAGATTTTTTTTGGGTCATTTCCCATCTCTCAATGCATTTTTGGTACATTTGGGGGCGCTGACGCGCCAATTTTTTTTATTTTAGAAAAGGGAAATAGCCAGAATGTAGAGAGGCACGATTTTTAGAGGTGTGAACATTTTTGTGACTTTTCGTCAATGTTCACTGGGTGAAAAATAGGGGGGTTGGTCCCGAGAAGAAGAAGAAGAAAAAAGAATTAAAGCCGCAAGCGGCATCCAACGGCCCTCGCGGGCCGCCGGCCTTCCGACTCTGCGCTTTCGACTTGATAAAGATGGCGCCCTTATTGTGTCTTGAATTAAAAAAGAACTTGACAGACGGCGACACATTGGACATGGCCAATCCAGTGCAAATGAACACAAGTGTCAGTCAAATTTGCTGCGCCGCCGCACAGAGACCGTAGCACTTGGAATAAAAATATGGATAACTTTTGATGCCGCGCTTGTGTAGATGATATTTCCCAAAGTAAAGGTTGATCGAGCTATTGCCCACGGAGGAGTTTGTTAAAGTTGAAGCGTAAATGTGAACATTTCAAGGATTTGGCGTTTTTCCCATTTGTGACAGTATATTTGCAGCTCCACGGCACAGAGACCGTACCACTTAAAATCAAAATATGGATAACTTTTGATGCCCTGTTTGTGTAGATGATTTTCCCCAAATATGAGCTTGATCAGGCAATCGCCCTAGGAGGAGTTCGTTGAAGTGTGAAGCGTAAAAATGTGGTCATTTTAGAGATTTCGCTGTTTTCCTATTTCTGACATATTTGCAGCTCCACGGCACAGAGACCGTAGCACTTGAAATCAAAATATGGATACGTTTTGATGCCCCGCTTGTGTAGATGATATTCTCCAAATATGAACTTGATCGGACAATCGCCCTAGGAGGAGTTCATTAAAGTGTGAAGCGTAAAAATGTGGTGATTTGAGCGATTCTGCGATTTTCCCATAAGGATAACATGGGATGTTTCTGTCATCGCTACGGTTACGCCGTACAAAATATGACTTTGGCTCTCATACTTGTATGATCAGGATGGCAAATTAGAATTTTGTGCAAAATATCATGTCATTTGGAAAAACTCTATTGTTTATAGGCCACTCTGAAGGCCAAATAGTCAGAATTCTGGGAAACGTTTGCGGCTCCGTCGCACAGAGACCGTAAAAGTTATCCTTAAAATTTGGATAACTTTAGATGCACCACTTGTCTAGAGGACGTACACCGATTTTGAGGTTGGTGGGCAAAACGCACTAGGAGGACTTCGTTAAAGTGTAAAACATAAAAATGTGGTAATTTGAGAGATTTGGTGGTTTTCCCATAGGGATAACATGGGAGGTTTCTGTCATCGCTACGACAACGCCGTAAAAAATTAGGCATTTTTGTGATTGGCTTTTGTGATCGGGACGACAAAATAGAATTTTGGGTAAAGTTTAGACAATTTTGGTAAAACTAATTTTTGACCTTCAATGTTAATTTAAAGGTCACTCTGTAGGGGGCGCTATCACTGCCATTTCAATTTTGTCAGCCTAAACTGGTCCAAACTAGAAAGTTTAACAACTGATTCAAATTTGGTCCTAATCGGACTGGTTTTGATCAAATGGGAGCAATTTTTAGACCTGCAATATTCCAAAATAAGTTGTCCAACTTTGCGGCTGCGCCGCACACAGACCGTAAAAGGTATCTCAAAAAATTGAATAACTTTAGATGCCCCACTTGTCCAGAGGACGTACGCCGATTTTGAAGTCGGTGGGCAAAACGCCCTAGGAGGAGTTCGTCAAAGTTTGACGTAAACAAAATGGCTAACTCAGCTTGTTTTCATTTTCAAAGGAAGATGGCGGCCATAGGGTAAGTTTGGGGGCGTGGCCACAATGATTTTTTTTGTTTATCCTCACGAGAGGAATGCGTGTCCCGAATTTCGTAGCTTTACGCCAAAGTTGACCTCGGGGCGTCTCCCATAGGCGCAATGTATTTTGACTTTTGTCGGTGGCGCTGTCGCGCCATTTTTTAACGAAAAAAAAAATGGCCCAGAAAAAATAAAATTTTTCGCCGATTCTGAATTTTGGGCAAAGTTTGGTGAGTTTTTGAGCATGTTCAGGGGGTCAAATTAGAGATCAAAGCGCTGAAGAAGAACAAGAAAAATTAAAGCCGCAAGCGGCATCCAACGGCCCTCGCGGGCCGCCGGCCTTCCGACTCTGCGCTTTCGACTTGATAAAGATGGCGCCCTTATTGTGTCTTGAATTAAAAAAGAACTTGACAGACGGCGACACATTGGACATGGCCAATCCAGTGCAAATGAACACAAGTGTCAGTCAAATTTGCTGCGCCGCCGCACAGAGACCGTAGCACTTGGAATAAAAATATGGATACCTTTTGATGCCCCGCTTGTGTAGATGATTTTTCCCAAAGTAAAGCTTGATCGAGCTATTGCCCACGGAGGAGTTTGTTAAAGTGTGAAGCGTAAATGTGAACATTTCAAGGATTTGGCGTTTTTCCCATTTGTGACAGTATATTTGCAGCTCCACGGCACAGAGACCGTACCACTTAAAATCAAAATATGGATAACTTTTGATGCCCCGTTTGTGTAGATGATTTTCCCCAAATATGAGCTTGATCGGGCAATCGCCCTAGGAGGAGTTCGTTAAAGTGTGAAGCGTAAAAATGTGGTGATTTTAGAGATTTCGCTGTTTTCCCATTTCTGACATATATTTGCGGGTCCGCCACACAGAGACCGTACCACTTAAAATCAAAATATGGATAACTTTTGATGCCCCGTTTGTGTAGATGATTTTCCCCAAATATGAGCTTGATCGGGCAATCGCCCTAGGAGGAGTTCGTTAAAGTGTGAAGCGTAAAAATGTGGTGATTTTAGAGATTTCGCTGTTTTCCCATTTCTGACATATATTTGCGGGTCCGCCACACAGAGACCGTACCACTTAAAATCAAAATATGGATAACTTTTGATGCCCCGTTTGTGTAGATGATTTTCCCCAAATATGAGCTTGATCGGGCAATCGCCCTAGGAGGAGTTCGTTAAAGTGTGAAGCGTAAAAATGTGGTGATTTTAGAGATTTCGCTGTTTTCCCATTTCTGACATATATTTGCGGGTCCGCCACACAGAGACCGTAGCACTTAGAATCAAAATATGGGTAAGTTTTGATGCCCCGCTTGTGTAGATGATATTCTCCAAATATGAACTTGATCGGACAATCGCCCTAGGAGGAGTTCATTAAAGTGTGAAGCGTAAAAATGTGGTGATTTGAGCGATTCTACGATTTTCCCATAAGGATAACATGGGATGTTTCTGTCAACGCTACGGTTACGCCGTACAAAATATGACTTTGGCTCTCATACTTTTATGATCAGGATGGCAAATTAGAATTTTGTTCAAAATATCATGTCATTTGGAAAAACTCTATTGTTTATAGGCCACTCTGAAGGCCAAATAGTCAGAATTCTGGGAAACGTTTGCGGCTCCGTCGCACAAAGACCGTAAAAGTTATCCTTAAAATTTGGATAACTTTAGATACACCACTTGTCTAGAGGACGTACACCGATTTTGAGGTTGGTGGGCAAAACGCACTAGGAGGACTTCGTTAAAGTGTAAAACATAAAAATGTGGTAATTTGAGAGATTTTGTGGTTTTCCCATAGGGATAACATGGGAGGTTTCTGTCATCGCTACGACTACGGCGTAAAAATTTAGGCATTTTTGTGATTGGCTTTTGTGATCGGGACGGCAAAATAGAATTTTGGGTAAAGTTTAGACAATTTTGGTAAAACTAATTTTTGACCTTCAATGTTAATTTAAAGGTCACTCTGTAGGGGGCGCTATCACTGCCATTTCAATTTTGTCAGCCTAAACTGGTCCAAACTAGAAAGTTTAACAACTGATTCAAATTTGGTCCTAATCGGACTGGTTTTGATCAAATGGGAGCAATTTTTAGACCTGCAATATTCCAAAATAAGTTGTCCAACTTTGCGGCTGCGCCGCACACAGACCGTAAAAGGTATCTCAAAAAATTGAATAACTTTAGATGCCCCACTTGTCCAGAGGACGTACGCCGATTTTGAAGTCGGTGGGCAAAACGCCCTAGGAGGAGTTCGTCAAAGTTTGACGTAAACAAAATGGCTAACTCAGCTTGTTTTCATTTTCAAAGGAAGATGGCGGCCATAGGGTAAGTTTGGGGGCGTGGCCACAATGTTTTTTTTTGTTTATCCTCACGAGAGGAATGCGTGTCCCGAATTTCGTAGCTTTACGCCAAAGTTGACCTCGGGGCGTCTCCCATAGGCGCAATGTATTTTGACTTTTGTCGGTGGCGCTGTCGCGCCATTTTTTTACGAAAAAAAAAATGGCCCAGAAAAAATAAAATTTTTCACCGATTCTGAATTTTGGGCAAAGTTTGGTGAGTTTTTGAGCATGTTCAGGGGGTCAAATTAGAGATCAAAGCGCTGAAGAAGAACAAGAAAAATAATAATAATAATAATAATAATAATATTTTTAGCAAAAACAATATAGCCGTTTTTACTATAACAACAAATGATACATCGTTTGAAAGCTCTAAGCCTTCCCGATGCCGCCATGGGGTGGAATTATCATTACGAGCGCTTACGCGCTCGTCACTCCCTATTCCGTCGGGATGCCCCGCCCACTCCCCATAGACTTCCATTGATTTGAGCAGATACAAGCATGGCCCATGCCTGCGGCATGGATTCTCGCATACGGGACGATGCCAGGAGGGTTTTTGGAGGAATGCAGCGCTTCGCGCTGCTGTTGTCAACAATTAGTGAATGGGCTACGCCCATTCACTAATTGTTGACTATTTCTGTCATAGCAGGAGTAAGTATGCATGATCCATGCCTTCGGCATGGGCTAGTTCACTGTACTTGCCAGGGGCGACGGGGTACCAAACATGCGGGCTGCGCCCGCATGTTTGGTCAGACAGTTGCAACGCTGCCTTCGGCAGCGTTGCGGGAGCAATAGGCCCTCCCCCTGCTGGGGCTCGGGCCTAATAATAATAATAATAATAATAATAATATTTTTAGCAAAAACAATATAGCCGTTTTTACTATAACAACAAATGATACATCGTTTGAAAGCTCTAAGCCTTCCCGATGCCGCCATGGGGTGGAATTATCATTACGAGCGCTTACGCGCTCGTCACTCCCTATTCCGTCGGGATGCCCCGCCCACTCCCCATAGACTTCCATTGATTTGAGCAGATACAAGCATGGCCCATGCCTGCGGCATGGATTCTCGCATACGGGACGATGCCAGGAGGGTTTTTGGAGGAATGCAGCGCTTCGCGCTGCTGTTGTCAACAATTAGTGAATGGGCTACGCCCATTCACTAATTGTTGACTATTTCTGTCATAGCAGGAGTAAGTATGCATGATCCATGCCTTCGGCATGGGCTAGTTCACTGTACTTGCCAGGGGCGACGGGGTACCAAACATGCGGGCTGCGCCCGCATGTTTGGTCAGACAGTTGCAACGCTGCCTTCGGCAGCGTTGCGGGAGCAATAGGCCCTCCCCCTGCTGGGGCTCGGGCCTAATAATAATAATAATAATATTTTTAGCAAAAACAATATAGCCGTTTTTACTATAACAACAAATGATACATCGTTTGAAAGCTCTAAGCCTTCCCGATGCCGCCATGGGGTGGAATTATCATTACGAGCGCTTACGCGCTCGTCACTCCCTATTCCGTCGGGATGCCCCGCCCACTCCCCATAGACTTCCATTGATTTGAGCAGATACAAGCATGGCCCATGCCTGCGGCATGGATTCTCGCATACGGGACGATGCCAGGAGGGTTTTTGGAGGAATGCAGCGCTTCGCGCTGCTGTTGTCAACAATTAGTGAATGGGCTACGCCCATTCACTAATTGTTGACTATTTCTGTCATAGCAGGAGTAAGTATGCATGATCCATGCCTTCGGCATGGGCTAGTTCACTGTACTTGCCAGGGGCGACGGGGTACCAAACATGCGGGCTGCGCCCGCATGTTTGGTCAGACAGTTGCAACGCTGCCTTCGGCAGCGTTGCGGGAGCAATAGGCCCTCCCCCTGCTGGGGCTCGGGCCTAATAATAATAATAATAATAATAATAATATTTTTAGCAAAAACAATATAGCCGTTTTTACTATAACAACAAATGATACATCGTTTGAAAGCTCTAAGCCTTCCCGATGCCGCCATGGGGTGGAATTATCATTACGAGCGCTTACGCGCTCGTCACTCCCTATTCCGTCGGGATGCCCCGCCCACTCCCCATAGACTTCCATTGATTTGAGCAGATACAAGCATGGCCCATGCCTGCGGCATGGATTCTCGCATACGGGACGATGCCAGGAGGGTTTTTGGAGGAATGCAGCGCTTCGCGCTGCTGTTGTCAACAATTAGTGAATGGGCTACGCCCATTCACTAATTGTTGACTATTTCTGTCATAGCAGGAGTAAGTATGCATGATCCATGCCTTCGGCATGGGCTAGTTCACTGTACTTGCCAGGGGCGACGGGGTACCAAACATGCGGGCTGCGCCCGCATGTTTGGTCAGACAGTTGCAACGCTGCCTTCGGCAGCGTTGCGGGAGCAATAGGCCCTCCCCCTGCTGGGGCTCGGGCCTAATAATAATAATAATAATATTTTTAGCAAAAACAATATAGCCGTTTTTACTATAACAACAAATGATACATCGTTTGAAAGCTCTAAGCCTTCCCGATGCCGCCATGGGGTGGAATTATCATTACGAGCGCTTACGCGCTCGTCACTCCCTATTCCGTCGGGATGCCCCGCCCACTCCCCATAGACTTCCATTGATTTGAGCAGATACAAGCATGGCCCATGCCTGCGGCATGGATTCTCGCATACGGGACGATGCCAGGAGGGTTTTTGGAGGAATGCAGCGCTTCGCGCTGCTGTTGTCAACAATTAGTGAATGGGCTACGCCCATTCACTAATTGTTGACTATTTCTGTCATAGCAGGAGTAAGTATGCATGATCCATGCCTTCGGCATGGGCTAGTTCACTGTACTTGCCAGGGGCGACGGCGTACCAAACATGCGGGCTGCGCCCGCATGTTTGGTCGAACAGTTGCAACGCTGCCTTCGGCAGCGTTGCGGGAGCAATAGGCCCTCCGCCCTGCTGGGGCTCGGGCCTAATAATATTCCGATGCGAAAACAATGTTTCCCATTTTTCAAATATCATAAACTATACATTTTCGGAAAGTGCTTGCGCTTTCCTACCTCATGGTGTGGGTCCCTGGTCACTGACGGGTACTTTCGTTAATTTTGAGTGGGCTCCGCCCACTTTGTGTTTTTGGCCCTCTATACAGTAATAATGTTCAATTTTTGCATTACATGCTTATATGCACGGAACATGCAAGAGACGGGGAACGTATTCGTGAACTACTTGGCGCAAATGAGTGCTTTATATGGGGATGACGACCGCTTTGCGGTCGTCATCTCAATGTAAAGTGCTCGTTTAGTGCGCACTTTAGCACGGGCTTCGCCCGTTTACAACGGTAATGTTCCATTTTCCCACTAATAATTAGTATGCACGGGGCGTGCGTGAGTGAAGGAGTGCGTTAGTGAGTGTTTGGAAGTGGGCGAGCGCTTCGCGTTCGATTTCGTGCGCACTAGGTGCGCACTTTCGCAGCCGTGCTTCGCACGGCCTTACGAGATTAACAGGCCTCTCGCCAGCTTGTGGCGCTCGGGCTTAATAATAATAATAATAATAAATATAGCCGCAAGCGGCAATGATCGGCCCTCGCCACGCCGCCGCCACACCGCCGCCACGCCGCCACGCCGCAAGAGGAGGGGGCGCTAACGCGCCCCAATTGTCCTTTTATTACGCCTACTGCTGAATCTGTGACGCGGCCACATGTTCTCCCCTTTGTTTTACCATCAAAAAGCTATTTTATTTTGAATTCTTGGCAAAATGTGCAGCTTTGCCGCACAGACACCGTGACTCTTTGAATGAAAATGTGGATAACTTTTGATGGTCCTGAAGATGAGTCTCACCAAATTTCAGGTTAATAGGGCTGACGCCCTGGGAGGAGTTTGTGAAAGTCTAAAGTGTAAACATGTTCTGGCGATTTCCCCATTGGAATAACATGAAAGGTTTCGGTCATCGTTACGGCAACGCCATAACAATTATGACATGGGTCTCATTGACTTTTTTGATGGGGATGCTAAAATTGAGTTGTGTGTCAAATTTCATATAATTTCGCAAAACTAAACATTTAACCTCCATATAAAATCTGTAGGGGGCGCTGTGGCGCCAAATGAATTTATTTCACTTCAAGTAGGTTTAGGGCAAAGAGTTTAACAACTGATTCTAATTTGACGCAATTCGGACTTTATCTGCGCAAACGGCAGAAATTTTAAATATGGGAGATTTCGTGCGCACTACGTGCGCACTTTTGCAGCCGTGCTTCGCACGGCCTTACGAGATTAATAGGCCTCTCGCCAGCTTGTGGCGCTCGGGCCTAATAATGATTGTAAATGTCAATTGACACATTTATGTTGTATGGTAAGGTTTTGCTTTTATTTTGGTAACTTCCTGTCTAACCAGAAGTGGTCGTGAAGTCTACTTGACACTGAGAAAAGGACGCTTGTTCAAGTAAATTGAACAACGATAAACTGACAAAACCGGGGACAAAACACGGACAAAACACAAACAAACTCAAGGATCTAGCTACAGTCGACAGGGGAACAAGGTCTGTAGTTAAAACGACTGTATTAATGAAAGATTTGAAATGTTTATTTGACGAATATGTTGGGAAATATTGTACTAATGTAATGAACTAGAAATATGGTGATTTACGGCCAAAATGTAATTTTTTTTTTTTTTTTTTTTTTAATTCTGTCTAGCTCTTACGTTGGTTGAATGACAAAGAAAAGGAACCATTAAACGACATTTAACCATCACTTCTGGCTTTTTCAATTCGACTGGACGCTATAATGATAATAATATTTCTGAATCACCTGGAATTGTAATCATCGAACCATCTATCATTTTGGTTTGTGTTGTTGATGCCGCTTAAAAGATCTGATTAATGGCAAATGAAATACCCTAACCCACAATGAAAGAACAGCGTGCAATTTGGTGACATTTTTAGACAATGTGCTGTGTAAATGTAAAAAGTTAGTTGTTGGAACTGCTCAGGTACAATTACATATCATTTTTATAAAAGATGTGGGGACATTCCAATTGACACAAATTAAATTCCTGGAGCCTGATCTCATGTGGAGTCACTGGAGTCTTTTCAATACAGCTGACAGACACACAACTTCCCAGATCCACAGCAATACCCTTGCCAAAACTATAAAGACGGAGGATAAATGTTCTTCACTTATGCCATGGAAGTACGATGAGATAGATAAGATAAGATATTCCTTTATTGTCCACACATGGGGAAATTTCATTGTTGCAAAGCAGGTGATACAGAGGAAAAGGACAGATAATTATAGGAAGTTTTAAAAACACATTTCCTATTAAGGAATGGAGGGGAAAATAAAGATAAAATAAAATAAGAACAGCTAGCGTAAGACAAGATAATACTAATAATAGTGGTAAAGTAAACACTATTTTCATCAGTTACATGCACATGAATGTGACATTATTGCATGTGAATACGACAGTAATTTCACATGAATATGACGGTATTGCACATGGTTAAGTCAGTATTGCACATGAATATGACGGTATTGCACATGGTTAAGTCAGTATTGCACATGAATATGATGGTATTGCACATGGTTAAGTCAGTATTGCACATGTTCAGGGCAAATAGTGTTTGTTATAAAGTCTGACAGCAGCAGGAAGGAAAGACCTGCGAAACCTCTCCTTCACACAGATCCATGACTTGTGCGTACTCGGGCGTGTTCTAAAGTGTGTGGGGGGGAAATACTACATTTGCAGCTTGTTTTGTTCTTTCTGACAGAACGCACAACTTCTCTACTTGCTCACTTGATTGTGTCTGACATGTTTGGGGCGTGGAGGCATCTCTGGAGACAGGCAGACAGTCGTGCTGCGGCAGCGGTCAAAGAAGACGATCACGGTGCGTCTGTTTTAAGTCACCGCTCAACCAAAGCGCTCACTCCGCAGCTTCACGCGCACGCACCAACGTCACGTCTCCGCCCGGCCGAGCTCCCCGCGTGAACACAACAAGCGCACAAACCGGACAGCCCATGTGTGTGTGCGTGCGTGTGTGTGTGTGTGTCACGTGACCGGGAAGGAGCAGGAGAAGGGAGGAGAGGAAAAAAGGAGCAACAAGAACGAAAGAAGACTGATCAAGATAAGAAGGAGGACTCCGCCAAGGGTGAGGCTGTGTACTTTTGGATACTGTGGATACTTAGAGCAGCTTGTTAGAAGGTTATTAATCCCGCGTCGATATGGACACAAAAACAACGCTGCTGTAGTCTGGGGCTTTTGTCAACTTAAAATGCTGATGGAGGCACATTTTTGCAAAAGCGGCCAGATGGAGCTGGCTTTGTCACTTGAATACATAAATGACACCTCTGTCATCCACTCACGCGTCAAAAGATTGCGATCAGACATTTAAGAGGAGATTATGCACCGGGATCACGTGGTTCTGTTTGATTTACATTTGGTGTCTTGGTGTTTTAGGCAAATGCGGGAGAACAGAAGGAATGAAGACGTGTAAAGCGTTATTACAGGTAAGAATAATATTGCAAACAGCAGTGGAACTGCTTTATTGATCTTCTTAAGGTGGATTGTTGTTGCTGGTGTGGGCTCTGGATCAGAGCCGCACATGTGACTGTGCAGCATATAATCCAATAACTCCTTCACTTTTCCCATATCAGTATTTATAGGTCAACACACTGCTCTCCTGGCACAATATGTTGCTTATAAACTTTACCAAATGGAAACTCTTCATGTGAATATTTGCAGGCCCATTTATTGACTTAAACTAAGAAATGTCCTTAATTCTTTAATAAAAAGGAAAATTAGGTTTGTAATATCAAATAGCCCATTGAACCTTGTTTCTTTGTGTTCTACTATTGTAAAATGTTATGCTCTGAGATGAGCATAACATTTGATGAAACATTAACATCGCTAAGAGTCATCATTACAAAGATGTACCAAATAGATGTTGTGCTTTTGTTTCCACAGATAATTAAAGCCATTGTTGGAAAGAGGAAGAGGAGTCAGAATGAAGCTGAATGAGCGGAGTGTGGCTCACTATGCCACATGTGATTCCCCTCCAGACAAAACCGGTTTCTTGTTTAAAAAAGGTGAGCGGAACACGGCCTATCACCGCCGCTGGTTTGTGCTGAAGGGAAACATGCTGTTCTACTTCGAGGAGCGAGACAGCCGCGAGCCGATAGGTGTCATTGTCCTGGAGGGCTGCACTGTGGAGCTGTGTGAATCAGCAGAGGAATTTGCCTTTGCTGTAAAGTTTGACTGTGCCAAAGCTCGGATCTACAAGATGGCGGCTGAAAGCCAGGCAGCCATGGAGTCGTGGGTGAAAGCCTTGTCCAGGGCCAGCTTTGACTACATGCGGCTGGTGGTGAAGGAGCTGGAGAGGCAGCTGGAGGAGGTCCAGGAGACACAGGGGGGCGTGTCCGGTAAACCCAGGTCCATCAGGAGAAAACAGGCTGTTCGCTCCAGGTCAGGGGCCTCCTCTTCTTCCTCATCCTCCTCTTCACTGTCCTCTGCCGCCAGCGCTCCAGCCATGTCTGCTGCTTTCTCTGCCCAAAAGAGTGCCCAGGATGAGGCCTCGTCCAAAGAAAATGGAGTGGCGTGGAGTAAAGGTCCAGCTGCCATGTCTAACGGCTCCATTGAGGGGGCGTCGTCCTGTGCGTCCTGGGATGGCAGTGAGGACTCTGGGATCATAATGAACGCACGGGTTGAGGGGGTGAGAGCACCCCCTGTGCCCCCTCGGAGGATGGGTGCTTCACTGGAGAACCCCTTCTCCCCGGGGACAGGCTGCTTCTCAAAACTCCATGACTGGTACGGCAGAGAGGTGCAGGAGCTGAGAGCCGAGTGGCTGGAGAGCCAATAAAAGCCACTTTGTCACTTTAGTTTGACCTATGATATTATCATTCCAACAGATTTTTCTGCCTTTTTGAACCTCTCTAAAGGCAAAGATCTGAATGTGAGACTTGTTGTGCCAATCTAAATTACATTTTCCTTATGTTACAAAGAATCATTCGACATGTTTGTCATATACTAAGTATACTGTATAATCGAGTGGTATAAGTTGATCTTATATTACTGCCACATTCCCAAGATTTTACCAGTTTGATCCCTTTTTTCAGTCCCTTCCTTAAACAGTCTTTCATACAATTTTTTTCAAACCCATCCAATCAAACCAGTCATACATTCTTAAAGGGGTTTTGTATTAGTTGTATTGATATAGCCAATTTTTTGTACTTTTATACTATTCCAAATGGTGTAATGCAACATTTTTGGTGGAGGGTCCACTTCTCTCCATGGGGCTTTGGAATGTTTAGTAATATGGCATTAAACATGTTTATCTCTATGGAGACAAGCGAGTGATGCAACTTATCCAAGGTACAGGTCAGATTTGTGGAGGGATGTTTTTTCCCTTTCCTTTTGGCTCGTAGGCTTTATTAGAATGGGAAAGGACATTGCAGGTATTTGAGCTATAAAAGAAATGAAAATAATTCAAGATGGATAAGCTAAAGCCATACTATGGAACATTTCAGACAGCACAATAACATCTCCATAGAGAAAAGTAGGCTGCGACAATACACAAGAAAAGTTACACAGTCCATCTTTACCATGATGATTATTGTGCAATTATTTGTGTTAATGAAAGCAGAAAGATGTGACATTTATTAAAATCACAATCATCTGTTGCTGATGTTTTCTGGAGGAATTTGAACTTGCTCGGAGTTGAACGTTTTTGACTCTCGGATCACTTACGCAGAGGAATGTGCCCGCTCTGAGTGGAACTGACATTGGCCGTAAACAAAAGGCCCCCGGGCGTCTCCGGACACTTGACTGCAGGAGCTGGGTAATCGCCAATGTCCGAGAATGCCCTGAGCCACTTGTCAGGGTATTTTTGGCACCTGTTTGCCAGCAGCCAGACGATGCTTTGTCATGAGAGCACTTTAGTTCTCCCTTCTCTGTCTAGATTCCCAACTCTGTAATTTGTAGCAGTTAACACAAATTTTCTGTGATTTCAGTCTTTATAACATTACTGGCTGATGGTTTATAGACAATTCCTGTACTTTTAACCATTCAAAAACCCGTAGATAGAGGTGGTGGGTGATGCTGGCAAAAAAACATTCATTTATTTTTATTTGTTTTTTGTTTCAATCATATACCAAGTAATAATGGCAAGTACTGCAATATCGGTTTGATTCTGATACAACTGAGTATTCTCTAAAAATGCATTCAAACTCTTAGGCAATCCTTATCTTTGCTCCACGGCAGCTAATATATATATATAGATTATAAACAATGTATTCCGAATTACAATTGCATTTTTTTTTGTTCAAATTTTTAAGAATTTATATTTTTGCATTAGATTAAATACTTTTCAAAACCTCGGTCAGTATCGATATATAATCATAATTTGGTATAAATGCGCCGATCACTACAGTCCAAAAGAAACATACCCGTAACAAAAAGTGAGTGGCATTTCAAATCAACCTCAAAGAGCAAAATTATCACAAAATACCTTGTTTGGAAGATTACTCACTAAATACAATGATTTTAAATTCTAGACAATATAAATAAGGTCTAAAGTAACAGGGATAGGCAGGCCCCCCCTGCTGGGATCGAGCAATAGAAAATGAATGTATGAAAGAATTATGAAAAATACCACCATTTTTGCGTTTTTTTTGTACAGTACATCGCCCACCTCTATTGTGTTACCTTGGATAAACACAAATATATCACAAATTGGCCTTGTGGGTTACTGTCTGTTACATAATGTTATCAAAATGTTCACATGAAGCCTATAATTTACTGTGCCTTATGATTTCTCAATGCACTTTTACCATTTCCTCTCATATGTATAATATGTCTTTCAATCCCACTGCTGTTATTTTTCTCTTTTAATACTGCATTTTTCGTGACAATGGCTCAGTGGCACATTGATGCACAGCACTGCAATTATGTTCAACCCTTTTACTGTTTGGAAGGACTATGTACAAAATGTTGGTGCCGATTTCCAGCTGCAGCAAAGTTTGGTTTTTGATTATTCCATTTCCAAACAAGAGCCAAGAAAAAAGGACATTCTACTTGATGAACGTGTTATTTACTATGGTACTGTAGTATTATTATTATTATCTGATCACATTTACTAATGTTGACAGTATTTCTCAATAAACTACGTTGCAATTGCTCCTCTTGTTTGTAGTTTTTCTAGAATGATTCGATGGGCACTGAAAATGATTTGTTGTTTAAACGTTCACATGCACATCAAAACCATCTGATCATTATCTGATTTCTGAAGTTAAGTCATGATAACTGTTACATCTGATGTGAGTAATCTGATTTCTCTTTCTATCTGATGTTCACATCTGGAAACACATGGAAAATTATGTAAACAAGGGAGAAGCTAATGTGACAAAACTGAAAGAGAAAATGTTAGAAAGTAAAATGATTATTTTTAAATGAATTGAACTTCCCAATACAATGCTCCAAACATCCACTGATAGTAATAACAACAACAACAGTAGGTGTTTAAAAAAGATCAGATTTATTTGCCAGATTTCATTTGGCTTTCAAAACAGTCTAAAATGGTCTAAACTTAAATAATTTCACTTAAAACTTGAAAAGGCACATCCTTGATAATCAAAAATCATAAATTGTACATAAGCTGTACAAATACAAATACTACATCATTGTCTTTAATATTTTGATAAACTATTTTTGGAAACCATCTAATGTGTCTTTACTGAGCTAACAATAATTGCAATTGTAATGAAATGTGTACTTTTGAGTGCACCTCCCAGATGATCATGTTTTCTTTTGTAAAATAAATTCATTTGTCCACGGGTTCTGCAAATAAAGATTAAACCAAACATGAATTAAACTCTTGTGCCTTCTGTCTCGGAAAAAATACAATGAATGTTATGAGGCCAAAAAATCAACAGGGGGCGCTGCGCAACCATTTTCCAGCACGCTCCTCGGTGTTTGACGTCATGCGTAGATCCTAGCAACCTGCGTCATATTAAAACTTTATATTAGAAACAACAATAAGTATATATCAAGACGGATTGTTAATAATGTCCATAGTAATAGGCAGGAGTTTGAGTTTGAATGTATTTGATTTTGGGAGCCATTTTCGAAGGACTTATTATGGCACAATTAATAGTTTAAGTAGCCTATAAATAAAATACAGCTAATCAATGATTCCCAATCTTTGTCTCACAATCAAATATATCTGTTTACAATATAGAAGCACGTTATATCGTCAATTAGCTAATATTACTATTTCTGCCAACTATTTGTCAATGACCTTGATATTCAAAATCCTCCAATACAACATTAATATGTACTTTTACTACATTTCAAACCATTCCGAGCACCAACAGGTAAGGTAACCAACACGCGCGCTCACACTTACATAATGATCAGCTTTTAATAATTAAATGCCATGCAAGCAGCAAAATCTGGTGCAATAAATCGAATTTCCCTCTCACCACGTCCAGGAATCGGACGATAATCAGATTTGGGTGCGCACGTAAACTGTTGTAAAAGTCGCGAACGTGTTTAAACAATCTGCTTTCGGCGTTTCAACATAAAATCAAGTGACACATCCTCCTCTCTTTCTTTCCTCTTTTCTTTTCATTTGAACAGTGTGGCTCGTATTGACTTCGCAGTATGTAAAAAGAAAAGAAAGCCTAACATCACGTCTCTGTGTCAATCAGCGTGCGCTTTTATTTTGAAACGACGCGCGCTTTTGACGAGTCGCCACTTCTTTTTCCGCGTCAAGTTCGCGCAAGACTTTTTTTCTTTTTTTTCTTTCCTTTTTTCTCTTTTTTTTATCTTCCTTCCTTTCTTCCCTTCTTTCGCGGCGGGGCAAGAGGCGTGCGTTCACCATGACAGAGACGGCACAAAGTTCCCCTCGCCTGCCGCTGCTGCCGGACCCACCGCGCTCCGTGTGCGCACTTTTCGGCCGCTCCTCGCCCGCGTGTTGACTTCAGAGTGGATGCGCTTCGCCACATTATGCGAAGTCCGACTTGTTGGTTAGTCGAGCTGCGGCGGGTGCCCGACCGAGATAACGAAGAACGTGAGTATGTTGTGATGTGTGTGTGTGTGTGTGTGTGTGTGTGTGTGTGTGTGTGTGTGTATACAAGCCCCGGCGCTCCATTGTGTGTTTGTGTTTGCGCGTTCTTTTGAGCCGCACTATTTTAGCGCAAGGCATTTTCCCGCAAACTATCTTTTTCCCCCCTTCGCCCTTTTATCAACTCTTCAAAAGTGGCAGAGTTAGATTTAAAGGGCTTTAAAGTCGCTTCTTTCACATGATGACTTATTTCTGAGCGGGGAAAGTTATAGTTATATAGTAGTTCTATCACGTTCTCCGTTTGGCGCAGGACTTTCGGACAGTGGGCTGCGTGCCGTGCCTTCGAGGATACTTTCTATACAAAACTCTTGATGTATGACCCGCTTTTCCCTCTTTGATGTCGGTTTACTCGCGAGGGCAAAGTGTGCATTCTGTTTTGATGTGTGTTTTTGTTTTGTCAGAGGCTTGATAAAGAAAAGATAAGTTGCATTGACGAGATAATTGTTGAAACAAGAGAGGAAACGCAGACACGGGGTTTATGCATGCCCAAAATATTGCCATCTCATAAGTAATTTGGCCTTGATATTTAAACATCTGCATCTCCAGGGAGGAAATGCAATGCACAAAGGAGCAGTCACTGATATGCCCTCTGTACTTTAGACAGTGTAAGTGGAAGTTGTAGCTTGTTTGAGTTGTTTCATTGTGTGCATGGTTTTCTAACTCATTTGCATCACTGTAAATCTAATCTAACAGATGACTGCTACTGAGAGGTGGGAGATAATACATCACAGATGTTGTTTTAGACATCTGCAAAGTTAGAATATCGAGTCTATGGACTAAATTAAACCTATTGACTCTAAAACACTGACAGAAACTATGGCTCGGGGACCGAATGCGGCCCTCAGATGAATGTTTGCCTGCCCTCAGGAGTCAGGACTTGCAGTGAACTGGTCCAACGTTTTTTTTTTTTTACTACATCTCCCACTATAAGCTCACAAACAAACATTTTCGTAAGAGACAAAACAAAGATTACAGTTACAATCCTTAAAAGAAGGTGTGGCGACACAGTTAAGCCTGTTGTGTCCTGAACGCTTCACTGTGTCTGCCCCCCCCTCCAGTTTGGACTAACCCTTCAGCAAGAGCGATATTTCTGCCGTTTCGCCGGTCATTTTAGGGCCCAATCACGGTTCACGCTCGACTTGAACTTCAACCAAGACGCGATGCATTCCGAATATCGAGATACGCCCCCCAAAAAACCACACCACGATGTCCTTTTGACCTCTACGTCGACTTAATTACCGCATACATCTCAAGGCGGTTTGAATGTGCGCGCGCTCTTTGTTTGAAATGACTGCAAATGTTTCGGTCATTCAAACTCCTGCTAACTCTGGCAATGAGACTCTAGGACCTCGTTATATGCAAAGCCTGCTAACCTTGCAGTCTGGGCCTCGCAAACTGCAATCTGCAATGATATTCGAGGCTCTGACGTGCGACTGTCCCACACAAGCCGTTGCTATACTTGCAGTTGTGTGTATATATACGGTAGTGCTGTTGTCTCGGGTCGGTCGCATCTTGGTGCGAGGTCTTGCGTGCCTTAGTGAACGTCCGCTTACCTCTGGCGGCCGCGGCATGGAGAACAGAAACCAAGTGTGCGCAACAGCCGGCTCGCTGTCGTCTTCCTGTTCGAATCAAACCATTTGACTCAGTTTTTGTGAAGGAGCGCAGAGACATCCTCATTTCCTGGTATTTTGTGAATTGAGTGGTCAGTGCAGATTCCTTTTTTTCTTCAATGGCTGTGCACATTTCTAACTCCTCTCGGAAAAGGCAATTACTTGGGATGTTTACCACAACTGAATTAGATCTGAAATTGTGACTTTTAAATGTTTTGACATCTAGGAATGAACAACTAGAGGTATAAACGTATTACAAAGGAGGATATGGTTGAGCCAGATAGTTGTATGGATAAGCAAGCTGAAAAAAGTACACATAACCTCAACCTATACATCCCTTGAACCTATAAAAATACCTTTCTACACCAAATGGACTGCCTATATTGATTAAACAGTGGCAATAGGTGATGTTTTACTCCCAAAATGTTATTAATAAGAAGAACATGCATGACAAATTCAGGGTCAGAAATTTGTGACACTTGTGTAGATCTATTTCCACGCAGTAAAAGTACTACAGTACAAGTACAGGGAGTATGCGCACGCTGTTCGGCCGTGATTCTCTTTGCGAGGACTGATAAGACCAGTGGATTTCTCAGAATTGCGTTAAAGCCAGCGCGCTGCAATATTACAAGAGAACTTGTGACTAATCTCATTATGCAACGTCGTCAGAAATTACACTGCGTGCATTTCTGTGACACCAGAAACGGGAATTATTCTGTGGGAGTATAGTTTTAAAAGATATTTAAACGTCATTGAAAAACATGTGGAAGTTTGTTACTTTATTTGTTTTTTTGTGTGTATTTTGCATATACATAATGGTATGACTTGCATTAGATTAGGGCTGCAACATGTTCTTGGCTTGAGCCATTCCATGGAATGGAATGTGACAAGTCTTTGTTATTGCCTGGTTTCTTCTTCTTCTTCTTCTTCTTCTTATTATTTATGGTCATTTTGCCACAACTCGGGCATTTTTGACCCCCTGAACATTGATGAATGTCCCACATTGGGGCATGGACGCGATCGGCTTGGCCCAAACTCGAATAAAATGGAGCTTGCGAGAACGCCCGTCGCAACAGTGCCGACTAGTTCAAAAAACATGAAACTCTTAATCTTTGGCCCAGGCACATGAAACTTGGGACAGTGATAGAGCTACCTTTGACCTCAGGTCAAACCTGAGGGTTTAAAGAATAAAGTCTAAAGAATAAACCTAAAGAATAAAGTCTATAGAAAAAAGTCTAAGAGAATGCAGTGTCGGGGCAATTGCGATCAAAACACGGTTGCGTGGGAAGGCGGTCACGCGGGAAGGTGGTTGCGCGGGTGGCGAGAGCCCGCCGCTACGCGGCTTTAATTTGCTCTGGTAATTTTTCCATGAGTTGACTTGACTTTAGAACTATTATTACTACTGCACATGGAGATTTTACGAATACTTTGTCAATCAAATAAAGGTTGAAATATGGTAATCTAGTATGAGGACTATTATGTATTATAAAGGGCATTGTCTATTATTTTGATTTGATGATGTTGCAGTTTTTGCATGGTCATGCGTTTGGAGTCTGTATCGTCCAGACAACGATTATCAAAGTACGATTATGATTTTTATTTATAGACAATAGTCACCAGCTTGACACCACTACAATAGACACCACTTTTAATGGTGCTGGATCCGTCACAGTTATGCTACGAATCAGGTTAAAGTTGGGGTTAGAATTAGGTTTAGTTGTATTTTTTTTTTATTTTTTTTTTTATATTTGTTATCTTTATGCTTTTAAATTATATATGAGATGAAGCTTGAGTTTGTAACTTGCACAAAAAAATATTGACGAAAGGCCAGACTTAGTTTCCAGTGTATCTATGGGGTTTAGTGTGACGATACCCTGCACAGTTGCCTTTGAAACTATATTTTGAATGGGCAAAAATTCTTCACAGTATCATCTATAAACAGGAAGCTGAAACACATGAATACAGACCCATTAAAATATAGACCCTTTAAAAAAATGACCCTTTACAATACAGACCCTTTAAAATATTTGCCCTTTATAAGACAGAGCCTTTAAAATATTTACCCTTGACAATACAGACCCTTTAAAATATTTGCCCTTTATAAGACAGAGCCTTTGAAATATTGACCTTTTACAATACAGACCCTTTAAAATATTTGCCCTTTATAAGACAGAGCCTTTAAAATATTTACCCTTGACAATACAGACCCTTTAAAATATTTGCCCTTTATAAGACAGAGCCTTTGAAATATTGACCTTTTACAATACAGACCCTTTAAAATATTTGCCCGTTATAAGACAGAGCCTTTAAAATATTTACCCTTGACAATACAGACCCTTTAAAATATTTGCCCTTTATAAGACAGAGCCTTTGAAATATTGACCTTTTACAATACAGACCCTTTAAAATATTTGCCCTTTATAAGACAGAGCCTTTAAAATATTTACCCTTGACAATACAGACCCTTTAAAATATTTGCCCTTTATAAGACAGAGCCTTTGAAATATTGACCTTTTACAATACAGACCCTTTAAAATATTTGCCCTTTATAAGACAGAGCCTTTAAAATATTTACCCTTGACAATACAGACCCTTTAAAATATTTGCCCTTTATAAGACAGAGCCTTTGAAATATTGACCCTTTACAATACAGACCCTTTAAAATATTGATCCTTTACAGTACAAACCCTTTAAAAGTCAGATCTAACATCAGATCTAAATGCTGATGATTTTAAGTCTTTGCAATGACAAAAATAACTTGTATTTGTTTGTTTTTAGTTTTTTGTGTGAAGCTCAAAGTATATATGTAGATAAGATATAAAATGAAAAACTATTGTGTAGTCAATATTTTTTGTATGCATTTCTCCAGTAAACTTGAAAATGTTCAGTGTCTCTCATAATCCCCTATTACATAAACAAATAATGTGAAACACAATCTGACATCACTCGCACGTGTCTGAGCGGTTTTCATTTGACAAAAAACACCTTCCTTTTTCATATTCGTGATATTCTGAGGTTATTTCCAGCTTCTCCATTGAAATCATACTATGTTCCACTCCACTTTTGCCTCCATTTTGGAATTTTGTCCTTTTTTTTGGTTTCGTTTGTAAACCTTTTAAATAATCCGTTTACAAATGCTCTGTTCTTGAGTCATTCGGCAGTAAAGCGCAGAGACCGTGCTTGTGGTTCTCTCCACAGTTGCTCGGCCTGTTTTACCTTGTTAGCTCAGAAGTTCCCTGTGTGTGGAAAAAGTCGAGCCCGGTCCAAGCCTTCCAGGAAGTCAGCTGGCTGCAGATGATTCCCAGCTGATCCCTGCCCTCTCCCACGTGCTCCCCTCTCCTGTATGCAAGGCATGTAGGGATGTCACACAGTTTAACGTAAAACGGTGCAGGTTTTGAGACATCAGGTGTAGGTTGTTTTATCATTGTTCATCGTTTTATGTTGCACCAAAGCGACTTATTTGTGACATTACTCATTATTTTCACACTGGCAACCGATAAGTCTATCATGTTACTTCCTGGCTGGACATGAGAAGCAGATGTTACCTAGCTATCATAGGGTAAACAAAATCAACATACATTTTACTATAGCTATGATTTGACAAATAATAATACCTTTATTTAGGTAAATAATATTTTAAATTGTCATGAAATGTGTTCACTGCATGAAAATTGTCTCTGTATTTTTAATTGAACGTTGCTTATTAATGACACAGACGGAGGGACTAGTTTCTGGACCAAAGCGCTCCTTCCAGTAACTTTCAACTTTTATTTTTCAGTTTTTCTTCCCAAACTGCCACTTGACTGATGTAAAACTATGATAAGTATTTACCACAAGTTTAATTTAACCAAAATAACCATTATTATTTTCGTCTAAAAATGTGTTAAGTCCATTTCACTTTTGCCTCCAGTTTTCTCCGCTCTGGTATTATAGGATTTTAATGACATCATATTTGAAAGGGCCTTTTTATTGAATTCAAAGTAGTAGATTTTTCTTCTGACTAAAATTATCACAATTATCCAACTATCCAATTAGTTAACCAACCCCTATGATGCATGTGTGTGTAAGTGCATAGCCTCTGTAACATCACAATCAATCAAAGAGAGCAACACAAATGAGTCATTGTCAAAGTACTTGTGGATTTAATAGAAAGCTGTGTGCACGGGCTGGAACATTTGAGTCATGACTCAAAGCGCTCACAGTGCAGTGATTTGATCTGGCTTTGTCGTGAATGAGTGACTCTTGTTTTGACACGTCAGACGACGGCCTGTGAATGAAGAATCAGAATCAGAAAAGGTTCATTGCCATTGTCAATGAACAGAATTCACAAACATGGGAATTTGCTTTGCTGATTCAGTGCAACATAGAACGATGAACAATAATAAAAACAAGACATACAGAATCAAAACGGGATGTATTGAAGAAAAACAATTTAAATGTATATAAAAATCTAAATAGGCTTACTATGAACACAAAATGTTGTTCCGTACAGGTAAAAGTTTACATAGCTCGGACTGATGACTGATATATCGAACCTTATCAGCACAAATATAGGAGAATTTTCCATCCATCATTCTTTTTCCGCTTATCCAAGGCCGGGTCAGCAGTTTAAGAAGGGCCGGCCGAGAGACATAGTCTCTCCAGCGTGTCCTGGGTCTTCCCTGGGGCCTCTTCCCGGTGAGACATGCCCGGAACACCTCCCCCAGGGAGGCGCCCAGGAGGCATCCGGAACAGATGCCCGAGCCACCTCAGCTGGCTCCTCTCGACGTGGAGGAGCAGCGGCTCTACTCCGAGCTCCCCCCGTGTGACTGAGCTCCTCACCTTATCTCTAAGGGAGCGCCCAGCCACACGGTAGAAGAAACTCATTTTGACCGCTTGTGTCCGCGATCTTGTCTTTTCATTCATTACCCAAAGCCCATGACCATAGGTGAGGGTAGGAACGTAGATTGACCGGTAAATAGAGAGCTTTGCCTTTTGAAAAATTTAATAGATTTTATAGATTATTCCTGCCCCACAATAACATCGACTGAGAGGTTTTACTTTGCTGATTGTGGCAGTTATGAAATGGTTTCTAGTGTTTCTTCAGATGCCAAATCATGACATTCAGTTTGATGCCCATAGTAACTGGTGTAGCTCTTGTCAAAGTGCTTCTTCATGAGATTCAAACTGCATCCCATAGACGTGGACACAGCCTTTATTTTGTAATCTAATAAATAAATGCAAGAAAAAGCTGTTAACAACTTCTTCTGCTTTTAAACACATGCAATTTGCTCCGATACTGGTTTCATCTCTTTGAGTTCAGATGGGTGTGATTGACCGGTGGATTAACCAGCCAGGGACACATATCCGTCTGTATCAAAAGGGGGGAAAAAATCACATTGCACGTTGAAAAATCGTGCGGATTTCTGCAGGATCAAATGATCGAAGCACAAATGTCTGTTAAGGTGAGAGAAGTTTGATTTAGACTCTGATTGATGACCCAAGGAGCTCCTCCAGTTCACATGCGTCACTGAAGTAAACTAATCTGATTTCACACGGTTCTGTTTGGCTCGAGGTGCAACAGCGGGCCAGTGACCGGACTGAGATCTCTCTGTATAAAAAACACAGAGAGATCTCAGTCTGGACTTGCCAGACAAACAATTAGCGTCCAGATTTTGTCATCAGCATTACATGTTTATTCCCGATGACACTGTGATCTGTTCTGCACTGATTTAATCTTCCCCCGTCATTTATAAAGATGTTGGACAGACAATAGTTTCCAGGCCTGTGAATACTAGCTCAACAAGTACAACTCATTCTTACTAAATGAGCTGCCGTGTTATGTTTTATGATATTACCTTGTTCAAAATGAAAAAAAGGTACCGTCTTTTTACCAAACCTATTAGGACTCTTGTGGTTGTTTTCCCGTGTTTTCCGTCTGCAGCTCCACTTCCTGTGAGCCCGGTGCTTGCGCTGTGCTCCTCTGCTCTCTCGTGCCTGTCATTACATCTCCGGCGCCCTGTACTTTACCGTTTCCTCGACGTGCTCGGATCTGTGCAGCCGGTAATGACAGACTGCAGACACGGGCCGCATTAGTCACGGGAAGTCTCGCCAAGGCCTTGACATTCATGTTGATTTTTAAGATACATAATATTACCCTTTTTGGGATGATATGATCTGATAAAAGATAATAATCGTGACTTGAGGTGGGCGGTATATCTCAACAATCTTTTTGCATTAATAACATTTATTTTCACTATGCATCAAGAATGTGCTGAATTGGGCCTGTAATAATAAAACGTGAATAAAACTAACCACAAAAATGCAGGAATGTCTGTCATGTTTGGGAGAATACACTTGATATTTCTGTCTCATTTTTATTGGTCTTAATCATAGATAACATACTCAATTTGTGTCCATTAAAAAAAAAAAAGAAGTTAAATCTATGCATAACCTAAATGTAAAATGCTTTTTAAAATGTATTCTGGCTCTCATTCAGAAATTAAGCGATTATGTATATTACAGAAGCAATGCCGTCCCTTTATTAAAAATTTACCTCTTTTCTAAGAACACCTTGTGAATCTTTGGGGATCCAAACGTGTTGGAATTACTGCATTAGATGTTAAAAGTAAATTGAGGACTTCACTGATGTTTGGCCACGTAATCATCGCAAATGATCCAAGAAATTGTGACGATCTCAACACTAGAATTTTATATGGCAGCATCCCTATTTACAGTCAGTTCATTTCCTGAACATCAACCGAGGCATTTACAGTCACATTTTAGCTCTATTCAGACGGATCGCAAAAATATCATATCGTTAAGACTGCACTTTGTGTCAAAACTGTCCCCTGGTCGCTTTTACAAGCCTCTGCCGTTCCCATACAGCAGGAAATGACCCAAAAGGGACAGTGGTGTATTTCTGTGTGTTTTAAGAATAGCTGCATTGTGTTGTCGTGAAGCATGCATTGTTGTGGGAATGCGGGGCCGAGATAGGAACTACTGTGACCCAAACAAAACCCCTTAACAGACAGCAGCGCGGGTCACATGAACAGAACACTGACTGCTAAGGACATCATTAAATGAGCCTTTGCAGCGTTACTCTGTTCAATGTTCTTGCAAAGAAAAGAGAAGGCAAGAGTCAAACTATGCGCCACAGAAAGCGGGGAAGACAAAATCGCCTCAGTTTGTTTACTTTACAGATTTGAATGTGGTAAAGTTTTAAATGTCTTTGTGGTGTTGTTATTATTTTAACCATAACGGTAAGCGGAAACTGAATATCAAATATATAATGTATGATACATAACTTATTAAAAAAAGCAGTACGGGCCTATAAACAACAAAGTATATTTTTGTGAGGAGAAAAAATTGGGATACGAGACGTCCATTTACACATTACAAATGAAAAAGCATATATTGATGTGTATTTCATTGCTTTTTGCACTAGAGTTGGGCACTCTATCAACATTTAGATAAAATTGTGAATGCTGTTTTAACAATATGCAAAATTTGAATTTTGAGTTATTGTTTATAGCGGAAAAGGCTACAAAAAGCTGATTTTATATGAAAATATAAATTATATTTCAAATAAAGTGATCTTTCTCCACTTTTGTGATTAATTTGACAGACAATTCACATTTGTCTAATAATTAAACCTCAGCTAATATGTTTAAAGACATTTTTCTGCTGGATTGACATAATATTGTCCGACTATTATTATTTTTACTATTCTTGGGATTCATTTTTGTCCGTATTGCTCATAACCACATGTTTTTCCTCATGGAGCGAAATCTTTTGTTAAGCGGCCAAGGCCAAAGCCAAAGCCAGGTCAGGTTAGAGTGCAATCAAAGCCTCGCCGTCAGATAAAATGAACAAAACTATCGAGTGCTTCGTTTTTGTCATACTCTTAAAATAGATTCACACAAGCGTGGCACAGTTAACTGAGCTAGTTTGTTTGTGGGCGCAGACTTCTCTGTTCTCCTGTCTGGATCAGCTGATACGCTCTGCGGCCGATGGGAAGTGAGGCTAAGGTTATCTCATGTTTCACCGCCGCTTCCTCATCACAATATGTTCTTGAATTATGTAAGCTGCGCGGCTCGCTTTCCGCGCCTCCTCATTATCAAAGATCCAGCAGGCCTATTTATATATGCGTTGCCCTCAGCTCATGTGTTCCTTTATGTAGCCTGCTGCTTTCATGTTGGTCAGTCACACTCTGAACCAGAGAGTTCCAGACCGCTTTACTGTAAATGCCCCGTGTTCAGCTCTGTGTAAAACAAAGTCAAAGGCGCTCACATGACGACAGCACAAGTCAGCTGAGCAGATAAAGCCGACAAGTTCCTTTCCAAAACCAGTACTTTTGAACGAGATAAAGAATAAATAAATTGCATACAGTTAATTATATCGATACCAAGGTAATTGCTCGTCTATTAGTATTTGTTTGATCTTTCCTGAACGGTTTTAGAAAGGTTCGGATCTCTATAACGAGTGTCAATATCAACATGTGGTAATATTGAAACAAGTATTAAGAATTGGTATTAAATTACACGCTATTTGGTTTTAAAACGATCTAATAGTAAAAGGGAGATTAAACTCTCCATTGTCTCCTGAAAATGTACCCGACTGACAACCCAAAATGCATAGGTCCAAAGTATGTGTATCAAAGGCTGAATGGTTTTGTAAAAATGCTCAAACGTACACTTTTCCCCCTCACACTCCTCCTGTGCTTGAGCCTAGAATAGAACTGTGAGAGATACATATGATACATGAGTTTCTGTTATGTTATGTATAAGCTGCTGTTTCTATGACAAATTCACATCATATTCATGCACCACGAAAAGATGGACCGAGAGGATCTACTTTACTGCAGAGAAAGGGTTTCTAGCGTTTATTCAGATGCCAAATCATTACGTCTCTTTTAATAAGATTCAAACGGCAGCCTGTAGACGTGGACTTAGTCACCATTTTCTCTCGGGACACTTTTTTTGGTGGAATTTTTTCAGTACTAAATAGTTCTTAGAAAAAAATCTTTCAAATCCAGATTGTTTCAAAATCAAATAAAGGAAAATCCGGTTGTCAGTGTGAAAATAATCAACATGTGAAATGCGGTTGCCAGTGTAAAAATAACAAGTTAATAATATCACATTATCAGTCGCTTCGGAGTATAAGTCGCACCCCGGCCAAACTATGAAAAAAGGTGCGACTTATAGTCCAGGAAATACGGTATTATCCACAGAAAGTTGACTAAACAACTCAAAGCTTGTAAACCTGTAGACATAAAGGAACATGTATTCTATGCTTCAGCTTCTGTCACGCTCCGACAGAATTAACCAATCACAGTGAACTCTTAGAAGCGGCGCATGGCTTTAATTCCCTCCTCAGGGCAATATAAAGTTGCTGATGTACATGGATCGTGATAATGTTGTGAACTGCAAGATGATTTTTTTTATATTCAGAGGCCATAAGAATATTAGATGATTACAACTTTGGAGATTTGATATTGTAACCATTCAAATTGTGATTAAAGTTTATTATTGTGCTTCTTACTTGAAATGCCAACACAAAACTAGCTTTGTGTTGTTTGTTGAAGCTCCTCTTTGGGTCACAGTGTATTTTAAGCATCTCTTGTGCTCCTCCTCTCTGGACGTGTGACGTATCACTCCATTGTGAGACGGAGCTCACCAGGGCAGGGCTTCCTGTCGACGGCGAGGTCCTTAACCTCCTGTTGCCGTGCCAACCCATGCCACCTGGGCTGCCCACCGCCACAAGACGGGCACAGGCGTCTGTAATCCACTTTTTCTTGGCGTTTCTCGTTTCCTTCCCGCCCTGTCATTATCGCTTTATTCCTTTTCCTGTCAAATTGTCCTCCAGGAACAGAGCGCGGAAAAGTTGTCAATCTGTAAAACGATATCAAAGTGGGTGCTTGAAGCTCTGCAGAGTTAGAACATTGAGTTTTTGAGTTTGATATTTATAATACGCATGGACTCCCAGGCTTCTCTCACCCTAGACACTTCCTCCGTGTACGTTTCAGGCCAGAGAGACAGTCGTTTAATCGATTAATCGGTCGATGGAATCTCAGTCGACCAAAATTTGTAGTGGTCGACTAGTCCTTTTTATCTATATTATAAGGATTTAATTGGGACAAAAGGCAGATTAAACTCATGATTCTGTACACATAGATACATAATTTCCTCGTACCTTTCATCCTGTATTAATAGCTGTTTTTTTGTTGTTGCATGAATACAGATGCAGTTTAATTTTTTTTATTGCAGTTTGGGTCTTACACATAAAGATACTTGGTGGTTTTGAAAGTTTTTGCCACACCCTCTTTAGTGGACTAATCGGTCGGCAGGACACGTCTTTAGTCGGCCAAGAGTTTCTTTAGTCGACCACAGCCCTAAGAGTCTGCCCATAATAGTTGTAGTAGTTTGTGCAGTACATCTATATTAGCACATTTAGTACCTTCTGATTAAATATTATCCAATTATCGTATATTCAAATATTGAGATAGTCTGTTCTGTCAATATTGCCCACCTTTAATGTCATGTTTTAGTCACATTTCTAGTGCTGGTGTGCTTGGTGAAGGTCTTTGTAGTTTGTTAAACATGTTCTGTGTAACTTTTCTAGTGGAGGAGCCATCTGCTCTAAATTATATTGTTTTGCCTGGAATATCCCACAGTGTGGCATTAAACTAACCTATGGAGACGAGCAGGTGCCACTAGGCTTGTCAGATCTGTGCAGGGTCGACTCCGCTCACTGTTAGAATGGCTGTTTTTCTATTTTAGACCCACAATAACAGTAATCAAGTTTAGTGTTGTTCTGTGTAACATTCTTGCCTGGCGAAGCAGCTCCTCCTACTTTCTGTTTGAATGCAGGAGAATCTAGAGCAGTCCAAGTTTGGGTCTTTCCAATCACAGCAGCTATTGTAGCACGTGTCTCGCAAATGTGGAAAACACCGTCCGTCAAACATCCCCCATAACATTCAGAACAAAACCTATAACTTCTTTTATATCAGATTTACAGAGTTTAGTACTTTGTTATTGATTCTGCAGGAATTAGCTTTTTGCTTTGTGTTTTACATTTTGTCTTTCTTTAGGAATCATACTAAATGTGTTTATTTGATTGGTCATTCCACCTTTCAATCACACGTCTTTGCAAAGTTACACACTGCACCTTTAAGCTATTTACATCTTTACTGAACTCGCTGTGTCAAAGTATAGTCTAATTAATAATGCCTCCTCATACTCCCCGGTGTGTTTCACGGCTCGCTCGCTCTCCTCTCTGCTTTGTGTGTCGCTCTGTGATTCATTCAGCGATTTAGGCCATGGAAATTCAAATCTCAACCCGATCTGTTTTTAATCCCGGCTTCTGTCGTGCACATGTTGCTACGTTTTTGTGTAATTGGTTTATTTTTCCCAGCATTTTTTCCCATACGACCGAGTGTTTGAAGTCCACGCCGAAGCCTTTTGATGCTTTGCAGGCTAATTGAGACTCGAGCCTTAGATTGATTTTTGCTTATGCTTACAGAAAAATGTACAGGTCAGTAGAACGAGGCTTTTCTATTATTTAGGGGTACATTTAGTTGACGAAAAGTGACTCATTTCAATTAAATCAGAGCTCTGCAAACACTGCGCTGTAAATATTAAGTATCACACAAATATGAATGGACTATAAAATCTGTCACGAATGTTTCTTTTCTTCTTCATATCAGATCAGATCTAATTCCTTCCAAACAATGTGACTTCTTCTAGTTTTGCATCGCTTCAAAACAGCTGTTCACCTTTTGCTCTGTACAAAAAAAAACGTTTGCCTTTTTCAGGTTCAGGCTACATTTTGTGATCAGAGAAATGACACGAGCATATTCCAGTTCCTAAACAAACACAGATAGAGGGACTTGTTTTTAATTCAGACGAGGGAAAACATCAACTAAGATAAGATATTCCTTTATTGTCCACACATGGGAAAATTTCATTGTTGCAACGCAGGTAGATACAGAGGAAAAGGACAGGTAACTTATAGGAAGTTTAAAAAACACTCTCAATAGATAACTATAACCTGTTAAAGAACGTGGTGAAAAACTTGGTTTGTTTGAATGGTGCAGATACATTTTGTTGCTATGATGGATCGGTAAAAATAAACTAGATCGAAATTTAGAACTGATTTCAACACAATGATAATAACACAAACAGACATGTGTGTTTATTATTTATTTCCATCTTGCATTAGTTCTGATGCATCAAGACCGTTCTTAAACTACTGAGGAAAATCCCACCTTCATGCGCATCAGTGCAAATGAGTATGAAGTTTCAGTATGGATTGTCTGGGTATTGCTTCTTTTGACAACTCTAAAATGAACAAACGACCCACACAACATGGAGTCAAGACTGCTGGTGTGTAGAAGGAGGAGGGACTAAACATCTTCTGTCAAAACCTGAACCAAATGATTATGCAACTCACCACATGCATAGAAACCATCATGGAAGTATAGACCATATAAGGAATGATGGGCTCTTTTCTGCTCTTAGTCTGCGTCATTAGTTGTTTGCATTACCAGCTCTGTCCTCTCCGTCACTGGTCACCACAGATGTATAATTGTGGAAAAAAACAAAATTATAATCGAAATTCTTTGAAAAATCACATACTTGAGAGATCGTGATGCATTCAATCTTATGAATGAAAGTGAATTCATGTTCATGAATGGTCAAAAATTGTGAAATCATGATCTCACCAAAAGTGTCAACACTAAAATGACATATTTTGACATCGCTATGTCAGACTCGTGTGTAATTCAAGCTTGGCATTTCCCATGAGGTCAGAATTGGGATCAGAGGAGAACCAAATATATATGTCGACATCTGTTTGCCAAATCAACAAAAGTACATTTTAAGCAATTTCTCTGAGCATGCTCTTATGTACCTTGTGTCATGCCGTTTCCACCAATGTCAAATAGATTTGTGTTTATTCTTCTTTCCCCTTCACTTTTATGGAAGATAATTTGTTTAATTAGATTTTGAATTTTGGGGGGGGAATTGTCGCTGAAATTTGCAGTAGCCTATGCATTTTCCTTGTTTGTTTTGTTCTCAATTTAAAATTCAACATACAGTATATTAATCGAATATTTATATTTTCAAGCCTTCAGATTCAACAGTTTGAATTCAGAAGGTAAACATTTGAGGTGAATTTAGTGTTGCTATGGATACTAAGCGAGTGAATCTTGGCATCTTGAATCTTTGCTGTGACATTTTTCACTGCAAGTTTTATACTGTTAAATTTGAGGGCTTAAAAAGATAACATTTATTGTCACAAAGGGGTAATTTGTTGTGGACTACAGTGCCGCTCCAGGCTACAAACGCTGAAGCATCCTGAAGGTATAATCTCATAGTCCCTGTGCAGAACGTGCTATGCATTGAATATTTAAAATATGCTAGTTTTATTTTTTTTTTATGCAAAAAAACGAGTTCAAAATGTACTACCACAGACTTAAAAAAATATATACAACATCTGATAAAACAAATGATCATCCAAAGAAATTGACTCAATAATGCTGCTGTCTTTGTTACACAAGCATGTATTTTAGAGCATGTCTGATGGACTGTAATTATATTATTCATACATTTTGTCATTATCACCCATCCTTAGTTTGAAGGATACCTGTTAAAATTTGAATGAGTGGGCTCACCAACTCATTGTCTTCACAAATAACTAAATATGTTCAAGAATAGTGCCATTGACACATTCACATTGTAAATAACACAAACGTCATGTTAGACATATGGAGTGGGGTGTGTCCAGTTTAAGGTTATGTTGTACCAAACTGGATTTTCTTTCACACCTGGGTCATAAGAGACTTCTTCACACATTGCATGTTATTATTATTTTTACCCTTTGGCTTTATTGAGACGAGAGCACAGCAGGAAATTAAGCTACTAAATAAGCCGCCGTGCAGCTTATTTAGTAGCTTCATGCAGCAACATGCACATTTTTCTGCAAGAGATGCTTTTATCGCCTTGAGGCTGGTCTATTCTCCCGACACCTCATATTTTACTCCAGGTGTATGACCTCTGACCTCCTCTGAGCTTTAGACCAACAGCCTCAGATCTCAGTCCTGTTTTGTGTAACATTTGACTTGAAGCATTTCACTTTTAAGTTGCATCCATCAGATTTGACACAAGCTGTTCCCATGTGGTACACGGGGAGTGTTGTGTGAGTGCTGATATCGGCTCTGAGATATAAATAGGGCCTCCCTTGCACTTCCACTGCACTGATAACTGTTTTTTTTTAAGCCTTTGTGTTCCCAGACGTTTTGTTGTGACGTTTTGGACACTCTGGTTAAACATAAATGTAACTTAAACCATTCCCGAGTTGCTGTGGTCAAGATCTGAACTGATGCAAATCATGAGATTATTTAGCCGACAAGATCTTTCACGTGTTCTTCACACATCCTGTTTCCTCTCTTACTTGAATTAAAATTATTAGGCTGAACCGAGGAAAAGATTAGTCCCATGCTTAGTGTTTATGAGGCAAGGTAAGGTTCTGCAAGTTTGCATGGCTTTAGTATCTATACAAAGTGCTACAAGTGGCAAAATATTCCAGATGCATGTATTGTTACTGGTTTCTTTGGCTTTTGTGCAAGAAATTGCTGACTAGCTCTGTGTAGTTGTGCGTTCACAATGGCATAAGCCCCTGTGTGTGTGTGAGGGGTAGAGTGCAGAGTGAAGGAGACGATATCAGGCTTTTGAGTTATAATTTTGCATGAATAAAGTATAACAATTTATAATCACAATAGCAAACCAGTGTCGGCAAATTAACTTAAGTGCGCACTAACCCTTGATCAAATCAGGACTTTTATTTTGTTGTGCAATTCAAGTTTATTTAATGTTGTAAATCAGGCATGTCCAAACTACGGCCCAGGGACCAAATGCGGCCCCCTGGCTTCCTGATAAGTTGATCCAAACAACAAAAAGTAATACTGTTTAAAGTAAAATTGGAAAAATTCCAGCATTTTGATGTTATACCAACCTAATATTAAGGTTCCATATCTTATTAAAGGTGTGGAGGCATCAAAACAATGTCAAATGCGAAATTTCGAATGATTCACTTTGTCATTCAACAAATTTGACATTACCGGGTTGTTTGTGGCCCTCTGCTCCGTATAAGTTTCAAAATGCAGCCCTCTGAAAAAAGTTTGGACACCCCTGTTGCAAATGATTATTCATTTTGTCACTGAAAGTTTAGACTTAAGTTATATAAAATCCTATAATATTTTTGTATCGTATAAACAGTCCTAAGCACATTTATATTGTTTATAATGTTAATTAGCTCTAGTTAAACTTTCATTTCGTCTTGCATCGTCAGAGAGTTTGCTTAAAATTTAACTTTACCAAAGTTGCATTTTGTCCATATTTCTCTTTTTCTGCGGGTGACCCTGTCAGACCCTCAGCCGGGGTAAAAATAAAGTCAACACCAATTCAATCACATCTGGAGATCTTCATTCCAGCCACAGCAGACTTGAAAAGAGACAAAAGCCTGGGAACAGAGTGGGCCAAGCCCCTGGAGAGATACGAGAGGAAGTGTGCCCTTATACTGTGTTCTGTGTGTGTGCTGAGTCATGGCTGTGGCCTGGCTGATAGAAACAGACTCTGGGGGGGCCGGGCAGGGGGACCGCGCGTACTGAGCATGCTCCAAACCTACAGGAAGGGAAAGGGTTGTTGTGACCGGACACATCCTGGAACTTAAGCGACGCAATATTTCGAGGTGCCAAGTTTTCACGCCTTCATTGATGTTCACATCTTCTGCCTTTTATAACTGGAAATGATAATAGGACACTTGTAATATGTTTATAACATATAATGTTATGCTTACAAAGTAAATGTAACGAAGGACGCGGCTCCATGTTTGCCCGACCACAACAAAGAGCCTGTTATTACTTGTGGTTTACTGTGATCAGTTGGATATGACTGCCCCAACACCATCTGCACACATGCATCTGCACTGTGCCTCTGCCCTCTCTCACTCAGGACACTGGTATGTACCACAGGCACTTCCAGTCTTGAGCTACGTAGATCTACGTAAAGAGGGCCATCAAAAGTTTGGTATGTTGTCACTTAACAGGAAGTTTTCTCCTCGACTTCTATAGATAATGTTTGTGGCGCATTGGTCCCCACTGGGTCATTTTGACAGTCTACGATATGACGTGGTGTTGAATTGATACATTTTGGACGTCATGATATACGACTTAAATCTAATGTCATCACCAACATGATAGGAGTTTCAGTAGTGGATTTAATAAAAAAGCTATTAAGTATTTCAAAGTGCTTTACAGAACAAGACCACCACTTCGAAATTAGAATACAAACGAAACAAGTAAATAAAACTAAAAATAAAGTAAATAAAGTAAGCTATATGTATAGCCTGCGACGAGTTGGCCACTGTCCAGGGTGTACCCCACCTAAGGCCCGAAGTCACTGGGATAGGCTCCAGTCACCCGCGACCCCGAAAGGGAACAAGCGGTAGAAAATGGATGGATATATATATATATATATATATATATATATATATATATATATATATATATATATCCATATATATATATATATATATAGACGAACTTGTTTCTAATTTCTGGCCCAGCTGTTAACTGGTGCTAAGGGCAGAACCAGTTCTCGGTACCAAGAGCCAGCAGTTTTTGAGTGGAAAACGGCAGAACCGGTTCTGAAACTGGCACCAGTCCAGAATCGGCACCGGAAAAGGGGTAATGGTGACACAGCGGGAGGCTGCAGTGTGGTTATTGAGAAATTGTCTCTGTGCACTTCCTCAATCTGCGGCTCATTCAGTCTCTTTCCGCGTCATTCATTTCTAAAAGGACCATTGCTGTTGTGTTGTTTAAGATAAGAATACACTCACAGACTCTTCTTTACCTGTAATTGTATTTCAAGCTCTTTTGTCATTGCACGCTCATACTTGAGCCCTGTTTCTTATGTTTCTCTTGCAGTGCTCCTCAGCAGTTGTGGTTACTGCAATGAATGGTAACACTATTCATCCAGGCCACCGCAGCAGCACCGCAGGAGGAGGCTGGAGGGAGTTCTGTGAGCTCCATGCTATTGCCACAGCTCGGCAGCTCGCAGGACACTACCGGAGCTTTGCCCAGGAGTGCCATGACGTGCTGCCCCCGGAGACCTTCTCCAAACAGTTCACTGACCTGTTCCAGCAATACTTTAGCTCTGAGGTGGTCAAGGACACTCAGACCAACCCCAGCACCTGCCCCCACGCTCCCAACTCCCCGCACCTGTCAGAGGCTCAGGACTACCGCCAAGCGACCCCCCAGAGCACTGGAGCTGCTTTGTTTGCTGTTGTGTCCCAAAAAGCAGAGCCGGTGGCGGTAACTCGTGAACAGGAGGTACCCCTTCGATGTTCAGCAGGAAACCCTGTGGTGTTCAGGCGCGTTGTTTGTAGCCGTAGTAACGAAGACCTCCGTGGCTCTGAGCGACAGCAGGTGTCGCCGCGGTACTCATCCGACTTGTCCGGCTTGACCCCAGTACACTCAGATGTCACGCACTTCTCTGTCAGTCAGATTCGGCAGACAGTCCGCCGTCTGCTCCAGAAGAGCCCTCCAGCCCCCAGCCCCTACCCCAATAGCACGGCCCGTCAACACCACCATGTGGACAGGACCGAACAAGTGTCATTGTCCTCTTCTTCTGCCGGTTCTGACACTCCTCTGCCCGCCACCTTGTCACACCCCGCGACAGGAATGGCCTCTCACTTCCTGGAGCGCTTCAGGTGGCTGCGCCCCGGCAGCATGCGGCGCAGGAGAGCGGAGCTCGGCAGCTGCTGTAAAGAGGACCTGCTCCGCTACTTACAGGTGGATGACACCATCTCAGACTCTCAGCCTCAATGGCAACGCTGCCGCCTGCTGGTCAGGAGGGCCAGGGACACCCAAAGAGGAAGAGGCGCAGGGGAGAGGTACCAGATGGAGCTCTATGATCCTCCCAAGGTAAGGACTGGATCTTTTCTAATGTCATATATTGGGGTTATTTTTGCTGTAGTTGTTGATGGTTTTGGAGCGGTAAGTATTTTAATAATGCTTTCGTTGTTATGCTGTGTCATAAAAGCATGTGTCTTATAAAGTCTGTAGAGTACACACTGGCACAAAGTCATTTCCTGCCTCCAGTGGTTTCAGTCTCAGGGGTTTCCCCTCCACACAGGTACCAGTCTGCACCCCGACAATATGTGCCACTTTGATTTGCTTTAACTAGTAAACCTTTGTTGTTACAATTTGTAATGTGCATGTAAATTATATTAATCAAATAACTTGTAATCTAATTTTAGAAGATGGTATAATTCAGATGTCCTTGTTTATGGTGTGGTTATATCTCTTTAATCATATTTTGCCTCTCTGTGGTTTAAAACGATGTGGCCGCATTACATTTTCCTTCTCTCAAAAGTGAATACACCTCCTACACAGTTTCCTGTTTGTTAACTCAATGATTGCGCCTGTGGCCCTGTGCACAGGTGCATCTTTAAGGATGTTAACATACTGTTTTTAACAACAAACTGAGAGAAGGATGCTGTGTTTGAGCTTTTGCTACTTTTCACCAAACCTTTGGAAGAGAATCTGGCTTTGGTCCAGATGGAGCCGGCTGTGGCCACAGAGCTTCACGCCCAGTCCCTCACAGCCCAAGCCTGTCATCAGGGCTGTACTTGAACGCACCATCTTTAAGGTTGCTCACAGTTGCATAATGGGGGAGCAAAACATGTGAATTATATTGTGACTGCACTTATTTTTAAATTAAGTCCTTACTGTAACATTTCCCTTTGTCAAGTTCTCATCTGACGCTGCCTGGTCTCTCTCAAAATGCATTTAATCGTGTGTTTTTTTTTTACTCTAGAGAGAAATTAACACATTATGTGTGTAAGTGGCAAAGTTATCATACATACATATAATACAATGTGTGTTTGTAGTGTACTTTATTATATAATAAAACATTATATACCTAATTGGTGAATGCTCTTGCCAATCCCGCACATCAGAATTGACAAAAATCCAGCCTCTTTGTATGATAGATATATACAGTGTGTAATGGAATAGGAAAAGTCTTGGCTGGGACACATACTGACGCACTAAAACACTAAAGGTCCGTGTGTCTACACTTTGCCTTTTACATTTAGCAGCCCTGGTCCTTGTCCAGCAGCTGCCTGTTGCACGAGTTATTGGAGGATAAAGCGCTTGTTACAGACACAGCTTCATTTGCAGGAATTGTGTGAGAGCTGATTGCTTTAGTTAAAAAAAAAAAGACAGCCCTCTCTGTGTTTTCCCACTGTGTGCATTTGCTGTGTGTGACTGGAATTTTGGCTCAGCACTGAGGCCCTGAGAATGACCTTAAAAGGAACGAGAGCTGTGAACAAGTGCACACATTTTAACAGAAGAAATTACTCCTGTTCACACCTTGAAATACCACAGAAACACTCACATGTACACTTTGTACTCTACTACTCTGTACTATTCTGTATGTTCTGCATTTTCATGCATGGGTGCATTTAAAAAGTTAAAGTGAGCAATATAATTAGGAGAAGTTGCAAAGATGAACTGAAATCAATGGATCACTATTTAGGTCTGTCTTGATTAATCTGTTTTGTTTCAGTGCGTTTTTTTATTGTTGCATCTGGAACTGCCAAAACTGTGATTCTTTTGTTGAACTTTTCTCACCTCTCCAGATGACTTACTGGCTCTTTGTTTAAAGGCTGCTCTGTTACTCTAATGTTGAATTGTGTATTTTATATTTTTATTGTTGGCATAAACATTATGCCTGCGAAACGTTTTGGCGTGAGCTGTATAAAACTGGATTCCTCCCAACTGGAATTGCTGAAAACTTCTGCTGGGAGCTTTCGACAGGAGCCATCTCGGATAGATCTGTATCTGCCAGGTTAAGAAAACACTCTCCTCCATATGCAGTTTTCTGTAGTAATGTTGTGGCTTTATGGTGCTGAGCCTTTAGGAAGTGTCCCGTAGATCTTTGTGGCTCTGATCCCTCTCGACCCAGCTGTGTCGGTGCCATGTGTTTCCTCCATTTTCCTCCTTATCTTTCCCACATGTTTTAATTTCACGCTTGTGTGTTTGTGCATCACACTGGGTTGAGTTTCTCCGTAGAGCGTTTGTCCGTAAACATAATTCTAAGATTGACGTCTGGTCGAAGTCATGTGGTTCCATTTCAGGGTTTAACTGAAAAAGCATTCAAATTACTTTCTCTATGGAGCATCACAATTGTTGTTTTGAGGGTATGCAAAAATAGAAGATCAATTAGTATACAACCTATAGATCTTCAATCAAGAAAACTGTTATTGAACAAACCTCCCAATGATAACAGTAGTCAAGTTTCAAATCATGTTTTTGTTGTAAAGAACTGAAAAAGGTAATTTGTTAAATTAAAAGCATTTGCAAGTCATATTTACTTAAATTAAAAGCTATTTCAATCAAAACATCTTAACAGGTCAAGTTACATTTTAACACATTTGACAGGAGCTTCACAATTCTTGCATCCATTGAACTTGTGAGTTTGTGGAGACTTTCAGCTTGAGGGGCCGACCAGCTCTCTCCCCATGATTCAGGCTCAAAACGTGACTCCGCCCCCTCCTTGCTGACGTCGCAGCCTTGTTGGGACATGGTGACTGTCCACTAACCATGCACCACTCCATCCATCTGGACCATCCATGGTTGCATGGCACTCATCAGTGAACAAGACTGTCTGAAAATTAGTCTTCATGTATTTCTGGTCCCACTTGAGCCGTTTCTGCTTGTGCGCATTGGTTAAGGGCGCTCTCTTAATCCGATGTATTTGTCTGGCAGAAACCTTCCTCATTCTGCATGAATCCGTGTGTGCTCTGAAGCAGCTACAAATCTCAAAAGTACGACGATAACGCTTACGTTCTTGTGAAATATCACAGGTTTTAATACCTTGTCCAAGGCATTCAACTATTTCATGCTTCCCGGCACTAGATAGATCCTTTTTCTTTCCCATATTGCTTAACAATTGTGGTCCGATTAATAATATGAAACGCTTTAAGTATGTTTCCTTTAATTGGACTTACCTGAGACACAATACCAGTCATGTGGTTCAACAAAACAAAACAAAAATTACCTTAATGCCACTTAGACACAATAATTTGGAACATGCAGTGCTGTCACCATACTAAAATTAAGAGCTTCAGATTATTCTGTGGTTTTATACTAGTCCGAGATGGATAAAAATCATTATAAGAGTGCGCTCACACTTCCTGCTTTGCGCAGTGTTTGGTTTGGTCCTGTTCTAGTCCAGGTTTAGTCTTGGACTAAACTATTAGTTATATAGTTAAAGGTATTTATATGGGACAATAGCAAAAAGGGAGAAGAGTGAGCTGAAGATTTTGGAGTGAAACATGAGTTTATATATCTAACATTAAAATATACGGTTAACTAATGCTTTTCTGTATAATAATTGTGTAGTTTTGTTAAATATGTCTTTAGTCGAACACAGCCCTAATAGCAACCATCCATATAAATGACACAGTAGTTATTATGTGACAAATAATAATACTCAAAAACACCAACGAGTCCATTCTAGTTTTAGTTTGAATTGGTTTCTAGTTTGTTTTTTTATTTATTTAAAACATGACTCTGTTCTCTGTAACTGGAGCGCTGGAGCTCTTAGGTCACGTTTGAGAAACCGAGTGACACAGCATCGCACCGGAAACACTGCCATGACACGAGCGAAGGAGGCATCTGGAAGTCCTTAAGCTCTCATCCAGGACGCTTCCTCCGTTCTGAGAAACCTGTGACCTGAATTGTTTGCCCTTGATTTCACCTAAGATACGCTCACCATAAAGGGGTTGATAATTTCCTGTCTTCACAAAATACAGCGAGTTACATTACAGACTAGTGCAGATAAGACGAGTAAATGTATTCGTCTGAACTATATCGTCATATTTCCATATTATGCTCGATTTAACGATTATTCTCAATTACTAAGAATGTGACCAAAGTTGCTTCCTCACGTTTTGTGACCAGCCTTTTTAAAACAAACTTTCTGAATAAAGTAAAAGTGACAAAAACAGCCAGGTAAAAGAACAATAACTTTACATTTAGATTCATTTTGAACTAAACTATAGATATTGCTTCTAAAATAGTCAAGATTTAGTTTAGTTTTGGGATTACGATTATATTGTGACCTGAATGATCACGATGGTTGACTGTTGCTGATGAATGTATATGTAAAAATAAATACAAACTACTATTGCTTTAATATGAAATGTCTTATGTGCGATGAAAATCTGCTGTGCGCCATGAATTTCAACGTAATTACGGTAACAGTACAGTTGTGACTGGCCTCCTCTTTCGAATCTATTTTCTGTTTGATTCAGTCCGCTGCCTTTGCTCTTCATTCAAACCACTGAGCCTCACAATCTGTAGTTTCACTTTAGATCTTTCTGTCTCAGTTTCTCGACATTAAAGTCAAATTTGTTTTTGCTTTCGAGGTTTGGACTCGATGTGACTCGTGTCGTGATTCAGTGCACGGTCAAGATTGACAGATACAAGCTGGTGCCGTGTACATTCTTAAAGGGGACGCGTTATGATAAATAGTATAAATAATAGACTTTTAACTATGTCCATAACGGCGTTCCCTCATCATTAGCTTGTTTTTCAATTAATTAATCCATGTTTGAGTGATCTTGTATTGTACTGAGGTGTAAATCCTTTAGAAAATGTATGTTTTCACCTACCCCCTATCCACCTAAAAAGCGCTGCCTCTTACAGTGGAATGCAAGAGGCGGGACTTCTCAGCTCTGCAGTTTTGAACAGGAAGTCAATGGACCTGTTTCTCTTACTGAGACATTTTAGATCAATATTGCATTTTACCATGAACAAAGTGTAAAATGATGATCTACAGTATTGCATAGTTGAAAAGTATTTGATATAAACACAGTCCTTTACATCTGGGCATCCAAAGATTGACATTCATAATGATAAATTAAATGATCTAAATTTTCTTAGAAGCTAGATCACAAATTCCATTTTGGTCTGGATTCATGTACACTTCATACATCTTTATATTAAGTTCAATTGCAAATTATACCATTTTCTACAGTACTATTTCTATTGCCCCTAAATTCCTGATACATTTTTATTGTCTTATCTTAAATATAAAATGCTAATACATGATTCACAAATGTTACTGCACATGGACGTGTTATAAGCTTATGACTTCATTGCTTCCCTTACTTGATGACATGCCTTCGTCAATCAGGAAATTGACCTGCTTCTGCATCCCTTCACAGGAGACACCAAAAAGGCCACATTTTCGTGGAGTCAGGAAATACATTGGCCCCGGCTGCAGAGGGTTTGAGGGAAAGTGTATCTGTAGTTGACAGAGAGAGAGAAAGGAGATTAGATTAATACATATGACATTTGATTAAGACGTATATGTCTCTATAATTGCTATTCTGCATTTGCACTATTAGTAGTACCTGCTGTACAAAGTCGAAGCTGTAATGCATCCTGATGTCTTTGCTTGCTGGCGGTGAGGGTCCGAAAGACAGCACATTAGATTCTGTTGTCAGTCTGCAGGCAGCAATCAAAGTGTTGTAAAAAGTCCTCTCACTTTGCACAAGGGCAAGATGATGCACTTGCTTCTGGACAACTTCAGATTTTCTTTCATCTGGGACATTTGCACTTCGTATCAGCTGCTCGTTGTTGCTCTGACACTGCAAACAGAGATCTGTGCGTGGCCTGCAGCTTCTGATGTGTGGGAGAAGCTGTTTCCACAGTGATCTGAAGCTTGATTTACAAACTGCAGGCTCACCTAAAAAACAGATGTTGCTTATGGTTAATTATACTCTAATCATTAAAACATGAAAATCACCAAAATAATGTTTTACACTTACCAAGCTCCTTAGCAGACTTCACGTAGAGACGCCAAACTGAGGCCTTAGTCACATGGGTTGGGAGCAACTTCACATGCCAGTCCTTATGGCCAGGATGTCGACCAGGTAGCATTATGGAATGGACTTCTGCATAGTTTTTGATAAACTCTACAACGGTGTGGATGACTTCATGGCTGATGAACCTGCGTGAACGTGGCTGTGCACGCTTCTTCCTCAACCGTGGTGTTGCTCCATTTTCATCATAGTGTTTAATTATGTCAGTCAGGGTGTCTTTGCCAATTCTGAAAAGGGGGAAAAAAAGGATTAGGGTTGACAGTAATATGGGAATAACACGCTTCACGTGGCTAGCTAGCTTGTGATATCATGGCTCATCAGGTTTAGACCAAAACAGGCACTCACAAGACAAACACGACCACAACAGCACACCAAAACATAACTTTCAAGCGTGTTTGTGATGCCATTTATTCTGCATTATTCACATTCTGACGTTTACGTCGTATTTAAGACTTAAAACGCGGAGGAGCGGGACACGGCCGGGGCTAGCGGCGCTACGTGGCTAGCTAGCTTGTGATGGCTCAACAAAACAGGCACTCACAACACAAACACGACCACAACAGCACACCAAAACATAACTTTCAAGCGTGTTTGTGATGCCATTTATTCTGCATTATTCACATTATGACATTTACGTCGTATTTAAGACTTAAAACGCGGAGGAGCGGGACACGGCCGGGGCTAGCGGCGCTACGTGGCTAGCTAGCTTGTGATGGCTCAACAAAACAGGCACTCACAACACAAACACGACCACAACAGCACACTAAAACAGGCGTATTTAATATTAATCATTACTTACGCCATGAGGAACAGGAAAGTACTTCTGCAGACTTCCGTGCCTCCTATGAAAAAGCTTGTCCGGGCAAACTTGCGCTTCTTCTGGGGCTTTTTCGTGGACGTCGTCAGCTCAGAAGTTACGACAGAACGTCTGTTTGCTTCCATATGTCCGATAATCCTCATATCCTGCCACTCTCTTTCTGCTGCTAATGAGTCGCTCCGTAGCTTGTACATGAGTTCTGGAGTGAGTTTCCCGCTACACGATTTGCTTGAGAGTAGAGAATTTTCTTTTCTTCTTGAGTAACATTTGCAGTCAAAGTTACGGAGCGATAGCAGAAGGATCCATTTTTCAACTGATGTTACACAGCGCGTGTTGCTCCCTGTGTTGCTGCTTATCAAGTAGCCATGCGGCTGGCGGCTCAGCCCATTGGCTGACTACAATAGCGCAGCTGTTCATATGGAAATGCGGTCACACCCCTCTGCACGTCCAGAGAGCGCCCGAAAACACCACATTTTAAACGGCTTTATTTATGCTTTTAATGCTGCAAATACTGTTATCTGATACATCGAATGGCTGGTCCATATCTTCAACTAGCACATTCTGCAAAAAAACGAAAATCACAAATTTGGGGGAAAAAAAGTAAAATGCTGTTTTTCTCAGTTTCACCGAGGCCGACATGGTCCGACAATTCCGGTGGCGAGTCACATATGCACTGCAAATGTGATTTTAATTTTAAATCATAAACTAATACTAAAAATTGTTCAGCTCCAATACTATTTCATCAAGAGCTAATGTCATTTATTTGAATACAATATCTGTAATCCCTCAGTTTCTTTATAATTAAGACGAGGCAGAACTGATTCAATACATAAACATGAAATGAAAGCATATTTTTTAAATATTGATCCGTTTACATCAAATTTTATGGCATTTATGGCACCAGTTTGTGCTTATACTTGCAAATAAGAAAGCTCAGGTACCGTGCGCACTTCTTAAAGGTGCTTTGAAAGTGTTTTTTTTTTTTTTTTTTAGAAGGTGCCTTGCTTTGAATGCGACAAAAATCTAGAGGAACATCTCGGAGGAAGTGAAGTGGTTAGAGTCATGTGGTCAAGATGTTTGTCTGATCTATCGCGTGCTGCCTCTCGATCTGCACAAAACTACTGCTGTCTCTGTCATCTTCTCTGCTCTGAAGTTCAACGCACATTCATTCTTTGTTTCTCTGTTTGGAAATCTCTGCCACTAAAGCCTGTGACAGTATTTAATATAACAATGAAAAGCGTTGGATTTATAGCGCCACTTCAAGACACCCAAAGTGCTTCACATTGCAGTGTTTCCTCAGAGCTTTGGCTGTGTTGTTGGTTGAATTGCATGTGGCTTGTCTAATTGATGTGATATTGCAGTGAGGAAACATTAAACTTTAGGCATAGTTAGAAATAAGAATGGCACAACGTCAAATTTTGCTGTGTTGATTATTATGAGAAAAAAGACATTACGATTTTATGATTATGATCGCAATTATTGGCAACATGACCAAACAACAGCAAAATCATTTAATTCACTGTGTGTCTAATTGCTCACTATTCTTTGCAAGCTTCATGACATCAAACAATTGTGATTTAAAATGTTGTCACAAAACCAGATAAAACAGTGCTTTACACTTAAATCCAGCTTTAAACCATGTTATAACATTGCTCCCTCATCAAAAACATACCTGGAGTTGTATTTAACTTCATTCACATTTGTTTAACAAGTCCTCTCCCCCTGAGCCTCAAAATACTCTAATCTGAACTTTACACATTTGTGACCTCATAGGTGGAGCTCGTCTTTGCTGTTTTAAAGTCCATAAATCATTTCCAGACTCAATCTAATCGTTTCTGCTGTCAAATCCTGTTTGTTACTGCTGGGGATGTCAAAATATCAAGAAACATCACATGTGACCCATTAACCGAATAATCTTAATAAGGCCTCTGTAATTTCTTCTGCGGCCAGTAGATGGCGCTCGCACTCAATTCCTGACGTGGAAAATGCCTGACTGATATAAAGTAATGTGTGCTTTTTATATACTCTATTTTAATTCTTTAAAACATAAGATGCCAAAAGCAGAGGTACAAGACCATGTTTAAAAGGCCAACAACAATCCAAATAATGTATAATATGTGTGTTTCAAAGTATAGAGAAAGATAATTTGGGATTAGCGCAGTAGCTATCCTCCACTGCTAACAAATACACAGGCAAGCAAATCAGAGCAAAGTGATAAAAAGGAGTGCTAATATCCTGTTGGTCTCTCCTCTGTCTCATTGAGCTGTGAGGAATGCATAGTTTACATGTCGAGGATGCACGTATCACCAGAATGTAACATAAATGATCAGTTATTGTGATATTTTCAGTAGCAAGATATCAGACTTCTTATGACGTTATTGTGATCTAGTTTATTACACGTGCTTGCTTGATGCCAGTTCATGTTTTTGTCTTTTGAGCACAGTGCCACATGACCTCGCTAAGCTGCATTCGGAAAGCCCCCAACCAAACATCCTTCTCTTATTGCAGCCTCAATGCTTTGCTCTTCTGAAACGATATGTCCACGTTGTCAAGTGTACAATCCACACTGTCACACAATATAGTTTAAATTTAGTCTGTCAAATTAAAGTTGATGCACTATATTTTATATCTATAAAGTTGTTGCACTATATGTATCTATCTATATCTGTAGATCTATAGCCTTTAAATCTATAGATCTATATCGATAGATCTATATCTATATCTATAGATCTATACAGCTTTTAGATCTATAGATCGTTATTGGTACCCACTGCACTCTTTCACTCCTCTTTCTGTTCAAGTCTAATAAGGTAAACTTACTTCAACTACTGTCCCTGCTTTGGTGATATGAGCCTTTATAACTGTTGCTTGTGCATTTCTCTTGGTCACTTGTTTCATGCGTATTAGTGGTAAATGTGAAATGGGATCCAGCGGTGTGAGCCTGATCCTCTATGATGCGGTGATCCACGACAATGTGGTGACCAAGTTGTACTTTTCCCACTGCGGACAGGAACCAGTGTATGTAAAGCAGAACTCTGTTTGTACTCAGACTATTGCTGACCATGACCCTGGCACTGAAAATAAATAGATATCTTAGGCATTATTACCAAGATATCTATTTAATGTTACTTTTACTGTTACTGTTACTGTTAATAACTTTGGAAATCAAGACGATGCTCCGCACATAAGGTTCTGTGCCAGGTGCGTAGGATAAGGGCGTACTGACGCTGAACAGTAAAGGGAAAGAAATCCTGCACACTGTCAAACTTGCAAAATAAAAGTTTAATAGTAAAGAGGCAACATTTCGGCGTCCAGGCCTTCGTCAGGCCTGACGAAGGATTTCTTTCCCTTTACTGTTAATAACTTTAAAATAAAAAGTAAATTAGAATAGAAATTTCAGGCAAATTGTGCAGCCCTCTTAAAAAGTGTCTTATTTTTTGCTTGATTTTGAAATAATTGCAATCAACTCAAATTTTTGACAAAGTGTAAACAGATATTGCGATATTGATACTGCTGCGTGAACTCATCGTAAGTCGCACACGATTTAAAAGTATTACATAAATATGAAATCTTTCTAACATGAGGCAGCATCAAAGCGAAATGTCCAGCGTTGTATCAGTTCAAACACATTTTACATGTCCGTTCTGTGTCCCTCCCCACTTCCTGTGAACAAAAGCCCTGAGTCAGTCTGATGCCGTTGCCGTGGAGATGATTTGTCAATGAGGCTGTAGTTACAAAGGAGCCTCAGCGTTTGATCCTGGGTCATAAACACGTGTGGTTTCACCCTTTAGACTTTACGGCTGCAAGATAAATCAAACTGAAGTTGTAGCATGTTCGGCACATTATACAAGTAACATCAGGTCTTCTGTTTTTTTTTTTTAAGTATTGCTAGGATATGGAATAGCCTTTGTAGTACCTCAAATTGTTTATTCTAAAGTAAAACCCTGGTATTAGATATTGGTTATTTGTTGGATTGATACAAGATATGAGACACAAGTTTAAGTTTTGCTCGTATGCTCAAATTAAAATCAATCAAAGTTTAGACTTCTACAAACTCATTCTGAAATGCATTATCATTCTTTATTCAACCAGGAAAGTTCCACTGATGTTTTCCTATTGTACATGTTTGTTTTTTGTATCACCAGTATCACTTTTCGCTGGTATCTTGGCAGTTTTGGTCCCAGTTGAGACCTAGGGCCGTATTTTGCCCCCAAGTTTAGTGGTAACGGGAGCACATCTGGTGTCGGCGCAACTGCTGAGAGAATAGGGCGTGGGATTCTTTTTTTTCTTCTTTTTTTACGTCCATTCCTTTACCGTTGGTGATGTTTTTTGTGATGGGCTTTTTCCCTGTCACCAAAAGTACATATCCAAAGGTAATCATTAATTGTGTCCATGGCAGGAGTTTTGAGGCCCAAATGGGGTGTGGAATTCTAAACAAGAGGTGTGATTATGCCTAAATATGAGGTGGAGTGAAGCAAGTTGAGGGCGTGGGCTGATCGTAACAAATACACTTCAAAACTAGTGCACTGAAAAACATAACATGGGTAACATGCCCAAGACATTTCCTGGAGTCATATTACCATCCCCATATGGACGAGATAATCATAAGAAAACAATCTTTTTGGCATAAATAACACAACACAACTTATATATTATAGAATAATGAATACAGTTAAATTTTCCCACTCACATAAACAGGGCTCACACACTCTGCTCTTAAAGTTCTGTGCTGGACTCCTCCACCTCCGGCGTTAGACACCTGTTACGCTGCAATACGGTCTGGACTGTGCAGACTTGAATGAGCTCAGCTCAGAGAGGAAAGTGTATTTGGGAAACTGGATAAATCCAAACCATCACCATCACATTCACCCAACATCCTTGTCCTAGTCTGCATAAAACTGGCACAGACTGACAGCTCATCACAAGAGGTGCTCATACAATCAGGCTTTGGGCTCAGGACCACGCAGCATCCCAGCGAGCACTCAGGTGTCCAGCTGTGCAAAGCAGTGCTGTGCAAAGCATTGCTGTGCAAAGCATTGCTGTGCTGCACGGGACTCATGCAGTCCTCGGTTTAGTCCGTTTAGATTGGGACAAGCCTATCATGAGGACACATGCTCCATGCTTTTTGTATCGATATCTGCTTTAGTTTTGACTAGTTTCAGCATTGATTAGTAACCGGATCCATTTTATTTATTTAATTCAATACATTGCATTGCATAATTCCAATACAGCTATTTTTGATCAGTGCTATGGTGTGGGAAAATATTTGACATTTTAAATCTAAATGTGTCTAAATGTTGAGGTGAGTTAGTTTACAGAAGACGAGTGTCCACATGTGCTGTTACTAGACACCACACGGCCGTAACTGACCAAGCCTCATGTTGCCTTAAGGTTCAGACTCTTTAGACCGGCGCTGATCCATGGGTAAAGAGGCAGCACAACAGCTCCAGTGCGATCCGAGAGGTGCAGTAATCCAAGTACATCCGCGCGCTAAATCTTTTAACAGTGAGATTCAATTGCATGTCAACCCCGACGGTCCAGGGCTGCTCCATTTCTGATTTTCTGACAGTTGTTGCGATTAGATTTGCTTAAAAAATAGGATTGTGTTCCGAGTGCTCATTTCAAATACGTCCAGGGACAGGAACATTTTGAGAACAGACTTAAATATCTAACGGCATTATCTTACTAATGCGCTAACTAACCAACCAACTCACAAATTCTATTCATTTCAGAAGAAGGGGTTAACTTTTTTTTGCAATAAAAGGTCAAGATGTTTTGTTGTTTACAGTGGACATTCATACCTTAACATGTTTTGAATGTTTGCAATTTGCTCAAATTCAAAGTTGGTTCCGATATATTGTGCAACCCTACATCTGTAATTTCCAGCTTTTGAAAAAAAGGAATGTGAAAATGTATTTTTTTTTTCAATAGTTAAATTCTGATTATCACAATGTAGTCGAAGCAAAAATATGACTTCTTAATTCAATATATACTCACATTAACTTAACTTTCACACACGAGAGGAATGAAAATCTATTAGACATTGCAAATAAAATAATAGTACTGGTTTGTTGTGTCAGTAATTGTCAATAATGGCAAAATTGTGATGTTTCTGCTCAGAATAATAGTAGCACTAATATTTGATATTGTGTCACAATATATTTGACATTTTTTTGGTTGGGATAACTCATGTTCTGATCACCTTGCACCTATGCAAAAGTGTGAATAATCTACAGAGAATAGAATTTCTTTTAACTGCATATTTATAACTGTTGCATATTCGGTCATATCTTTAATTCTGAGAAGTATGCAAAGAGGCCAGTGCAGTGAAATGACATATTTAACTCCCAGTAGAAGGGCGGTATGCTTTTCTTAGAATACACTCTTGTCTATCTCGGGTCTCAAAGTGCTCTGTAGTGAAGGCCACATCCTCTTAGATCAAACAGATAAGTCTCCTGGGATGATCCTCTGCACTTCTATTCCATCTCTGGCATCTAGTCAACAAGTTAGGCTTTCAACTCACACTTTTACTGGGGACAAACTGGAAACCATTGTTAAAATGACTATAAATTCAGCCTCTCCCCAATAATCTTAATAAATGTTTGAGACAAGATTTTTTTTTAATGTTGGCTAAAGTTGGAGCATTAATTCCGGCTTGGACCAGTGCAAGACCCTCACTGACTGCCTCGTGGTTGTGTCTGAGAGATTGTGGTGGTCGGAATGCTCAGAGTTGGGAAATTACATTGAAAAAGTAGTTACACTGTTTAGTTACTACCTCAATAAAGTAACTCAGTTACTTTATTGAAAAACAATTTCAACTTTTTTGTAAAACAATATAAATTAATCAAATATATGGTTTTATATTCAGTAAAGACATTTAAATAGAGCTAAACAACTAACACTGCTGCAAGCTGCTAATCTCTTCCTTTTGAGGTATTTGTATTTATTTTGACCTCCTTTAGCTATGAATGCTCAGCTATTTGTCCTGCAGTGGATGAGCTGGTGTTTACCTTCGCAGCAGTTTGTCACTTTTAGCATGTTCAGCATGCTCCATGTTGAAGCTGTGACGATGTGCAGTATTTACGCTTGCAGAAGAAGCTTATACTCTCGTCTCAAACATTGTTGTGGTGTATTTTGTTAATAAGTTGCAGCTTACCACCACAAAGTATGATGGAGTGAATAAATGACGTCCTCAGTGTAGTGCTTTGAGAACCTGGTCAAGCTTGTAAAGGGCAATACAAATGTATGAATTGATCATTATTATGTAATTGACAAACTGCCGACACTCACAGGTTCACACGACAGTTGTTCAGTCTGAATCTCCTGCTGCAGGTGAGAGTGCGATGTTTGATGAAAACAAGGAAACGCTGCTGTGTAATTTTCAAAAAAGAAGTATGAAGTAATATTCCTGCTCTTGTATTACAAAATGGACACATCATTTAGTACATGTTCTTGGGTGGGGACTTGAATTGGCCTGAACCAGTAAAACTATTTGTGTCCACACAGCGTTAGAGTGACAGAGAGAGCAGGTGGTGCCGACAGGAGAGTGAAGACAAAACCAGCTGCTGTGCTTTGTATTCACAGCATCGAAGAGCCATTAGCCTCAATGCAGTGGAGGAGCACGGGAAGTACACAGATGTACACAGATGTACACAGAAGTACACAGATGTACACAGATGTACACAGAAGTACACAGATGTACACAGAAGTACGCAGAAGTACACAGATGTACACAGAAGTACGCAAATGTACACAGAAGTACACAAATGTACACAGAAGTACGCAGAAGTACACAGATGTACACAGAAGTACGCAAATGTACACAGAAGTACACAAATGTACACAGAAGTACGCAGAAGTACACAGATGTACACAGAAGTACGCAAATGTACACAGAAGTACGCAAATGTACACAGAAGTACGCAGAAGTACACAGATGTACACAGAAGTACGCAGGTGTACGCAGATGTACGCAGAAGTACACAGATGTACACAGAAGTACGCAGATGTACACAGAAGTACACAGATGTACACAGAAGTCCGCAGGTGTACGCAGATGTACGCAGAAGTATGCAGATGTACACAGAAGTCCGCAGGTGTACGCAGATGTACGCAGAAGTACGCAGATGTACACAGAAGTACGCAGATGTACACAGAAGTACACAGATGTACACAGAAGTCCGCAGATGTACGCAGAAGTACACAGAAGTACGCAGAAGTACGCAGGTGTACGACAAAGTACGCAGAAGTACGCAGGTGTACGCAGAAGTACGCAGAAGTACGCAGGTGTACGCAGAAGTACGCAGGTGTACGCCAAAGTACGCAGGTGTACGCCAAAGTACGCAGGTGTACGCACAAGTACGCAGGTGTACGCCAAAGTACGCAGAAGTACGCAGGTGTACGCAGAAGTACGCAGGTGTACGCCAAAGTACGCTGGTGTATGCCTAAGTACGCAGAAGTACGCAGGTGTACGCAGAAGTACGCAGGTGTACGCAGAAGTACGCAGGTGTACGCCAAAGTACGCAGGTGTACGCCAAAGTACGCAGGTGTACGCAGAAGTACGCAGGTGTACGCCAAAGTACGCAGAAGTACGCAGGTCTACGCAGAAGTACGCAGGTGTACGCCAAAGTACGCAGGTGTACGCCAAAGTACGCAGGTGTACGCCTAAGTACGCAGAAGTACGCAAGTGTACGCCAAAGTACGCAGGTGTACGCCTAAGTACGTAGAAGTACACAGGTGTACGCTGAAGTACGCAGAAGTACGCAGGTGTACGCTGAAGTACGCAGGTGTACACAGAAGTCCGCAGGTGTACGCAGAAGTACGCAGGTGTACGCAGAAGTACGCAGGTGTACGCAGAAGTACGCAGGTGTACGCCATGCTGCTGGATGTGCCTTTCACTTGAACTTTCATCACTTTAAGTTGTCCAGACAATGTGAATGAAAGTGTTGTAAATATGTCGTATGCATGTTGAATTGTAATTGAAATTCAAATTGTCACAATAAGCATATTGCAAATGTATATTGCAATTATTGAAGTAACATGATTTCCTCATTATCCAGTCTTATTTAAATAAAAGTTTTAAATAAGAAGTCTCAATAAAACCATCTGGTCTAATTTGGAGCAGAGTTCAGACTTATTTTTGTTCCAAATAGTTCTTCTGACTGAACTTAACAAGTGAGTGCCTGATATTTATCTTTCTACAAGACTCCTAGAATAAGACACAATATCTGTATCATGTATCAAGTCTATTCCTTAGTATCTAAATTAAGTTTGACATTTCAGTGTCGTCACACTAGTACAGTTTTGTATATTTTTGCCTGATGAGCAGCCCCCCCCCCAGACAGTCGTTGGGGCGGCCCTCGAGGGGACTCTGGAATGTTGAGTGTCACTCGGTTGCTGTGGCGACGGCCTTGAGAAAAGGACCCTGGGAAGAGCTGGGACTCCTCACTTCCTGTGTGTTGTGGCGTGGGCGTGGCGGCCTCACATCGTCCTCTGCCCTCGTCCAAATCTTAACACTGTGAATACTGTGATGCAATGTTTAAAATTCCCTCTAAACCTTTCGCTTTGCCTGAAAATTACTGTCGTACTCACATGCAGTAATGTCACACATATAACTGATGAACATAGAGTGTTTATTTTACCATTATTATTAGTATTATTTTTTCTTACGCTAGCTGTTTTTTAAAATTTCATTTTATCTTTATTTTTCCCGTCCATTCCTTATTAGGAAATGAGCGGTTTTGTCTATAGGAGTTTTTGTTTTAAGAGTTCTTCTAGTGTTCTAGTGTCGTTTTCCTCTGTATCTACTGCGTTGCAACAATGAAATTTCCTCATGTGTGGACAATAAAGGAATATCTTATCTTAAATGTTTCACAGTATTGCGATAAACTTAACAATCCCAGTGGAGGCGAGTAGGTGGCTCCAAGTTACAGGCCGGATCCATGGAGAGGCAAACTTCCTTACCGCAAGAATGCAAGTTTTTCGAGCAGTACTATCACTTGTAATTGAGTAAATGTAAAATAGACACGTTTAATGCCATACTGTGGAACATTCCAGATAAAACAATCACTCCCCAGTCCAGTCTAGTCTAGTCTTCATTTGTCAGGGACCATGTTCAAAATCATTCATCTTCAAGCGAAAAGATGATCTGCACCAGATTTAGCTCCTGCAGTCCCTGGGCAGGTGAATGCATAACAACCGTAATAAAAGTACACATTTCATTACAATTACAAAAACATGTTGCATTTCATTATTAACATCAAGTTTACATATTGCCCATATTGTAACATGAATGTGCCGTGTCTGTGTTGGAATAAGTACGAGCAGAGTTTTGGACGCTCTGGTGTGTTTGCTCTACATCAGACACATCTGCAGAGGCTTTTTTCCTCCTGTCTCCAGACACTCCAGTTCCTCAAAGACATTACTCAGAATCGCCCTTTGTGACTCTTCGTGACTCACTTTGAACAGTCATTTAATCCTGTGGTCTCCTCATTCATCGGGAGTCGATTTATCCGTGCATCAGACAATCTTTAATTAACACTCGATTAATTACTTATTTCACTTGCAGTATTATACCTACATTACTGATAATAACACTGTTTAGTTAAGTTACATATTGACTAAGGATTTTATTTTTTCTTAACATTATAAGCTTTCACATGGAAACAACAAAACGGTCCAATCTGCACCTATACATTTTTATAATTTAATTTAATCCAGCTGCATCCATAGATTTATATGGGACATTGTAACTCCAAAGGCTGTTCTCTCTCAAAGCTGGGAAAAAAAATGGGGAAACATAAAGTTCAGCCCTTAAAGTATTCCCAAATATCCAAAATGCTTCTGCCTTTCATTTCCCTTAAAGTAGACATTAATAGTAAACCTATTCTCAAGCGTAGTATTTGGAAATGGAAATTGTATGAATCACTTTTGATGTAGCATTAAAGGATATAATGAAAGCAGTGACTGATTTTTACTACAAACATGTATCAGAAGGATTTGTTCTGAATCTTAATCCAAGTTTTAACTCTAAATTAATAAGTCAAGATTTGAACTTTTACTCAAATACTAAGGAAGCTACACAAAATACCCTTTGTTTTTTTTCTAAATTTTCACACATAAAATGCATACAATACGGTAATTGTTTAGTTATATTTCACTCACATTTTGAGATATCAATCTGAAACTATGTTTTTTCCCTTATTCATCTTCAGTGCCTTATAACTTTAGAACATTCTCCATACATTTGCAGCATGTATAGATCCCACTTTAGTGCAACTGCTTTTAGATGTAAAGATATTTTTTTTGGGTCTTCAGTTTCTTGTTATAGGTGCCATTTTGAGGACTCACTGAAACCTGAGACGGACTTTAAATAACATATTGTCATATTATCATAGGGTTGCGGAGAGAAATTAGACAAATATGTATTGAAACTAGATCAACTTATTGATCTCTAAAAGGCAATAATAAACCATGATATCTTGTTTTTAAAATGATATGAGTGCTCCTTTACTGACTCTATATGAATGACGGCACTTTGAATGGTTACAGTTTTAATGGCAAAGGCTGCAGCTGTTTAAGGAACTCTGCAAACAAAAATACTTTGCCAAAAACTTGCCAGCCCTGTAGTTTAGTCCTCAGCAAATGTTCTGAAATGCATGTGATTCTTGTTTTGGTTTTGCCAGCAGTTTTCTGTCAAATGATTCACTGTGAACCTCATCTTGATGGGATTTCATAAAAGGCGGGGAAAAGTCGTGTTCATTGGAGTAATCATGAGAACTATTTTAATCATCGTTAATGATCATTATCTGGACTATACAGACTCTAAATAAAATGTATGCCAAAAGACGTTTAATATCAGAGCCATTATGGGATCTAAAAAATAATAATAAACTATTTGTAATTTGATCAATAATAAACCTTTTTCATACATCGTCCCTCTCAAAGCCTTCAGTCATATTTTATCTGATTAAAATTGTATTCTCAGTAAATCTAAGTGTAATGTAAAAATGCTCTAATACTACAAATTATTTACCATTCATTCACAAATATATGTTTTATTTTCATCCTAGAGTAGATTTAAATTGTATTTCTTTAATGCATGCCCTTTTTGATGTGATATTCCGGTATGTTGTTTTATCATTGTTCATTGCTTTATGTTTTATGTTGCTCCGAATCACCAAAGCAAGTTTAATTGTCTGATATTGTGAAATACTCCACCCCGCTCATTTCACCTGCATTTTGAAATTCGGTGGAAGCAATCCGCTGCGTTCTTGGCAGGTCGAGCTGAATGACTCACTTCCCTTTCTTCTTAAGTGCGCTCGTCTGGTCTTATTGATCATTTTGGACTCCGCAATCCAAGTGTTGCGTCCGCGCCGCTCTCACCGCTCTCTGTGTGTGTTCTTTGGGATTAAAGTGCATTCCTCTGGCTCGCGCCGCGTCAAATACACTCAAACTCCAACACCTTATCAAAAATCTGAGAATCCGGAGCACGCCCAATTCGTGTTTAGTGCTATTTTTATTGACTAATATGTTTTGGCTTGTTTTTGTTGAATGAATGTGATAAAGTGATGCCCGGTGGTGGAGGGGTTAAGGCTCAACGTGCAGCTGGCCACACCGTTGTGAGTTTGAGTCCCGGCTCCGACCATTTGCTGCAAGTCTTCCCTTCTGTCGTCCCCATTTCACGTCGTTATGGGGATTATGTCGTCACAGCCCAAACTCACATTCTGTTTACTGTATGTGTATGTGTGCTAGTGTTCTATTACCAGCTATTTTCTTTACTTTTTGAAATTCTTTGGGAAGGTTTTGTCTCTGCTCTCTGAAGTTTGCTGGAGGTGCAACAATGCCCGTTACAATATTCTATTGAGTGGAAAAATAAACTTCAATCACGTCTGCAATCTAAATCACTTTACTAAAGGACAAAAGCTGCAGTTTTTTGTTTTGTTTTTGTGTTTATTGTTGAGTTTAATTAATAATTAAATATTTGGTTGACTTTGACATCATTGACCAATTAATTGACTATTGACTAAAGAACTACAGCACTAGAAGTAATTAAAAGATCTTGGCTTCTAATTACCCAAACCCGGTGAAACAATAAAAACATGTTATTTGGCCCAAACCAGACGGCCTCCAAGAAATAAATTCTTGGAGGAGGTGCAACAAGACAAGTCACCATATTCTATTGCGTGGAAAAAGAAACTTCAATCACGTCTGCGATCGAAATCACTTTACTAAAGAACAAAAGCTGCTTTTTTTTTTTTTTTTTTGTGTGTGTTTTTGTTGAGTTAAACGATATTCGAGACATTCGGGCATATGATTATTTCAAAAGGGAATCAAACAAACACAGCTGGACTTACTTTTTTAGCAGCCAACCGTTTTTCTTCTAACCAGGGCGTGTGTTGGTGACTGTGTAGTTTAACTGCCAGTAAAGTAATCCTGAGCTTGTTCTGGTGGTATGCAAACTCCCCCTCATTTCTCCTGTTACAGTAACTAATGTTTCCTCTCCTGTGGGTTAGTCCTGTTTTAATACTTAGTAGTAACAATGCTGTGGTCCTGTGTTAGTCCGAGGCCCTTGTTTACATCTGGATGGTTCAGAAGGCTAAATATGTTCTTAAGTTTGAGAACCAACTGCGTCATTTGAACCTCTCACAAATATCCACAATGCTTCTGCCTTTCATTTCCCTTAAAGTAGACATTAATAGTAAACCTATTCTCAAGCGTAGTATTTGGAAATGCAAATTGTATGAATCAACTTTTGATGTAGCATTAAAGGATATGATGAAAGCAGTGACTCTGATGATGATTTTTACTACATGTATCTACTGCAATCTGTGTATTTTCAAAACATGACACATTTCAATACTGTAAACTTTGTTAAATAATGACACATTTCAAAACTTTAAACATGTTTAAATAATGACACATTTCAAAACTTTAAACATGGTTAAATAATGACACATATCAATACTTTAAAGATGGTTAAATAATGACACATTTCAATACTTTAAACATGGTTAAATAATGACACATATCAATACTTTAAAGATGGTTAAATAATGACACGTTTCAATACTTTAAACATGGTTAAATAATGACACGTTTCAATACTTTAAACATGGTTAAATAATGACACGTTTCAATACTTTAAACATGGTTAAATAATGACACATTTCAATACTTTAAACATGGTTAAATAATGACACGTTTCAATACTTTAAACATGGTTAAATAATGACACGTTTCAATACTTTAAACATGGTTAAATAATGACACATATCAATACTTTAAACATGGTTAAATAATGACACATTTCAATACTTTAAAGATGGTTAAATAATGACACGTTTCAATACTTTAAACATGGTTAAATAATGACACGTTTCAATACTTTAAACATGGTTAAATAATGACACATTTCAATACTTTAAACATGGTTAAATAATGACACGTTTCAATACTTTAAACATGGTTAAATAATGACACGTTTCAATACTTTAAACATGGTTAAATAATGACACATTTCAATACTTTAAACATGGTTAAATAATGACACGTTTCAATACTTTAAACATGGTTAAATAATGACACGTTTCAATACTTTAAACATGGTTAAATAATGACACGTTTCAATACTTTAAACATGGTTAAATAATGACACGTTTCAATACTTTAAACATGGTTAAATAATGACACGTTTCAATACTTTAAACATGGTTAAATAATGACACATTTCAATACTTTAAAGATGGTTAAATAATGACACGTTTCAATACTTTAAACATGGTTAAATAATGACACATTTCAATACTTTAAACATGGTTAAATAATGACACATTTCAATACTTTAAACATGGTTAAATAATGACACGTTTCAATACTTTAAACATGGTTAAATAATGACACATTTCAATACTTTAAACATGGTTAAATAATGACACATTTCAATACTTTAAACATGGTTAAATAATGACACGTTTCAATACTTTAAAGATGGTTAAATAATGACACATTTCAATACTTTAAACATGGTTAAATAATGACACATTTCAATACTTTAAACATGGTTAAATAATGACACATTTCAATACTTTAAACATGGTTAAATAATGACACATTTCAATACTTTAAACATGGTTAAATAATGACACGTTTCAATACTTTAAACATGGTTAAATAATGACACATTTCAATACTTTAAACATGGTTAAATAATGACACGTTTCAATACTTTAAACATGGTTAAATAATGACACGTTTCAATACTTTAAACATGGTTAAATAATGACACATTTCAATACTTTAAACATGGTTAAATAATGACACGTTTCAATACTTTAAACATGGTTAAATAATGACACATTTCAATACTTTAAACATGGTTAAATAATGACACATTTCAATACTTTAAAGATGGTTAAATAATGACACATTTCAATACTTTAAACATGGTTAAATAATGACACGTTTCAATACTTTAAACATGGTTAAATAATGACACGTTTCAATACTTTAAACATGGTTAAATAATGACACGTTTCAATACTTTAAACATGGTTAAATAATGACACGTTTCAATACTTTAAACATGGTTAAATAATGACACATTTCAATACTTTAAAGATGGTTAAATAATGACACATTTCAATACTTTAAACATGGTTAAATAATGACACGTTTCAATACTTTAAACATGGTTAAATAATGACACGTTTCAATACTTTAAACATGGTTAAATAATGACACGTTTCAATACTTTAAACATGGTTAAATAATGACACGTTTCAATACTTTAAACATGGTTAAATAATGACACATTTCAATACTTTAAACATGGTTAAATAATGACACGTTTCAATACTTTAAACATGGTTAAATAATGACACGTTTCAATACTTTAAACATGGTTAAATAATGACACATATCAATACTTTAAAGATGGTTAAATAATGACACGTTTCAATACTTTAAACATGGTTAAATAATGACACGTTTCAATACTTTAAAGATGGTTAAATAATGACACATTTCAATACTTTAAACATGGTTAAATAATGACACGTTTCAATACTTTAAACATGGTTAAATAATGACACGTTTCAATACTTTAAACATGGTTAAATAATGACACGTTTCAATACTTTAAACATGGTTAAATAATGACACATATCAATACTTTAAACATGGTTAAATAATGACACGTTTCAATACTTTAAAGATGGTTAAATAATGACACATATCAATACTTTAAAGATGGTTAAATAATGACACATATCAATACTTTAAACATGGTTAAATAATGACACATATCAATACTTTAAAGATGGTTAAATAATGACACATTTCAATACTTTAAACATGGTTAAATAATGACACGTTTCAATACTTTAAACATGGTTAAATAATGACACGTTTCAATACTTTAAACATGGTTAAATAATGACACATATCAATACTTTAAACATGGTTAAATAATGACACGTTTCAATACTTTAAACATGGTTAAATAATGACACGTTTCAATACTTTAAACATGGTTAAATAATGACACATATCAATACTTTAAAGATGGTTAAATAATGACACATATCAATACTTTAAAGATGGTTAAATAATGACACATTTCAATACTTTAAACATGGTTAAATAATGACACGTTTCAATACTTTAAACATGGTTAAATAATGACACGTTTCAATACTTTAAACATGGTTAAATAATGACACGTTTCAATACTTTAAACATGGTTAAATAATGACACGTTTCAATACTTTAAAGATGGTTAAATAATGACACATATCAATACTTTAAAGATGGTTAAATAATGACACATATCAATACTTTAAACATGGTTAAATAATGACACATATCAATACTTTAAAGATGGTTAAATAATGACACATTTCAATACTTTAAACATGGTTAAATAATGACACGTTTCAATACTTTAAACATGGTTAAATAATGACACGTTTCAATACTTTAAACATGGTTAAATAATGACACATATCAATACTTTAAACATGGTTAAATAATGACACGTTTCAATACTTTAAACATGGTTAAATAATGACACGTTTCAATACTTTAAACATGGTTAAATAATGACACATATCAATACTTTAAAGATGGTTAAATAATGACACATATCAATACTTTAAAGATGGTTAAATAATGACACATTTCAATACTTTAAACATGGTTAAATAATGACACGTTTCAATACTTTAAACATGGTTAAATAATGACACGTTTCAATACTTTAAACATGGTTAAATAATGACACATTTCAATACTTTAAACATGGTTAAATAATGACACATTTCAATACTTTAAACATGGTTAAATAATGACACGTTTCAATACTTTAAACATGGTTAAATAATGACACATATCAATACTTTAAAGATGGTTAAATAATGACACATATCAATACTTTAAACATGGTTAAATAATGACACGTTTCAATACTTTAAACATGGTTAAATAATGACACGTTTCAATACTTTAAACATGGTTAAATAATGACACATATCAATACTTTAAACATGGTTAAATAATGACACGTTTCAATACTTTAAAGATGGTTAAATAATGACACATATCAATACTTTAAAGATGGTTAAATAATGACACATATCAATACTTTAAACATGGTTAAATAATGACACATATCAATACTTTAAAGATGGTTAAATAATGACACATTTCAATACTTTAAACATGGTTAAATAATGACACGTTTCAATACTTTAAACATGGTTAAATAATGACACATATCAATACTTTAAACATGGTTAAATAATGACACGTTTCAATACTTTAAACATGGTTAAATAATGACACGTTTCAATACTTTAAACATGGTTAAATAATGACACGTTTCAATACTTTAAACATGGTTAAATAATGACACGTTTCAATACTTTAAACATGGTTAAATAATGACACATATCAATACTTTAAACATGGTTAAATAATGACACGTTTCAATACTTTAAAGATGGTTAAATAATGACACATATCAATACTTTAAAGATGGTTAAATAATGACACATATCAATACTTTAAACATGGTTAAATAATGACACATATCAATACTTTAAAGATGGTTAAATAATGACACATTTCAATACTTTAAACATGGTTAAATAATGACACGTTTCAATACTTTAAACATGGTTAAATAATGACACGTTTCAATACTTTAAACATGGTTAAATAATGACACATATCAATACTTTAAACATGGTTAAATAATGACACGTTTCAATACTTTAAACATGGTTAAATAATGACACGTTTCAATACTTTAAACATGGTTAAATAATGACACATATCAATACTTTAAAGATGGTTAAATAATGACACATATCAATACTTTAAAGATGGTTAAATAATGACACATTTCAATACTTTAAACATGGTTAAATAATGACACGTTTCAATACTTTAAACATGGTTAAATAATGACACGTTTCAATACTTTAAACATGGTTAAATAATGACACATTTCAATACTTTAAACATGGTTAAATAATGACACATTTCAATACTTTAAACATGGTTAAATAATGACACGTTTCAATACTTTAAACATGGTTAAATAATGACACATATCAATACTTTAAAGATGGTTAAATAATGACACATTTCAATACTTTAAACATGGTTAAATAATGACACGTTTCAATACTTTAAACATGGTTAAATAATGACACGTTTCAATACTTTAAACATGGTTAAATAATGACACGTTTCAATACTTTAAACATGGTTAAATAATGACACATATCAATACTTTAAAGATGGTTAAATAATGACACATTTCAATACTTTAAACATGGTTAAATAATGACACGTTTCAATACTTTAAAGATGGTTAAATAATGACACATTTCAATACTGTAAACGTTGTTAAATAATCTCTATTTTTCTTGGTCTGTCGCAGGCCTCCAGTCCGAAGCTCACCACACACTGCTCAGACATTCAGGAAGTACGTCGCTGCAGCCAGCTGGAAATGCCCGACAACTTGAACACATTTGTAATAAAGGTATTTGGAGCACACATTTGTTGGTTTGACTTGAAGAGGAGCTGTGTTTGCACAATAAGGCCGTATGTAAAGATTGTAAACATTTTTGCAGGTTAGCAGAGGGAGTCTGATCTTTGAGACGGACAATGAGCAGCAGGTCAGCTCTTGGACTACGGAGCTCAAGGAGTGCATCAGCAACAGCAGGTAACACAACTGTTTACATACAATCATCTGATCATTATCTCATTTCTGCAGGAGTTATATTATTTAAACGACAGGGACAAGACCAAAGAGAATGCATTAAATTTAATAAAAAAAAATAAAATAAAAGGAAAGCAAGAAAACATCCAAAGAAAATAAATTAAAGTCTACATGACAGATTAGGTTACGCATCTCACTAGAATGTAGTGAACACAGTTATATTTCCGTTTACTGAACATTTTGCATTGTGGTTTCAGAGTGAATATTTCCATCTTCTCTCAAATGTTAAGACGAGTTTAGAATAAGCTGGATAGGTGCAACTTAAGTCTAATCAAATACTTGTTCGACAGATCTGAGTTTGATGATTTTACTGATAGGATGAGTCCTGGCCTCTTGTGTTGAACTCTGATGCGCTGCGTGCTTCTCTTTGTGGTCTGAGTGTGTAACATGAACAGGTAAACTGGACCTACTTCCTGTGTGCGCGCCACGTCAGCCGGATGCTTCCTCTCACACACTTAAACAGAACAGAAGAACACAGAGACACCAGCCATTTTACACTTCAGAGTCATATCGGAGTCAAAGCGATTCCCATTCAAATGTTGTATTATTTTTAAACAAGATATAAATTCAACTGTACATTTTGTGTACATTTTTATTTTTATTTTCATCCTATAGCAGATTTAAATTGTTTTTATTTTAGATTTTATGTAGGTTGTTTTATCATTGTTCATTGTTTTATGTTGCACCGAATCACCAAAGCAAGTTCCTATGTTTGTGAATTCTGTTCATTAGCAATGGCAACAAACCTTTTTCCAATTCTGATTCCAAACAAACGGTGCAGAACAAAATAACAACAGTGAGGTACACACAAAATAACATGAGGTACACACAAAATAACATGAGGTACACACAAAATAACATAGAAACTTATAATATGACACGTAAACGGTGCCACCGCTCCGTGCCGTTTTCACACGCGCTGCTTGGTCCATCATCATTACCTTTGCGTTTGGGCTCGTTCCATATTTTCACAAAGAGCCAGTCATAGTTCCCCTCACCCTGAACACAGCTTTGGGCAGGTCACATGGTAACCAGCCACACAAGTCCAATGCTTTCTTCCGAATCAGAAACGCCAGAGGGCAGTCCCGTAAAGCAAGGCCTCCCAAACCTTTCACCCCCAAAATAATTATGAAACTGACTCTAGACCCCCACGGCAACATTTCAAGATTTAAACCACATAAAATTAGGTTTAATTGTATTTATTTACATCGTTTATTTCATTATCTGACCCAATTTCCACAAAACATAAGATTTTCAATCAAAAGAGAGATGAAATACAGTGTAATAGAATTAACACTGTATATAAATCATCTATTTATCTTAATCAGACTACTTAATGTGGGACTCAAATTTGAATGTAAACAAGATCCTGTTGATCCTGAATGTTAACGGATTTTTTGGCCTGTAGGCTTTATCCGACAGGACAGTGCAGGCGTGTGTGCGTTCCATTTCGGTCGATTTTATGTCTTTTTAGTCGAGATGCCAATTCTCAGTCAATGAAAGTATATGAGGTTGATAAAATACAATTACAATAAACATAAGAGATAAATGTACGCCAGCTTTAAAACATGGCATCGGTGTGCAAACTGTTTTCACTGGGGCCCCATGTTGAAACACACACACATGGAATACAATAATAACATATTTAGTTGGATAATCCATATTTGTGTTGGCCAATACAAGACATAATCACAATCTAAACGCTTACTCTTTTTGACTTTTGAGCTTCACAATCATAAAGAAAAGCAGAAATGGGCTGTGATGTTCCTAAACTTGTGCAGAACTGAAACTTGCTTAAAAAGACAACACTACTATTGCAAAATGGATAACATATTTTCCCTGTAATAGCCATTTGAGTGAAATACATTTGTATCCTATTGTTTTTCAGGCCGGGCAGTGTGGATCTAGAGCCCATCTCCTCTTCCAACGACACCTCCGACTTAGGAAGCCACGGTGAGAGATGGAAGCCGCTTATCTTTCCTGCATTAGTTGAAAAGAAAGCAAATAATGAATAATAGTAATAATAAAATGCTAACCCTTTACCACAACAGTTAGCAAGGCAAGTTTATTTGTAGAGCACATTTCATACACAAGGCAATTCAAAGTGCTTCACACAGCAGGAAAAATGCATTCAAATCACAATAAAATTGACTAGATAAAAAATAAAAATAAAAAACACCTAGCCAAATCTAAATTTATCAGATCTAAATAGCAGTTTTAGAATTGTAGAGAATTTCTCTAAAGAAAGACCTTTTAATTTGAATACATTTAAAAGGTGCTATTTTTAAGCTAAAATTTAAAGGTGCAGGGTACTACCTCAAAATAGTCCCAGATACATATTTTAGTATTTAAAATGTCAAAAATAAATAAATAATAAATAAAATAAAAAAGGGTAACGTGTAAATAATTTAAGACATAAAGAGAAGAGTGCAAAGAAAAATCCTTTCAGTCATATGCACAGCTAAACAAAACTGTTTTTAGCTTAGATTTGAACATTGTCAGAGTAGAAGCCTGTCTCACATCTTCAGGAACCCAAGTCTTGCAGGATTACTGAAAGGTGCATGAATAAATCAAAATTCAGCTCTTGAGTAAGCTAATGATTAGAGAAAATCATAATAACATGTTATAACGCTCATAAAAGTAGATTTTTACATAAATTGTCTCTCTTACTATTACAGATAACCTCATGATTTTATTGCGTGATTGCAGCTCCCCTCACCTTCAGCGTGCCGGAGCCCGTGCCCCAGAGAGCAGAGCACTTCCTGTTCTCTTTCCCCTGGTTCCATGGGCCCATCTCCAGGGTCAAAGCTGCTTACCTTGTCCAGAGCTCAGGGCCCGAGGGTCACGGGGTCTTCTTGGTCCGACAGAGCGAGACCCGGAGGGGCGACTACGTGCTCACCTTCAACTACCAGGGAAAAGCTAAGGTAAAACATCCACAAGGGGGCAGTAAATTGGTAATGGATAGACGTTTGATATCAGATGTATGGCCAGAACAAGTCATCAAATATCAACATGGAAAATCCACAAATATTGAACCTCATATGTTTTTTAAGAAATTAACCTCATAAGTTAAACCAGATACAAATGTATTTTCACAGTTAAGTTGTAAGGAGGTTAACTGTCTATTCCCATGAAACAAAAACTGGCACAAACTGGTACTCCCACCAGTTTGTGCCAGTTTTTGTTTCATTCATTTCATTTTGACGCGAGTGTCAGTGGAAAGGACATAAATCTGCTTTATCATTTGTAAATCATCTGTTTGGTGAGTGCATTCAAAAACTTGACATCAAATTTCATTGCTAAACATATTCATAAGTTCTGGTTCATCAAACGTGCAGTGACTTTGTGACATTATTTGTTCATTTTGTATCCTGCTTGTTTACTTGTTTCACTCTAGTTTCCTGTTTCCTGTTTGAGTCTAATGATGTCCTGTGATGTGTTTCCTGCAGCACCTGCGCCTGTCGCTGACCGAGTGGGGCCAGTGCCGTGTGCAGCACCTGCGCTTCCCCTCCGTCATGGACATGCTCAGTCACTTCCGCCTGTTCCCCATCCCGCTGGAGTATGGGGCCGCAGGGGCCGTGCTGCTGTCCAGTTATGTGGTGGCAGGCTCCAGTCCTCCTGCTCAAGGTGAGTTTGGGTTTCTCCGTCACAACTTGCATAATGAGCTTGTAGTTATATTAGTATTCCATTTTATTTATACAGGGAGTGCCCTTTAGAGCAAAACATGTGCACAACAAAATGATTCCGCCAATAAAACACTGAATACAGTATTCTTTTTAGAGACCAGTTGCTCCTGTCTGAGGGTGTCCAGAAGCTCATCTTTGCAGGAGCAGAAAAGTGGAAGGCAGTCTTTCCATTTTCACTGACAGTCTAATATGCATTTGCGACCGTGTCAGAACGTTCAACATACATTAGGAGCAAGGATAAATTATGGTGAAATTTGCCATATAGATTCTTGCCAATAAACAAGAGGCAATGTGCAAATCTGCAGACAGCAAGAGAGCATCAACCTATTTTATGATATAGAGTACAATCAGGGGGGAGATATCTGTCATCAGTTATAAAACACTTGACTCTATGACTCGAGTAGTGGAGGAAGCATGCATATAAAGAATGTCACAATGATCAAATATGGACATAATCAATGATCATATAAGATACAGCCTATTATGAAAGGAAAAACAAGATTTATTTCTATACAAAAAGCAAAGGTTTTTTTTTTGGGAACTGGGCCATTTCAGTGGTTTCCTTGCAGAGTGGGAATAACAGGAGAAATACTAAGTTTATTAAATCTTGACCTGGTTTTAGACAAATGTTAAACATGTTTATGGGTAGGAAGGCACTGCTGAAACCTGGTAAAAGCTGTCTGAAGACAGTTGCCTGTTCAGGGGTAGAGCTGTCACTGCACAATATGATATCATCTGCATAATAGTGAACTTTGCAAGACGAGGATGGTTCAAACATATTGTTTATATACTAAGTAAAAAAGAAGATGGATAATAATATATAATAGCCCCCTCTGGAAAACCCTTAGTAATATAATCTGTGTAATTCTGATTGTTCTTTTGTTGTCTCAGGTCAGCTGCCGGCGGCCATCTTGGCTCCCTTTTCACTGCACCGCTGGAGCTCAGAGCCCAGTCTGGCCTCAGGAAACAGCTCCACTGTGAGGCCTGTCCCACAGATGGAGCACCCACCCGCCCCCCGAGACGCACCGTCTCGCACCCATGCACCTCTCCCTGCCCCCCCGCCTGCCTTGCCCCTGCGGCGCAGTGAGTCCATGGGCCCTCGGCCTCTGTTCTCGCCCACAGCCCTGCCCCAAAGACACTCGGACTACGAGCTGGAGCCGCTCAGAGGAAGAAAGCGCGCCATCGACAACCAGTACATGTTGCTATGACTTCTGACCTCAGCGTAACCCTAAAATGACACAAACAACATGTAACACAGTGAGCCTCAAGTGCAACACGCACACAGTACGAGCGTCCACAATGAGTGCCTTGTGAAGAGGTGTGGGCCCTCAGCGCTGATGGGACGTCTCACCCTCTCGCTGTCAGAGCCAGTGTGCAGAGCTTGAGAGCTCCTGATTCCTGCAGATGTTGTACCAAAGCCCTATGTTAGAGTGAGGGACACTGTGGACAGTTGACTTGGTGCACGCTGCTCTGTGCACTTTACACTGTGTATTTTCTAATAACACATTCATTTGTACAGCATTCTTAATTACGAAGCGTTTGAAACATAGTCGTCCGCTTCACATCACACGCCGTCAGGCCGCTGAAGCACCACGGGATCAGTCATGATCAGTGCAGCCAACAATCTCTGCTTTGTTTATGAAGTTAGTTTTATTTCTTTTTAAATTTGCGCAATGCTGTTTTTAAGTCAGAAGAAATGATAAACTTTTGCTTGTGTAGAAGAAATCTGCATCAATTTGCATTGATATTAGGTAAAGCTGCAGTAACTCTGAGTGAAGGAGATATTGTAACACTGCTCAACCTCCAACTGTCGCCAACTAACCCTTTACACGCCAAAACCACACATTATGTCAGTTTCTTTAAGTCAAATTATATTTATTTATTATTTAGCCATATACAGGGACTTGGTTGTGTATAGATGAACATATTTCATACTTTTTCACCATTACGATGACTCATTGACCATCCAAAAGGTGTCCATAATTTTGGATCAAGACGTGCCTTTTGGAATAATAGTTCTATTTTCTTACAACGTAAAAGTTCTACTTAAGGATTTTATGAACCTAGAGTTCAACACCTGTTTGAAAATCAAACAGTAACATTGTGTGGTTGTGATGGAGGCTAAATGCTTTTAACCACTAACAAAGCTCTTTTCAGGATATAATTGACCCCAAGTGCCAGTGTGTTACACAGAAAGCATTTACAGTACAAACGTGCATTTGTTTGTTCTATTTATTTGTAATACAATGACAAGACCTCAAACGCACCAGCTTTGCTCCGCCTGAGCCCACGTCAGGCAGCATATGATGTGTGAATATCCTGGATGTGGCACACGGTTACATGTACAGCTATATTTGATATACGAATAGTTTCCAAATATGGAACAAACGATAAACTTCTGATGGAAATCTAGAAATGCCTTTTACACAAAACTAAATCATCCTTTTAACATCATTCTAACTCCAGCTCTACTTCTTACACGCGCAGCATTAACGCAATTCCTAAACCAAAATATGGCTTTGGTAGCTTTACCTTTTTGATAAAATACGGCTGTACTATATTTTTATGAATGGGAAACTTAACCAGCTCATTATTGGAGATAGTGCCTTAAAGAATTGTAACAAACTATTTTTAGGTTAATATTTATTATTGCTCAGGTGAGTTAATTTCTGAATTTAACCTTAATTAACCCAAAGAAATAATGTAAACAACTCTTCATGAAAATATGTACCCAGACTGGCCTCTTCTGATCCCCCTTGTGGCCAATAGAAGCCACTGCATTGGTTTTACAGTGAAGTCTTTGTAAGTAGCCATTGTGTTGTACAATTACTTTTAAGATGTACTTTGTAACTTTTTTGGTAAACGACCTGCTTGTCTCCAGGGAGATATCAGTGTTTCCCTAAGATTTTGTTCAGACTGCAAGGGGGCAACCAATTTCAATGTTCATAATTTTCCTCATACAATTTGTAGAGCCTAAAAGAGCCAAAAATAATAATAATATAGTGACTTTTATGTTTAGGGCAATTCAAAGATCAACAGAGAATTGTATGGTTTAGTTTCATGTTTAGACCTATTTAATCCCAATGATTCATATGTTCACACTCCATAAGACTATTGGGGCCAGTCTCCTGTATTAGTGGAAACACAGATATTATTGGTCCCACTGGAATGCTCCACAGTGTTGCATTAAACCATGGAAACAAGCAGGTGACACCACCGTGCCAAGTTACATGTCAGTTCTGTGGAGAGGCAAACCCGCTCAGTCAAAATTAATGTTTTTTCCAGGTATTTGTTACTCAAATGTAACTTCCACAAATAGAACTGTCTCCACATGAGTTTTTTTGCATTCTCCATGGGAAATATGTGCTTCAAGTTTGATTAGCTATCCTCTGCTTTAACATTAACTTTAGCAATGATCAAAACCTTATTTGTTTTATTGAAGAGTTCAGTAGTTTATGTTCTTGAATAGGTCCCTGTGACTACTTTTTCTAGCACAATGGGTCAGCTATGTCGACCAAAGGAACAATGGTTGAGTCATTTCATTTTGTTTTTTTTTAATTGCAAACAGAAAAGGTAGGTTTGAAGGGGATCAGAAATCAAAGACGTTTTTTGGCAAAAGTACGGTTGGTCTTCCTGTCAGTATGTGCCCCCGTTTCATGTTCAAGCTTTTTGTATTATTTATGTGGGAAAGCAACGGTAACACTTAAGTCTTTGATATAATAACTTTTTTTTTTAAACAGAAATTACTGTCTTTGCCATGGAGCTGCTGTTGCTTTTCCAAAAAAACTCGAGGTGTGAATGTGTTGCTGAACTTGTGTAGTGCAATATGAGAGGGACGCCCAGTGCTTCACACCTTTACCAATGCCTTTAAATAGAAGTGTGTGAATTTAAAGAGCTAAAAGTGCAGGGCAGTCTGTGTCGAAGTCATTGCTACACCTGAAATGCTCCACAATATGACATTAAACTTCTTATTCAATTCCAGTTTTGTTCCTCGATAATCCTGCGTTCTTCATCTCTATTTTGATGGACGAGAGAGGGATACGTTTATTGCCATTCTGTGGAAATATTTTAGGAAAAGCAATTGCATCTTCACGGAGACGAGCGGATATCGGTCCCTCCACCTGAAGTCGCATAGTGCACCTTTTTAAAAACTAAAAAATATCACATCGATTTGACACACATAAAAAAAACATCGTCTGATCCAGTCGATCTAGTTACTCTGTTGAAAGGTTTTAGGCTTATGACACTTTGAGCATCGCCGGAGCTTTATTTCTTCCCCCTTCTGTCGAAAAATGTTACATGTTCACAATACTGTCCATTCTGTTAACCCTGCACTGTAAAAAGAAACCCAAAAAACAATACATTTTCCCCTGAACTGCCAAGGAAAATCACAAGTGCTTTACACACCTTTGTGCTTGCATCCCTTCCAGTTACGAGCATTTTTAAATTATACTAAATATATATTAACTGTATATTTTACGTTTTGTAAAATAAACCTAACCAAAAACAAAAGCGTGTCCTTGTTTTGTGTAAGAAAATGACATTTGAGGAGTTTGTTATTGCTGGAGGGCAGGGGCTTGTGAAAGAAATAAACAGGAAATACACCAAGTTGAGCCTTATCATTTTTGGTTAGGGATGGGTCCACTCCTCATTTGCTAAATTAATCTTGTGTCGTTAAGCTGATGACTTTTATGTGTGTTGAAATTGAACTTTGTAAATATTAAACGGGTAAAGCCTTCTGCAATAGAAAGACAAATCCTACCATTGAGTTCTGACATGTAAAGTTTAACTATGGGCAGTTTGAGGTTAAATGAACCAAACCATGAACAAATTAGATGGGTTTTTTTTGGTTGATTAGGGCTGCAACTAATTATTTTTGTAGTGGAGCAGTCAGCTTTTACCTTCAACTACACAAACGACAGATTTCTTCTGAAAATTAAGCTTAATATACATTTGTAACCAGAAGAAAGAAGAAAGTTGGTGACTGAAGATTTTGAGATAAGAAAATGTATTAATAAAGTGTATCATTGATGAAAATGACAAATTGTTAATTATTTTTGACATTTGGTTTCAATAAAGCATCTGCTTTTGTTATCTAACTTTTGGCTAGTGATTTAGTCTGTTATAATATAGTCCAGAGAATGAATAACTATTAAGATGGTCAGCAATTATTCTCATTAATCGCAGCAGCCCAAGTAAATATGTAAAACACCACAGAAGAACCACAATAAGCAGCAAATTCAGTTTTTAAAACTTTTTTTATTTTTTTTTATTTTTTTGCTCATTTTTTAAATTATTTATATTATCTACAAAGTAAAAGTATTAACTTAAAAGTTACATAAGGGTCAGGTGAGAGTGGGATCTGATCACCGCAGCCTTTAGATTTCATAAATAACGTTTCTCCGTCCTCTCGGCTGCTGTTCATTTCACAGGAAGCTTCTGATCTTTTAGTTTGGTTAGAAACTCGTGTTTCTGGAAACAAACGCAGCACATGGCAGCATCAACAGTAACATCAATACTGTGCAGAGGTGGAAGATTTTTCAACAAGGTGCAGACAAAATACAAGTTCCAGTTGAGCTCTCGTCTTCACTCACTGATTAGTTTCACGTTCACATCTTGGCAAAGCTGACTCGAGTTGGGGACCCCTGATTGTGTGTGTGGGATGCGTTTCATAATGAAAGCAGTCTTGTCCGTTAAAAACGTTTTAGTTTGTTAAAACATGTCACTTCCTGTTAACATTCTCTTATTGCCTAGTCTGGGGAGGGGGTCGGGGAGGAAAGCAAATGAGAGGCATGTCTGGATGATGAGGAAGAGGAGGGGAGCGTCATCATGATGGGACGTCCCACTCGCGGCAGGTCCCATGGAGCCCTGACCATGGCCTACAGCTGCTGCTGATGGTGTTGCACTGCACAAAGGACACAGGACAAACTCACTTCAACACACAAACTCACTAGCTGCACCTCAACAACACTATATACACATAATACCACGGAACAGACGATTGTGTCCACAGTAAAAAAGATAATTCATTCGATTAAAATTAGTATTCATGCATTTGTACGGGGACGGACTATTTCTATTGTGCCATTGCAGGACTAACCAGGCATAAAACATGGTCTGACACATGGTGCCGTTTTCAATAAATAATGAAAAGAATATATACTTTTCTACTTCTACTGGATCACTTTATCCTTTAATCTGTACCAGTAGCCTTAGGCGCCACACAAGAGGGTTTTATTAAAAAATCTTTTGCGATTTGGAGTCGTGACGGAACAAAATTGAATCACACTGACGGAGGAGGGACAAAACAATAATTACTCATGAGAAGCACGCCACGCCTCCCTGAACTTGTGGATGCGAATCGGGAAAAACATCCTTTTGTGCGCAGCCGGTTTAACTTTCTTGTGATCCCTCACATCGAATAGTACGTGCTTAGCTGCAAACCCCGTTTACCTGGATGTGTCAGGTAGGAGAAGTGCGTGGTGGAGGACACGGGGATGGGGTTGAGGGCCGTCTGGGCCATGGGGGGCTGTGGACCTCCGGGCGGGCCTTGAGTCGCCATCAGCATCATGGGCGGATGGGTGGACGCTGGATGGTGAGAGGGCACAATCCCAGACTGCATGTGGGCCTGAGAGATGAGATGGCAACAAGAGAATTGACAAGGCAGATCAGGAAGTCCATGCTAACTTCAGAAGAGGCAATTCTACCCTTATTTTCATTTATAAATAAGAAAACCTTCATTTGTCCTATTTAAAATGTATTCAGCAAAAGAACAATGGTAAAGAAGACCATATATATGTAAATTATTGCATCACTTATTGCAAATGGTGTCATGGTTTGAGCTTCGACTCAATCAAATTGGAGTTTGAAACTTTAATACCGGTGCAACATTATTGACAGTCTTTTCACTACAACCTCGGGTGAAACTACACTTGTTGTTTGCTGCACTTAGTATAGTGTGGGATAGTGCAAGACTAGAAGAAGATTGGTGTGGTGCCACTGACCTGCTGAACGTGCGCCATGTGGTTGGGGTTGTACCCGTGCTGCACCTGGGTTGGGTGCAGGTACACGGTCTGCTGAGCCGAGGGGAAGGAGGCCTGGGGGGACTGAGGGTTTGGCCCCGGGGTCATGGAGGGAGGGGTGGCGGCCAGAGCAGAGTACATCTGCTGCTGAGGCTGGTTTGCCAGGTGTAGCGCCGCCTGAGCTGCTGCGGCTGCTGGAGCGGACACACAAAGAGTTTAGTTTGAACTTGTGTCATTGGTGTGAATCTGGTTTGGGTCATGGTGATGGCATGTTTTTATTTAATTTATTTTTTTTCCCATTTACTGTTTTATGTAACATTTATTGCATTTTAGTGTGTTACACTTAGTGGCTTGACCACTCTGTATTTTAATTACGATTTATTATTATTAGATTTGAATGAGAAGTGTAAGCAGGGATGCCCAGGTTAGAGCTCAATATGGCTCAATGTTAATATAAAACATTTGACCAAAAAAAAAAAGAAAAAAGGATCATATATTGCGAGAAAAAATATGTACGTTATCAACCAGCCTTGCTTCTTTCTATAGTGTGGTACGAGTGTAGTTGTCACCTCATGATGGGGAGGGCTCCAAGATACAGACAAATTCTTACCCACCTCACTACTTAACTTGCTACCTACAACAAATACACCAGCATCCATAGCTGCCCTGCTAAATGTTCAGCCCGCCTCTCCAGACTGCACCGGCTGGAGCAGGGCTTGCCTCGTGAAAGCACAATAACTGCCTGCTCTGAGCAAATCACTAAATTCATGTTACACTCCAGACTGACCGGCTGCCGCCTGTGGGTGCTGCACTGGGCTGGCGGCCGGGTGGTTTGGGGGTCCGCTGTGCTGGGGAGGTCCGCCCTGCTGGCCCTGTCCTGTGGGTGTGGCCGAGGGCTGAGGGTGCTGCGGGTGGGGGTGCAGGGTGGCGCTGTGGTGCGTGTACTGCTGGGGCATGGGACCTGGAGACACTAAAGGAAGACCGTAGAAGTAGAAGGTTTGTCTAAGAATAAAATGTGAATTTTATCATGTAACAAAAATTTGGGGTTTTCAAGATACTTTAAATTAGTGGTTCTTAACCTGGGGGAAGAAATGATTTCAGAGGGTCCCAAGATAAGGGGAAAGTACTTAAAGTTGCTTCGACGCCCTCAAAATGCAATGGTAACCATAGATTCCAATTTGTTGGCCTACTAAATGAATGCATCTAGGTTTAATAAAAAATCAAACGTTACATTTAGAATGTAGTAAAATGCCAACTGTAGTTATAATGGGGGTCGCAAAATGAAAAAAAAAGTTCTAGTTTATAGAAATATGAATTCTGAAATGTTGACTCAATATATAGCATAGTAGAACGCTATAGTAGGAATTTTGTTTAATTTTTATAATTAAATGTTTTACACTTTTAATAATGGAATGGACTTTTAAATAGCCTCAATAAAGCTAGACAAAGACTTAATTCATAATGAACAAAGAGTTTATGAATGATTCAGACTTAAATTGGCCTATGCTTAGAGATCGGGTATTACACTTCTTTGGGGTATTTATTGTTGACATATAAACTGTAGATCACTGTAACCTTTGGTTGGTCTGAAAATGCTATATTTTTAATCCACTGAATTTATCAGTCTATATTGCAAGTTCAACTGGGGAGATTTGATGTTTCTGCACAGGAGCAAACATACAGTGAGGAAGGGGAGTATTTGAACACCCTGCAATTTTCCAAGTTCTCTCACTTAGAAGTTATGGAGGGTCGGAAATTTTCATCATAGGTGCAGAATCTGGAAATGGCATTGAATGATTTTTAAATAATTTATTTGTAGGTTATTGCTGCTATTTTTGAACACCTGCCAAGCGGCAAGAATTCTGCCGTTCAAAGACCTGTTAGTCTGCTTTTAAAAAGTCCACCTCTATTTCACTTATTAATCTAAATGAGTAGCACCGGTCAGACTCCAACTACCACCATGGACAAGGCCAAAGAGCTGTCAAAAGACACCAGAGACAAAATAGTCGACCTCTACAAGGCTGGAAAGGGCTATGGGGCAATTGGCAACCAGCTTAAGTGAAAAAAGACCAACTGTTAGAAAATGGAAGAAGCTAAAGACTTTTGTCTTGGACTGGGGCAGCATGCAAGGTCTCACCTCGTGGGGTATAAATGATGATAAGAAAGGTGAGGAATCCAGAACTACAGGTGGATTTTGGGCAACAACCTTCCTCCCTCAGTCAGAGCATTGAAGATGGGTCGTAGCTGGGTCTTCCAACATGACCATGACCCGAAGCACACAGCCAGGAGAACCAAGAGGTGGCTCCATAAGAAGTATATCAAGGTTATGGAGTGACTTAGCCAGTCTCCAGACCTAAATCCAACAGAAAATCTTTGGAGGGAGCTGAAACTCTGTGTTGCTCAGCGACAGCCCTAAAACCTGACAGACCTGAGAAGATCTGTGTGGAGGAGTGGGCCAAAATCCCTACTGCAGTGTGCGCAAACCTGGTTAAGAACTGCAGGAAACGTTTGACCTCTGTAATTGTTTAAAAAAAAATAGAAAAATCAACACTGATTTTCTCGGTGTTCACTATGTATTTGCAGTAATAACATACAAATACATTTTTAAAAATCATACAATGTGATTTCCTGATAATTTTTTTAGATTCTGTCTCTCACAGTGGAAGTGGACCTACGATGAAACGTTCAGACCCCTTCATAATTTCTAAATGGAAGAACTTGCAAAATGGTGTTCAAATACTTACTTTCCTAACTGTATAATGAGTTTGGACGCTTACTACGGAAACCGGAACCGAACAAAAACAATGCCACTGAGAACTGGTTTAGCCATGCTACACATAAGATAGCTAGCCCCGCCACCCCCAACCACCCTGGCTCTGGGTCGTGCGCCGGTCCGGAGGAATCCAGAAGTGAGATAGGCCCAGTGATTATGGCGGCTCTAGAGGAGATAACTGGTAAGACTACAAAGGTAGAAGACGCCAAGATGGCTGCGGCCCTGGCAGAAACGTGTCATTTAAAATTCAAGACTAATGAACTGGACAGCTGAGCCACATCAGCCGAAGAGAAAATCTCTGATTTAAAATACACAAACCAAAGTGGCAGATTTAACAAACCAGGTACGTGTCCAAAATGACAAAGTGGATGACCCGGAGAATCGTAATAGTTAACATGATGATTGTCGGTCTTCCAGAAGACACAGAAGGGGAAAATGTGGTCAATTTTATGGAGCCTTGGACCCCCAAATATCTAAAACTTCACACAAAAGCTGGGGAAAAGCTTTTCCCTCCATCCCATTCCTTTTTGGAGGCTCTATGGGCTCTTTGCAACAATAACAAACATCTGCTTTGTTCTGTTTTTGTGGTTCCTGTGTTTGTGTATTGTGGCCGGCTGGAGAGTTGTGTAGCGGGAGCAGATTTTCATGAATGATTTCAGCATGGTTAATGCACTGGTATCTAGGAAACTACAAATAGCATCTTTTAATGATGGTGGCATATTGGGTCCAAATAGGAGGTCAAAGACGCTATCAAAGATGTGAAAAGAAAGTCAAAATGATATACCTACAAGAAGAAACCCATTTAAACAACGTCGAACATCAGAAATTAATTTAATTTGGTTATAACAGACTTTACTGTTCCTCAAACAGGGACAAACATAACAGGAGTGCACCGGAAGTCATATTGATCTCAAGCAGAATAGCCTTTGAACATAGTTCTGAACACAAAGATAACGATGGCAGATTTGTACTGGTCAAAGGAACTATTAATGAAAGTGTGTTTACGTCAATAAATGTTTATGCTCCCCCTGGGAAACAATCTCATTTTCTTGACTAAGCTATAGATCTGATCGCAAACAACTCTGAGGAAACCCTCGTCTGTGGCGGAGACTGGAACTTGCACGTTCAGCCAACACTGGATGTCTGAAACTCACAAAGTACTGGTAAATCTATAAATACGACATTTTGCCGTTTTGCATAAAAACATGGTTAATTGATATCTGGAGAGAGATTAATCCTAATTTCTGCCAATATACACATAAAATCTATACAGTGATCCCTCGCTATAACGCGGTTCACTTTTCACGGTCTCGCTGCTTCACGGATTTGCATCATGCATTGTGTTCTGCATTCTGATTGGCTAAACAGTCTCTCCGCGTCTTCTCTACCTGTGTGTCAATAACGTTATGGATTAATATGTACACGTACGTAAAACCGCTTGACAAATTGAAGTTTGCTAATTCTCTTGCAATTTCAAGTTTCTCTAAAACCCACAATGTCGACAAAACGTTCTGCACCGACAAAGGCACTTGCGGCCGGGCCCAACAACGCTCGCCGCGGGTCGGACACACCCGCGCGGACGCTTGCGCCGGGTTTTAGGAATGGTTTATTTTCCCCTCTATATCAAAACGGATGGTTTTGCAACTATGCTTGGGCCTGTAAAAAGGTTTTGCAGACATAGGTACAATAGATCCAAGTGATCATGTCTCTATTCAATTACCTGTAGATCTAGAACTGAAACAAAACATGCTGAAATCACGAATCCTCGAATGCTACAGGAAATTAAAAAGACAAGGGGTGAGATTAATGACCTGGTTTTACAGAAAAAGGAAAAGATTGGTTCAAAATTCTCAAAATGATTAGTTTGGAAGCTTAGAAAACCATAGGCAGAAAGATTTTTTTTAAAATACAGACAGAATATGTATAGGCAGAATATAGGCAATAATGTAAGTTTAATCAAACCAAGACCAAATACAATCATCGTTTGAATCCTTCTACAAAAAACGTTTCACCAAAATATCATGAAACAAAGAAATACATTTTTTGAACACTCATGACCGAAGAGCAAAACAACAAATTTGATGCCGAAATAACTACTGAAATCAAAAGTGCAATCAAAAGGGAGTGAAGAGTTCACCTCAGAGTGGTATAAAGCTCTAAAAGACACACGCCTTTGCTTTTATCAACTTTTAACTGGGCCCTTAAAAAAGCTCAGATCCCTCAGAGTTGAGCCAACATCAAGAATCAAAACGTATGGATCACTTGACAAACTCACTGACTTTGTAGTAAGGCAGGGATGTGCTTGGTCCCCCCTTTTGTTAGTGTTGTACTTGGAACCATCGGCCTAACATATTAGACAATTGGAAACAATTTATGGAGCCTCAATTGATGGGACAAATGCAGATGTCGTCTTACCAAACTAGAAATTTCCTTCATGATATTCCAATGTCTGGATACAAATTTAATTTAATGTACAAAAAACTGACATTCTCCTTTACTGGCGAACCCCTCTGTCCTTTTTGGTAAAGATTTACCATTTTAAATGGCAAACGGCTTAAATATTTAAGTGTGGAATCAAGAATTCCTGGCAAAAATCTGTGCTTACAACATGGAAGGAGCTAATCAAAACCTACAATCTAAACAAAGACGTTAACGTTTTAAACTTGTTGGCGACAACTTACGACCAAGGTTATGTGCCAAATAGTACTGACCTGAGATCCAAGGTCTGGATTACAAAAGGTATTAAAAGTTTTCCATCAGACTGTAAAAGATAAGCACATATGTTGATATGTTGAAAGAATCCTCCGTCTTGGAGGATCAGGACTTTTATAGGCATTTACAAATAACAAGTCGTTATAAACAAGAAATCAAGCAAAGTAATAACTACCTGACTGAAATGTTTTATCAAGGCTTATAAATCAGAACTTTCAAGGGGAATAATATCTAAAGTATATCCATGCATTGCTAATCTCAGCAGAGCTAGTCTAGTAAATATATTAAAAACAAATGAGAAAGAAGGTTTTTTGTTTTGACAAGAGGACGAGTACGGAAATATCTGTACGTCCCAGTGGAGGACCTCAAAATCACATGTCTGGCTGGAATTTTGCTGGGAAAATTTGCCTATTTTTGCCTTAATTTTGCTCCTTCTGATGCCTAGTTGAGGTCTATTTGTATTCCTTTTTTAATTTTCACTCTCTGGTCGTGTGTTCTGTGAGGTTGTGTTTCCCCCAAAAAATAAAATAACAGAACATGCTATATTTGCCAAAACAACTTAACATTTTCAGTTCTGGTTTTGATGCTCTGAATGCTGTGAATCGCCCTCTGCTACATTAAGTCACTGCCACAGCACCAGCACAACACAAGCTCACGCAGGTTTATGAAACTAGCAGCAATAAACACAACGGAGAGCATTTTAAAAGAAATTCTTTGCGTCTTATAGCTCACCACTGCGGATAGGAATCACAGTAAATCTGTTTTCCTAACAATTTGCCAAGACTTACTCACCGGACTTCTCTTTATAGTTGAAAGGGAATCCTTCTTTACAGTCCGCGTTTTAGTTAGTCCATCCAACAAGCTTTTGTTGAAGAAGCTATAGTCCTCAGTAAAATGGTGCAACCAAACAAAGCACACTTTCTCCGGTGATAACCTGTCACTGAAAAATAGTGTAATAAATAACTCGATGTTGTAGCTGTACTGCTCCCGCTATTTGTTCTGTGAGGGGAAGGGTGGCCAAATACCTGAGGGGAGTGGCCTTGAAGAGCACAAACACGTCCTGGTTACTTAAACTCAAGGATGGTCTTCGTACAAAAGTCAGAACGGTTCAATAAGAGGATTCAAATATTTTTTGAATAGTTCCCAGGAGAGATCATAATAACATGGTAGAAAGCGCTAAAAAGTAGATTTAGTATAATATCCCCCTTTTAATAAAGTATTTGTTCATTATGAATGAAGTCTTTGTTCATAGTTTATCAAGGCTAATTAAGGTGTACTGTAATTCTGCACAGTAAATGAATTAATTAAATTTAAAACATGTCTTCAATGATATGATGTCAACGTGTTAATCAAGTGTTTCTCAAACGGTGGATCATATACTACTGGTGGTACACAAGCTCCTTCAGGTGGGGTACCTGCTCTGCAGGTCTAGTGTTTGCTTGATTTAAAGTCAATTTCATCCAAATATTATGGCTCTGGTTTAGATCTGGTGGCACTCACCCAAAATAAGTATTTTTTCTGAAAAGAGACTACTGGCCTAGTTACAAGAAAGGCTCCAGTAGGTGGACCCATTAAGAGGGAGGGCAGAAACGCATATTTAATCCTGAACTTAAGGGCGCGTTCGCACTTGTTATTTGGTCCTAAATAGTGCCCATCTTAGTCCTGATGGACTTGGTTTGGTTCTGTTTTAGTCCTTGTTTAATCCTGATCTAGTTCAGGTTAAGTTTTAAGGTTTGAAAGTGTGAATGCACCCCAAGTCTAGAAATTATTTCTTTATTCTGGAGCTCCATAAGTTATCACTGCAGCAATCACTATTCTTCCTGTGGTCCACAAAGAAAGCGAATGACTTTCATTTGAGCCTCAGTCTTATGTGAAATAACAACTATGACAATGTAAATTCTTAATGTGGCCTAATACACGTCGTACACTCCACAAAGAAATGTGGTTATATGTAGGAAAGCAGAAACTGTTGCAATGTTGCTGTAGTTGGGAGAAGGGTGTTTCTGACCTGGGGTCTCATTTATAACGCCTCCGTACACACAAGACGGGGTCCAGACGTGGCGTACAGAGCGTACCACGTTTAAGTTATGATCTATGAAAAGACAATTTGGCATGAGAAGCTTCAGTCCAGTCCACAAACTGAAGACAAAGGGGTTTGGTGCCGCTACGAAGGATTTGAAAGACCCCAGGACAGACTTAACGATGTATACTGTGCAATACTCAGGCTTTGTAACTAGTTTGTAATTCCTTATTTGGACTTTAAAAACACGATGGAGCTGTATGGATTACATGGTGAGTCTGTGTGTGGCAGAGTGTGTGGGGACGTACCATACATAGTGTGTGTCTGCTCTGGATACTGAGAGCTAGAGGGCTGACCGTGTGTGGGAGGAGCCATCATCCTGGCACTGCCCTGCATCACTGGACTGAACATGTGCTGGGCCTGGAGGCAAAGACAACAACAATCACTAACCTTTTTCAAACATGATGCAAAGTCAACAGAGGTTATGAGCTAACGACTTCCGCATTCGGCTAAACAAAATCAACTACTTTGTGTCACCGATTCAAGTTAAAAAGGAGCTGGATAGAAATTGTAGCAGAAACACATTTTTATGTTATACAAGTTGTGAAAATATTCTAAAATTACCTCAACTAGACAAAAAGACACAATGAAATTATACTAATGAGGGGTTTAAAAGTTGTGTTTATTTTAAATCCATACATTTTTGTATCTACATTTGGAAAGAAGGTTGTTTGGAAAAAAAAATGTAACTTTTTTTTAAAGCGAATAATTCTCTGAATAATCATTATTTAATAATCATGATTGTTATATTTTCTATTATTAAGCAGTCCTACTTTCAAGCTCTTGTTAATAGACTAATGCAAACTTTTATAGTCACAAAATGGTCAAGTCAGAGTGACAAGTGCTCCGTTATGTTGTGAAGAATACACATTTTTAACACACGCTTTTGGCTGGAGTATTACAGTCAAAGTGCTTCACACCCCTGTTTAGACCATTGCCTGAGCCAGTACCTGTGACTGGTAGTGGGGCATCTGCTGCACCAGGGGCTGGCTGGTGAACTGCTGGGGGCTGCAGGTGAAGTATTGGGCTGAGTAGGCGGGGCTTGTAGCCATGAGGGGAGGTCCCGCTGCGGTGGCTGAGTGCATCATGGTGGGTGTGCCTGGAGCATGGTGCTGTTCTGACCTCTGCTGGGGCATGTTGGGAACTGGAGTCCATGCAAGACACATTAGAGGACAAATGTTTGTTACTTATGAGGAAAACAAATGGAATGAACCAAAACCCTAGAATGCCAAATTGTGTTTGTAAATGGTTTTAGCATAAATCTTACAACAGTACATGGGTTTAAGCTTCCAGTTATGAGGACCGTTTCCCATTCAAAAGATAACCTTTGGTTTTCAATTGTTATTCGCTACAGCAACAGTCCTAATATCTCATTTTAAAAATCTTAAATATTAGTTATGGGTGTAAGTATAATTGGTTAACAATATATAGTGATAATGATAATCAGGAGAATTTATTTTAAAAAAGGAATAACTAAACTATCCGATTCAATTGATTAAACAAATTTTATGTTTTATGCATTTTGTCTTGTCGCATATATTATATAATCATCATCATCATCATCATCATCCCACAATAACTAACTATAATTTTTGTATCGATACATTTTCTCACATGAAGTGCATGCCTTAATAGGTCAAAGGTCATTAAGCTCAGCTTAAAGAAGCACCAAACCGACTGGTGTTAGCGGCGTGGCCTCAGCTGCAGATGACAACACCAGAAGTTATTCTCACCTTTACCTGGTCTGTAGGGTTTGGACTGGCTGACGGTCATGTGAGAGATCGGGAGCTGGTACATAGGAGACTGCACCAACAGAAATAAAACATTGGAAAACATTAGTATGCTTTGTGCCATGGCAGTGTTAACAGCAACAAATCAAATCCCAGAACAAGAGCAGAAGGATTTAACCTGCTTCTGAAGTTTACAATCGAAAGGTTTTAGCATCCCTTACCTGGGACCACATGCATGTTAACATTATACAGGACTACTAAACAAAAAGACGCATTTTAGTCAGGAAATTCAAGAACATACCATGCATTTTAATAAGACTAATAGGAAAAAATAAACAGTCTACCTGGAAAAACCGAGATACTCAATACAAAATGACAAGACATTTTTTTCAGTGATGGGTTCAAATGGATTGCAATAAGAAGTTGGCAAACCAACATCTGATGGCATTATTTTTAACAAGCAAGCAAAACATCAGAGAACAGTTTGGGATAAAAAATAAAGAGGTAAAAATAGAAATCTAGAGAAAAAAAAATCACAAACCTTCCATATAATGCTTTTCTAATGGAGCAAGAGAGAGAGAGGAGAAGGGGAGGGAAAAGGGAAAGACACCACTCTTTAGTATTTGACTTTTATTCAAATGATGTTGGATCACCAAGGGTTTCTTAGAGCAACTTGAATAAGTCAATTAAATGTTACTGCGATGTACACACGATTAATTCATACTATGGTTAATTATTCACATTAAACAGCTACATATGTGTTATGGCAAAACATGACAGATGATGAAGCATTATGACAAACAGTAGTTAATAGTATTATGCTAGCGGTCAGATCAAATACACTTCAGATCCAATTCTTCTGCCCACCAGAAAAATTACATTACAATTACTTTACTAGGGTGAACCACAAAAATACAATTCAATTTACCATGTAGCGAGAGCGTCTTACATTTTTACTTCAACAATGAGCCAATTTACACAACAAAATTTGATTATATTAAGAGAGTGAATTAACAATATGCCGCTTAATGAAAAGGAGGGTATGTAGACTGCACTCTACTGGTTTAATACAGGTACTAAAATCACAACTGAAAGTGTTGCCAGAGCCTTAACCTGCAGAGAGGGGACACATACAAGTGTTTCTCCTCCTCACTTTATGAACAGGTTGTGTCTCTTGTTAACCTCCTTCTCCTCCAGACTTCCTGTCGTACTGAGCTGCAGAGGTCAAACTAGCATTGACTCATGATCGATGCAGGAGCAGGACTTTAGGTAGTGACCGTTCAGATCAGAGAGAGGACACAGAGGTTTTAACACACCAGATTTCAGCTTTGACTGGGAACGCAAATTCTACTTTCTGACCAAAACACCACATTATAACTATCAGCTTGGCAATTATGTCCAATATTTTTGTAAATGGCAATAAATCAACATAGTAATCATTATCAGAAAAATCTAAATTTGATTTGAAAAGGTTTACCTTATACCTCGGGACAAAGTTCTATAAACCCTTTCCCAAACTACCAGCAAAATAAAGTTTCACTGTTATTTTTCTCTTCACCCCCTCATGCAGCGACGACATTACAGAGTTCTGTGGTTAATGGTGCATGGACATGCGCTGTGCTCTCACCTGAACTCCAGGACTGACTGGGGTGAGCGGGTACATTTGAGGGAAGCAGACCGTCTGCCCGTACATGGTGGGGGGCTGTGGCATCACGATGGAGGGGCTGGGCTGCCCCTGAGGTCGAGGGGGCGTCGGGGTGTTGGCCGGTTTAGGCTAAGGAACAGAGAAATGTGTTATGTGTCCGTTTAAGTTACTAAAGACGGCAGAGTAAAGGAAGACCTACTGTACATACCTGTGCATTGAACCTGGGCTTGAACTCATTGGCATTAGGGTTCAAGGTGGATTTTCTTATTTGACTAGAGCCAGAATGGAAAAAACAGGTTTTTACATGATTGAAATTTTAGTCATTCATCAAATTAAGGTTAGGGCTGGCAATATATTTATTTTCCACATATTGAACAATCTTAATTTTCATATTCTTATTAAAATTTGTCTAACTGAGAATAGACATTACTAACAATAATTAGTCACTGTTTACCAGTTCACACTGTATTTCAGTCTTTTCTCAAATATGAATGCTCTCGAACAAGTTTAAAAAGCAAAATGTGAACATGGTTGTGTAGTGTACAGACAAAACTGCAGCACTCACTCCTGCACTCCTCCTCCTGCCTCTTTCTTCTCCTCTTTATCGTCATGCTTGGCTCCACCGAACGCAGATGGAGGAGTCGTCTGAACGCTCATGTCCAGTCCTGCCCTCTTCAGGTCGGGGGCGGAGGGAGAGGGCGACAGGGCGGCTGGACTTCCTGGTTTGCTGCTATTCGTGGTGCTCGACGGGGCCGCGCTACTTCCGGGAGTTCCAGGAGTGAGCCCGTCCTCCGCTGCCTCTCGTCCCGCCGCTGCAGCTTTGTCTAAGGGCAGATCTTTGGGCTTCTCGGCAGGATCTCTGGGGCCCTTGGTCATCATCTGTTCAAATGAAGGGTCAGGGTTTGAACTAGACTGCAACTGTAAACATGGAAGGACCAAACGTAACTTATATACAAGTAGTGTGTGGAGGTAAAGTATTTTCCGGCTGAAGCGGAACTTACCCTAAAATCTACACTAAATTTCTTTAAATTGTCTATCTGCTTTCTGTGATCTGGGGCCATGGAGGGAGGTCCTGAAAATGAAAGAGTAGATATTAGAACTATTAAAAAGTTACAAACAGACATTGATTTTGATTTTGTATATTTTCATATTCTGTACCTTTACAAACTGGTCTGGTGATACTAGGGGAGCTGTCCAAGGGCTTGATGTTCTCCTTGTTGGAAGTGGGCGATGTTTGTCTCGTCTCCTGAACTCTACTATCTTTCCCTTTTACAAGACAAACAGGATTTGCAGATTAAAAATGTGGCAATATAACTCAACAAGTCATTAATCACAATTTGGCTTGAAATTGCAATTCGAAGAGTCTCAATTAGTCTCCTTATGGTCCTCTCTTTCCTCTCAAATGCTCCAGTTTAAAAGTGCACTGAACTTAATCTTGATTTTAAAGCAGAAAAGCCAAATCTAATCACAATCATGAACAGCTAAATAAATAAAATATATATATATATATCTTCATTACTGTTCAACCTTAGTCTGGAATGACATCATTTAAAAAATATATTCTATTATTTCTTTTATACATTTTTTGATCAATGAAGTAAAAATCCTTATGAATGAAGGTCTCAAAATAGAGAATATTTAAGAAAGAAATTATGCCATCTTCGTTATAAAATATTTTTGACACATTAAAATAAAACAGTGAACAATTATTTTGATAGTAGATTAGTCAAAATGACTGCATGTGTTAATCATTGCAGCCCTAATTTTCTGTAAATGTAAAAGCATGTGAGGTCATTCATAAACTCACCATCAGCGGAGGGGAGCATGTTGGGGGCGGGGCTAGCAGCAGTGGGGGAGGAGGCTGAAGGCGTTCCTGTTGGTTCTATGGGAACTGTTCCCGTCTGAGGGGATGGAAGAGAACCAGGAGATGCACCGCTCATGTTGTTCTGTCGAGGCGAGCGGGGCCTGTGAGCTGAGGGAGAGCACAGAGGCGATTATGGGATATTCCACTGATGAAGCTTGAACATGATATTAAAGCCATACTGCTGAACCTTCTGGGTTATATGCCTCTAAAACACTGTCACATACAAAAACAAACATGCCAGTGATGCCAAACACACGCCTAATGCTTAACACAGTAAATAAGGTCGTTATACTATTTGATCTCAAATTTATTTCCTCACAGGATCCAAACAGACGGTGCCTTAAACTAAAGCAACAACATCTCTAATATAAACGCTGCCCACCTCCAGGCCCAGTTATGAGTCAGGTCAATGGAAGGCGAGCCCACTCGCAGTAAGTGCTCCTTTTCTTTTATTGGTCCACAAATCTCTCAACGGTAGAGCTCCAGAGTATTTGACGGACCTGCTAATAACACTTTGAGCCTCTTAGTGGTTCATTTGAGTTCAAAGTAATGTTTCTATCCATCACAGGTCTTGAAATAAGGTCTAATATTCAAATTTTTAAATCTAAATTAAAGACATCTTTTTAGTATTGTTAATGAATAACTTATAGCAAGATTATGCATGAACATACATTTATTGAAAGTGTTTTAGCAGTCATGATTGTGTATCCTTTGTACTTAAGGCAGGCTGCGAAATAGACAGGGGCCCGGGGCCCGCAAGCAGTTGAATCTCCGGTGGGCCCGCGGTTTGAAATAGGAGGGGGCCCGCCCTGCCCCTCCTCGAAAAAAATCAAGATTTAACTAGTAATTTGGCCATACTCGGGGCATTTTCATCGCTTAAGTTTCATTTTGACAGACACGCTTCTCATTGGCCGAGCGGTCTCCGTGATGTAATATCGATGAAAGCGGGCATCTGATTGGCCCGCTAGGTTCGTGTTGCGTTCACGTGTCCTCGGAAATGCCCGGTCTAATTTTTGGGGTAATGTATGCATGTTAGTAGTTTATTTTGTAGGATGTGATTTCATATATTCCACAAGATCTCCTTGTGTCAAATGCTGTAAACAGTATTTATTTTTTATATAAGAAACATTATTATATTGAATTAAACAGTTTTAAAGATCATGATCTCTGGTTTATATGATTCAGTATTTGTGCTCTTCATATCAAATAACAGATAAAAGTACTTTAAATTGTTTTACATGCTAATAACCAGGTTTAAAAAAACACATTTATCTTGTTCTTATGACGCCGCGATGCCGCGCGCTTGTGGCCCCTAACTCTGAAAATCTATTTCTCAGCCTGTAAGGATATGTGTAAGTTGAGTGAACGTTTATATATTTCACACATGTTTGTGATTGAATTCTGTGTAAAGTACTTTGAGTTTTCATAATTACCTCCACTAACTACTGAAGACCAGGTTCCTCCTGAACCGCTCCTTGTTGGTAGAGCAGCAGGGACCTCTACAGGAGCATTGTGGGAAATTAACTCCAACCCAGGGGGCACTCCAGGGGTCCGGCAGGGGGGTCCTCTGTGAGTGCGAGGAGTTCTCTGGGACTTTGGAGACATTCGAGGTGGACCTGCAGACAGACATGAAGATGACCGATTACACAAAATAAAGGATTAGAATAGAGGTGGGCAAGGCAACATCTGCAAATGCATTGGTTGAAGGTTTAAATAATGAGATATGCATTTACTCACATAAAGTGTTTTTTTTATTGTTTATAAACCAAAAAAAGACTTGGTTTCTATACCTTCAACCACAATCATTTCCACATAATTTAGCAGACTATATATCGCCCACCTCTATTAGATAATATCTCCACACACAAAACGGCCTTAAGGTTGAGCTGCCACACCATAGTTTATAGTCTATAAAGTTCCATGCATGTGCTTATGAAAGACCTCAGAGAGAACTCCATTGCCACACTAAACAACACTGCACACATATCAAATCAAATAGAAGTGAAAAGTAAATAAAGATAATGTGGTGTAGATTCAAAATGTACCGTTTAGCGTAGCATGTGCCCACTCTGCAGGGTGACTTGAATATATTTCAACTGGTGCTGAATGTTTTGTGCACTTTACACCAAACACATGTGGGACAAATTGTTTTATCTATTATCTGGATTAAGTCATGCTAAACAGAAAGCACAAGATCAAACCAAAGTGCTCCCACATGCCGAGGTAAAGGTGCCCGCTTCATAAAAGATCAGTTTAGACTCTCCAAATGGGTTTTCATTTAGGCTGAACTTCTCAAATTTGTAAATAGAGTTCCACACTAGACCTGGGCAAAATGTTCAATCACAGTTGTATTTCCGTTGCACTGTATTTGCAGATTTATTGGTGGTAATATATATTGTTTCAGTAATTTGGGGAGATGTTTTCAAACTAAATTTCCCAATTTTCCAACAGATTTTCTATTTCAAATGGAAATTGATAAGTAATGAAGCTAAAGAGATGACTTTATGTTTAAACAATCATATAAAGCACAACAGATTATTTTATGTATGAGAAAATGTCATTTTGTCATCCTTTTATAAAAAAGATAAAAGGCAATTTCTTTGTGAATTGAACAGCAACTTTAATACAATTTGTGGGCCTTGATTGATATCAATAATGGCAAATAACAATTAATAGCCACAACAGCAAGACTAAGCTATAGGTCACGGTTGGGAAAAAAATAAAACATTCCAAAATGGACCATCTGGAATTTGAGTAGTTTTGAAAGGCAATTTCTTTGTGAACCGATACCTTAATGGGGGGAGGGGTTTGAGCGCTCGAATGATCCCAGGAGCTATGTTGTCGGGGGCTTGAACATAGCCAGGCAAGGGGCCAGGCAAGGGATGGGTGCTCGAGGGCGAGCGCCTGGTGGCTGGGCTTTTCCCCCACGGGGCCAGGCTGGGCACAGCCCGAAAGAGCGAAGTGGGGCCGCCCTCCCGCGGGCCCACCACCCGCAGGAGGATCCATAAGAGGCCGGTGCAGAGAAATCTGGGCGGCAGTCGACGGCAGAGGCCTCGGCGACCAGATCTCCGGACACAGAGACCAACTCTGGGGACATGGAATATCACCTCGCTGGGGGGGAAAGAGCTTGAGCGATAGCGACTAGATATAGTCTCCACGCACAGTTTGGGCTCTGGAACCCATCTCCTCGAGAGGGGCGCTCCACTTCTCTGGTGTTACCCGCGGGGAGAAAAGGCGGGCCGGTGTGGGCTTGCTTATAGCCCCTCAGCTCAGCCGCCACGTGTTGAAGTTCACCCCGGTGGACGAGAGGGTCGCGTCCCTCCGCCTTCGGGTGGGGGCCTACGGGCCGAACAGCAGTGCTGAGTACCCGGCCTTCTTGGAGTCCTTGGGAGGGGTACTGGATAGTCCACCGACCGGGGACTCCGTTGTTCTACTGGGGGACTTCAACGCCCACGTGGGCAATAACAGTGACACCTGGAGAGGGGTGATTGGGAAGAACGGCTTTCCCGATCTGAACCCGAGCGGTGTTCAGTTATTGGACTTCTGTGCTAGCCACGGATTGCCCATAACGAACTCCATGTTCAAGCACAAGGGTGTTCATCAGTGCACATGGCACCAGGACACCCTAGGCCGGAGGTCAATGATCGACTTTGTTGTCGTGTCATCTGACCTCCGGCCGCGTGTCTTGGACACTCGGGTGAAGAGAGGGGCAGAGTTGTCAACCGATCACCACCTGGTGGTGAGTTGGATCCGCTGGCGGAGGAGGAAGCCGGACAGACTTGGCAGACCCAAGCGCATTGTGAGGGTCTGTTGGGAACGTCTAGTGGAGCCCTCTGTCAGTAGGGTATTCAACTCGCACCTCCGGGAGAGCTTCTCCCATGTCCCGGGGGAGGTTGGGGACATTGGGTCCGAGTGGACCATGTTCTCCGTCTCCATTGTTGATGCGGCTGCTCGGAGCTGTGGTCGCAAGGTCTCCGGTGCTAGTCGTGGCGGCAACCCCCGAAGCCAGTGGTGGACATTGGAAGTAAGGGATGCCGTCAGACTGAAGGAGGAGGCCTATCAGGCCACTCTGGCTTGTAGGTCTCCCGAGGTCATTGACAAGTATCGGCAGGCCAAGCGAGCCGCAGCTCGTGCTGTCGCAGAGGCAAAAACCCGGGCCTGGGAAGAGTTCGGGGAGGCCATGGAGGAGGCAAAGCTCTCGCTTTACCGCTCGGTCTACGTTCCTACCCTCACCTATGGTCATGAGCTTTGGGTAATGACCGAAAGGACTAGATCGCGGATACAAGCGGTTGAAATGAGTTTCCTCCGCCGGGTGGCTGGGCGCTCCCTTAGAGATATGGTGAGGAGCTCGGCCACACCGGGGGAGCTCGGAGTAGGGCCGCTGCTCCTCCACGTCGAGAGGAGCCAGCTGAGGTGGCTCAGGCATCTGTTCCGGATGCCTCCTGGGCGCCTCCCTGGGGAGGTGTTCTGGGCATGTCCCACCGGGAAGAGGCCCCATGGAAGACCCAGGACACGCTGGAGGGACTATGTTTTTCGACTGGCCTGGGAACGCCTCATGATCCCCCCGGAGGAGTTGGAAGTGTCTGGGGAGGAGGAAGTCTGGGAATCCCTGCTTAGACTGCTGCCCCCGCGACCCGGCCCCGGATAAAGCGGTAGAAGATAGATGGATGGATGGATGGATGGATGGAAGGCAATTTATCAGTGTAATCTCTCATTCATCTAGGAGTGGTCTATATCAATCGAGTATTCAAGGTTTAAGATCAAGGCCTTTGACTAACATCCAGAAGTCTATATCAACTCTTGAATATTTAATTTTTCAATTTTTTTATTTAATTTTTTAACTGGCTTAATGATAATCTATTTTTAAATTCTTAAATAAATCTGCAAATGATGTAGGAGCAATCTGTTCCCCCACATTAACAAATAAATCAGCTTGAAAGTACTGAAACAAGCCAAATAATCTAGGTTCAAGTAAAGTCATTAAAAACCTGAACTTAAATCATTTGAATCTGTATATACTTTCCTATTTTGCATTGCATGAAACCAACTGTGATTTGGCTGAACAGTAACACCTCCTCCATTAACTTTGCCCAGGTCTGCTCCACACTGCGGTGGTACCTTCAGAAGACATGCGTCTGGGCAAAGTGGAGGCTGGGGACGTGGGCCCATGATGGGAAACAGAAGATGATGTAGAGGAGGGATAAGAAGAGTGGGATGAGTGAGAGGGAGGTCTGGAAGGTCTAGAGGGAGGTCTGGAGGGCGGCCTGGTGGGTGTGGTCGCCCGAGGGGGGAGAGAGGAGGGACCGGGCGGGTAACGAGAGGGTGACGGACAGGGTGAGGACCAGTGGGACAAACCTACAAGAGGACATACGGACCACAAAGTGGAAATGACAACAGAAGAGGAGAATGAGAGTTACAGAGAACAAATCCCTTTAAAAAGGGATTTTTAATCTATGACACAAATTCATAATTATTTATATCTATTTTTGGGGATATTTCTAGTTGCAATATTGATCTAAAATGACATAATTAAAAGAAGCAAATCTGCTGACTTCCAGATTGTACACAGATTGTGGTGCAGTTTCCGCCTGCCTTTGTACAGTGTGTTACTGTACACATGGTCACAAAGGGCAGGACTGTGCGGACAACCCGGACTATGGAGAGCTGTAGTCCAGGATAACGAGCAGCGGATTTGATTACATTTGTGCCAAAATGGATATGTGACATTGCTGAATCCTATGTGTATCCCTGTTAGCAGAAAGAAAAAAAAAATAATCGGAGCACCAAGAAGTACAGAGCAGTGGTCTGTGAAATATTCAAAGCAATGGAGGCAGGATCAGTCTCAATCGTGCATGAATCACTCTAAAAATACTACATTGAGTGGGTAAATAAGAGAAAACACTTATACCATGGTCACAAGTTCCTCTTGACATTTGCACAATAGGTCTCCTTAAAAGATCACCAATTCAGTTTATAAATTTAGTGCTCAATTACAAACTTGTGGGACTTTTGAGAGAGCCCTTCTGATGACATTAGATGCATTAGGTAGGACATTGTGGACGCAAATTACCATTTCTTTCCCTTTGCAAATAATATTTGTGGAAACGTTTTGGCTGAACCGTGGGGACAATTTAGCAAAAAAGGAAACATTTTGCATTGACACTTTTTACAATTTGTACAGCATGCGCCTATGGACCATTGTTTCTTCCGAACAGACTGTGGCGAGCCATCGCGGGGAACATACGCTCCAATCCCCGATGGTCAAGCTCACGGTTGTACTTATATACTTTGGGCAAGGTAGCCTGCATTTTATTTTCCTCAGAGGCTCCAAAGTTCAAGGTGCAGATATGCTTGGATTACATGGGTTGGTTTGCTGGCCTACTTTTCATTTCTGGATTTTAGTTTGTTCAGATCAAAATGAGCGAAGCAAGAGCTGGAGCGAGGTGTGTGGTCTACTGATACTGCTGTCGCTCACCAGTGCGCATTATAGAGCTATAATTGTCTAAAAACACGCTCTCAAAAGTTGTTTAAGATGAAGGACTCATCTGCGTTTTACATATGTTGAAATTAAGTCCCCTATGTGCCCTGGGAGTTCACCGGTGATGTCTTATAGCAGTTTATATAGTTTTGGAATTTGTGGGAACAATTTAGCTCAAATCATGGGATTAGAAACTTCCAACACCTAAGGGCATCAGAAGGGGTCCGGAACATATTCCTCTTAAAAGGCATTGGCTCATTCTTCTTTCTAACCCAGCACTACCCCTGCTTAGTTTCCAAGCTCAGACATGATCAGCCAATGTCAAGTTGATATGACCTGATCAGAAATGTAGACATTTGATTTAGCGCTAAATATAACTTGTGAATTGGTGTTCTTCAAAGAGAGACAAGGAAAAGGGAGTTTAAAAGGTCCCATATCATGCAAAATCGACTTTTTAGAGCTTTTAACCTTCTTACAGTGCTATCGGGCATCAAATATGTGCCCAAAGTGGTTTTCTGATTGATTCCTTCAGTTTTTAGCGAAAGTACAGTCTATATCCTTTTCCTCGGATCTGCAGTTGGCCGGGACTACTCACAAGGAAGCGTCATAATCACTGCTGGTGCCCAGAGTCAGGACAAAACATGGGGAATCTGCGTTTCAGTTTTATGCAGCTAAAATCTGGAACAGTCTTCCTGAAGATGTGAGACAGGCTTCTACTCTTGTTTAGCTGCGCATATGACTGAAAGGATTTTTTCTTTGCACTCTTCTCTTTTGTTTGTGATTTTATTAGTTTAGAAAATCAGTTGGATTGATAATTTTTAATTTAGTTAATTTTATTGTATTTCTGTTTCTGTAATTTCTTTGTGATTTGAATGCATTTTTCCTGCTGTGTGAAGCACTTTGAATTGCCTTGTGTATGAAATGTGCTCTACAAATAAACTTGCCTTGCCTTCGCAAATATACCCTATGAAACGGAAAAAAAAAAAAGCATGATATGGGATCTTTAAATGAATGCTCGAATATTTAAGTCGTGCATTTTATTATACAGAGGAAAGGACATAATACATAATCCAAATCTTTTTAACAGAATCTGGTGTACCGGTTTTAACATCAGCACATTACTCAGGTTTAAGTTTTCTTCTGGCTTCCCTTCACGTTGAAAGCTTGTTTAGGTCTAGCACCAAAAAAAAATTCTGAACTTTTAACTCCCTACAGGTATTCTTCTATTTTTTGTTGTTGTTTTTTTACCTCCGTTCACCACCCTCTGGTCAGCACTAGCGCTGGGGCTGTAGTCGTGTGGTCCAGAGCGAGGGGTTGAGGGTCCACCTGAATTCTGATTGAGACGTGGAGAGTTCTGTCGGCCCGGCCCCCACGACAAGGCCTCTCTGTTCCTCTGACCTGGAGGAATGTACTTACTCTCTCTGGAGACACAAACAACAATCGCAGATGCTCAGCTTCATTAAATACAAGACAAACAGGGAAAACTCTGAATAATTAACTCAGACACTTGCCTTCTGCCAACTGTTTCTCCTCAAACCAAATGAGGATGTTTTGGCATTTTGAAGCAAGCATTGTTTTGAGAACATCTGTTGTCTGCATAATGATTTCACTAGAGACTGAATTTAAGGTTTGAATGGGATGGGGGTTGTTATCAGCTCAGTGCACAAAGTTTGAAAACCAGGGTCGACCGAGCTTTTGGGTGAGCTGAACCCAAATTATGGAACGCACTCCTTCCTCTACCAGACTTAATGGAGAGACTTAGCGTTAGCCTCCAAACTTCAAACTATGAAGGGCTGTTTTGGTGATAAGCATTCGACCACACGTGAGTAACACCGGGGCCTCGTTAAAAAAAATATTACCATGTTAAAGTGTTTAGTGTTGATTGTTCGATTAGCGCAGAAAATAGCATACAAGCTAAAAAACGTGTACCGGTAATAACAATTTCTTAAATCTACTGCTATTCTGGACAATAAGGCACCAAACCCCTGGCGAGTGACAACACTTTAAACAGGAAAATATAGGTTTTGTTTCACAAGAGGTTGAAGTTAGATATTGATAGTTATTACTCGTCAGCAAATGTGAACATGAACGACCACGCGTCTGCACTGTCTACAAACACAAAATTAGCTTTATTTGCTGTTCAATTATAATGAATTGATCAAATTTAAACATGTAACCGGTGCACATGCTGGTACAATACGTCACTCCTAGAAGGGTTTATTGTGTAGCCTTGTACATCATTCTGCATCTGTCTCCAGGGGTCCTGTGTGGGTCCTTCAGCAGCATCATTTAAGACAGTGAGTTTATGACAGTCATTTACCTGTTTAATGTGTGACCGTCTCTCTCCCCTCGGACCACTGCTGTGTACTTGTCTTCCTCTGTGCGCTCGTCATTCTCCAGAGCCACACGAGCTTTATATGTAGCACTGGCCTCGATTTCCTCAGCCAGCTGCGCAGCCCGCGCCTCTCTCTTCAAATACTCCTCTGAGTTGTCCCGCTCAAGGGGAACTCTGCAATTAGGCATCAATTAAAATCTTAGAACAAATTTATGAAATGCTGCATGACTTTGACCAATGGTACTCGTTAAAGGAGACGTACGTGTATGTGGAAAGGCTGCTGTCATATGTAGACAGAACACCATACTTCTCTTCATTGTACTTGAACATGTCATTGGGATCCCAGCCATTAGACTGAAGGGAAAAAGCAGATTTAATATGCTTCATTAGTATTTTTCCACCAACTCTTGATCATAACATTGCTCCTGCTTATATACTTCACCTGTGAGAGTCCCTTTCTTACCACTGGGGATGCCCAAGTTAATCGATAATCACGATTATATAGCTCATAATATAATCGTAAAAAAAAAAAAAAAAATTATTTATTTATTTTTTTAAATTGGAACTGAAACTGAATTAGGTCTTTTTTAGTTTGATTAAATAAACATGATTATTTTAGAAGCAAAATTAAGTCCTTTCTGCCCACCCTGCTTAGCGAGTACGTACTAAGTTATAACATGATATATTTACACAGAAAGATTGTTCCACGATAGTGATGCACAGGTCAGGTCTGGCCAAGTCTCATTTCAATGCGGCAGGTTCTAAACCGTCTTCCACCTGTGTCTTTGCGTTTTGCCGTGTCTAGATTAACTTCTTCATTAGACTAATTTCTCCGTGAATATTAGTCTGATTGTAATAAAACACACAAGTTTTGAAGCTTAAAATACAGCGAAGACAACGTGTTCCCTGGACAGTGCTTCCACTGGCGTCTTCTTCTACAGTGTGTGAAACACTTGCGCTTCCTGCTAGAGTACCCCCAGTGGCTGTTAGCCATTAAAACTCTAAATTAGACACCATTGTAATGGTTAGCACTAGATCATATAGGGAATCAGGAAGGAAGCATGGACGGAAGTTACGAAATCCAAGATGGTCGGCGACAGCATGGCGGCGACCGAGACCGGTCCCGCTGTTAGGGATCATCTCAAAATAGGTTGAAGCTTAAAAGACGACATTTTTTTCATCTCTCTCTGGACCCCCTCCCCCCCAAAAGACTAAAAAAAAATATGTCTGGAGATCACATAAACTTTTAAGCGTTGATAAAATGATAGTAGCTTGATAGACCCTGCTCACCTCTAGTGAACATCCCTGAACATCCTTTGGCAAGTTTATCAGTAGAAGTTATGAACTCTCCAAATAATGTCACCTGTCGCGCATGTTTGTTTACTCAATCCGCATGGTCCAGGGGCCCTACGACGATCCCATTCAACCCAAATTGTGAGATGACCACATTGAGAGAATATCAAGAGGATGAGAGGGTGAGAAACTAATGTTTCTTGTCAAAACCTGTAATTGTCAATTGCCTGCGTTTAGACCTTAGACGTGCTGTCAGATTGACAGAAGCAGTACACGCGCTTTCATCTCTGTGAGAATCTCACGTCTTCTGTGATTGGCCAAAACCTCATGGTTTGTGTTGGTCTTTCTTCCGGGCAGTGCGTAGGCACGTTACTAAAGCCAAATCTCTTGATCATTTGCTGCGCCCCGTCTTGCCGCAAAAAAGGGTTTCCAACTTTTCAGCACCAGCCGCGCGGGCCGCGATGCCCGCCCCGTGCTCCCCGGCACGGGCCACGGTGCGCCGCGCTCCCCAGCACGGGCCACGGTGCGCCGCGCTCCCCAGCACGGGCCACGGTGCGCCGCGCTCCCCAGCACGGGCCACGGTGCGCCGCGCTCCCCAGCACGGGCCACGGTGCGCCGCGCTCCCCAGCACGGGCCACGGTGCGCCGCGCTCCCCAGCACGGGCCACGGTGCGCCGCGCTCCCCAGTACGGGCCACGGTGCGCCGCGCTCCCCAGCACGGGCCACGGTGCGCCGCGCTCCCCAGCACGGGCCACAGTGCGCCGCGCTCCCCCGCACGCACCCGCCGTGCTCCGCCCACACCCGCCGCCTAATGTTGGCCTAATGCTCGTTGCTGACAAGAGTTTTTTAGCATTTCAAAACAATTACTGCCAAAACGATGTATTGAAGCTTCTAAGCAACAAAAAGACAAGTTGAATGATGACAATGAACGAGGAAAGTTAGGTTTACTTTGTCTGGTTGTAAACTAGTTTATGCCATGGCTTGTATTAGCAAAAGTGTAGCTAACTCATCCCAAAACAAACTAGACTGCAAAAAATATTTTTAACTCGAGATAAATTAACCCATGAACTCCTTTGCGCCAAGCCATGTCTCTAACCATCGGGCCAACACATCCAAAATACTGTTGCTGCGAGACAGTAAATGTACCTCCCTCACCACCAGGTGTAGCAAGGTGTTGAACCGCAAGTGATTTGGGCCGCCAGAGGGCTGCCATTTTGGACTCTAACTTCCAGACCGATAACTTCCTTCCTGATTCCCTATATGATCTAGTGTTGACCCCATTGTAATGGCCGCAGGGTTCAAAGCGTGGGGAAAAAGTAGCTGCTTAAAGTCTGAAAAGTATGTCAAAGTAAATTTTTTATCTTGTCGTTTATGTCAAATTAATCATTCAGAAAGTTAAGAAAATGAGGCGATAAAATATAGGATTTTCTTGTTGTTTCGGTCCTGATGATAATAATGACTTACCACATCAGTGTCCAAAGACTCCAGGCTGCCAGATTGGTGCGTCTCGCCTCCATCCCAAGGCTCAAGGTCTTTTTCTTTGTGTTCACCATTGATCCTTCCACTTACAGCAGTATCTGTGAAGTTATCTGCAAAGAATTACAGGAAATACACTTTTTACTGATACAGCTGTACAAAAAATGAAATGTAAATCACATTTTGAGCAAACGCAAGAAACCATCATGCCTCAAAGCTTCTGCCATAGCAGCATTCAGAAAAGAGCTGCATGGAAGTGGTACAACAGGACACAGAAACACACCAAGAGACATGGGTCAGATTAAACGCTATGTGTTATGTGCAGCCAATAGCTTTACTGTTTGTATATGAATCTACAAAAACAACAATATTTTAATTTGTCTTTTACTTGAAATACCACCTAGAATATGAATATGAAGAAGCAAAAATTAACAATCGTGGCAGTGTGAGGTTATAAAAACGGATTATGATTTATGCAAAGGGTTTTTCAAGCATCGTTAATAAGAATGTAAAAGAATACAGTGGGCACAGCTGCAAACATGCATTCTATCAGAAGTCAATGCGTCCTGACCTCGTTCTTACAAGGTGCGTAGTGTTGCTTTCAATGGAGGAAATTAACTGTTAAGCACAATTATCCAAAAACATATGCCAAATGAATTTCTCATCATTAAAAAATGGCCCAGTCGACAGTGTTGCGAGTATTGTGAACCCAATGCCAATACTCACACATACATAGGTGTGTAGATAAGGGCGCATTTAATCCACTGAAAGCAACTACTACCAAAAGAGTAAAGCAAGGCTGAAATTTCCCAAAGTTCAAATTGGAAGTCATCATACTCATCTTTGCAGTAACAGCAGTTGTCAAGACAAGTGAGATTTTGAAAAACTTGTCAAAATGCAAAAAGCTTATTACCTGTGTCAGAAGAAACTGACCAACAGGAGAGATGAGACGGGTTACCGGGAAACAAGAGGGTAAAGACAAATGCCCAAATTTAAAAATGTTTTTTTTTTTTTTTTTTACAGCTTGTATCATATATATATATAGAGTATAATAAAACACTTTTTACTCGTTTGCGTTTGCCTTTTTAAACATCTGTTGATTAATGTAACAAAGTGACACTCTTCAAATTATGGACACAACTTTTATTTTCTAAATAAATACAGTAAGCTGTGTCTCCAGTAGAGTACAGTTAGATGAAGAAAGTTCATTCAGTTTTTATTGAGTGTCCTTGCTGAGCCAGGGCAACCTTTGGTCTAATCAATGACTGAACTATCGAGACAAACACAAGATTTAACTAATGGCAGTTCCTCTGCAACATAGTGACTCAAGAGGAAGATCTATACGCTTCATGGATTGTATGTTTGAGATTCTGGTAAGTAGTAGTTGTAGAGTGCAAATTGTTGAGCTCTGTACCTTTGCGGGCAAAATTCAAGTCCACATCTTTAAAGGACACAACCACGATGTCCGAGGCTTTAAAAATGATGCTCTCCACAATGTCCTCCTTTCTGGGACCGGTGTTTGGCTCCGTGTTCTTTCTGTGGGCAGCGTCCAACACCAAATCACACTGACAAAACAATAATCAGCTTTTAGTCGGTTTATAGAATGCACATAATAGTATTTATTTTTGCCTGATATTTCTTGGCTTCCCATTTATAAAAGAATTAAGCTGAAGAAGTGACTGTGGAAGACCAATTAAGGGGACAAAAAAATAAACTATAACTAAAAGCAACAGTATGTCACTTTCATAAAGGTGGGACCTGCATGGTTCCATGAAAATAGAGCGTTAAAGTCATACTTCAGAACATTAGCTAAGGAAACAAGATACATTTTATGCCATATTATGGAATATTATAGCCAAAGGAGCAACATTTCAAGCAGGAAACAAGCAGGAAGATCCTGCTTCAGGCCAAGTACAGTCAAATGCTTTAGGTTCACTGTTCTAGCATTGATCCAAATTTGCCAACTTGTGCCCTGAAAATTACTCTCTTCTCTTCTTTTTGTTATTGTATTCTTTGCTTAAAGTGTGAGTGAAAGATTATGGTTTCATCGTCTCAAACTCCATTAAGTTGCAGATATCCAAAAACAGCAAAATTGAGTGGAATACTTCTACCTAAAAGGGAAGATGAACAATCTCCATAAAAGGCAAGATGGAAAACGCAGGCTTTGCTACTACACCTCTAGTTGACTACCGGTTTCCAGTACAGAAAGCCTCAAAGACAAGTACTTTTATCAAGTGAAAAGGCTTATTCCACATTTGTTTCCACGAAACAAAGCTTTATGCTCAATACTTACGTCTGGCCCATATGTTTTAAAAACTCCTTCATAGACCGCTCCATTTTTTACTTTCAGCTCACACTTGGACCCCTATAAAGAAAAAGTACACAGCCATAAGTAATTAGTGTGTGCACTTTGCATACACTACACTCAATGTCAGTTTACACATTGAGAAACCCATCTGCTGTTAAATGGACAAAAGATTGATCAAGCTTAGTCTGTTTGTGCCACCAGCTGTCTCTACAAATCACACAGGCTTTGTTTATTGCCGAGTGGACATTTTGAAGAAGACAGGCTGCACAGCATACGGCAGTTACTAATTTCTTACAGTAAGCATGATTTGCATACACGTAGTTTGTGCAATAGAGCTCCATCACTCATAGGAAAGATACAAATACTGAAACATTCAAACATACCACTACTGAGGTCAGGACATGGACCATCCTCATATTGGCATACACGCCATTGAAAATTACCTGGGGAAGAAAAAGCATTTACAAAATCAATAACTGCATGTTAAGGGTATATTAAGTAACTGAAACAATGAAAACATTTCAAAGTGAAGCTCAAAGTAATAAAATAGATTTTAAAATGAGCAAATTCAAAAATATTCAAAAATTAAGAAAAAAAAGAAAATTCAGTGCATTAATAAGCATACTTACAGATGAAGGGCCTTTCCCACTGTGTCTTCCCCTGTAATAAATAGCAAAAAGGGACAGAAAAATGAATCTTAACGTCATTACATTACAATCACAATCACAATAAATCAGGAATGTGCTAAAATGTGCCTGCTAATGCCTTGGTTGACGTTTAAGTATTGCACAAAACCTGAATGGACCATAAAATGAATATCACTTGGTGTTTGGGAGATTACAAGAGACATTTCTCCGAATTTTATGTGGCTCATATACATTTTGTGAGCCTCTAGCCCCACCAAACTTCACGTTCATTCACACCTTTTACAAACCCTGCTCAGCACTGATACTGATGCTGACGACACGCAGTTGAACCACGGGCTTCATTATGGTTGTGTTGCCTTAGCAATAACACACAGTTAAATCCTTTAGCGTTGACTGAAATCGTCAAATTGCCCCGGTACAAAACATACGCCACAAACGGGACGCGCTGTCCCAGTGACCGTAGAAGAGGGGCCTATTTCAGGACAAATTCACAATGCGCATGAACCTCCTCACGCGTGCACACCAAGTTCATTCATGTAAGGAGTGCAGGATGTGCATGTAAAGATGTGTCATGTTTCAAGGGCACGATTTCACGCAAGTCGCATCGTCAAGGTTGAAAGACTGATGGTCTAATGTCTCTTTCCCCTCTCGCCCCGTATCCACACCCACATCACACATTTCATGCATTTCATCTGGGCAAAAAAACGACGCAGCGATTTAGGGTTTTGGATTGCACATCCACGAGAGAAAAGTCAAATAACATGACATTATAACCGTAAATTCATTAGCACAGAATAAGAAGCATGGGTTGTCTAATGGCTAATTTACGCGTGTCAATTTGGCTTTAAACTGGCAACGTGAAAGAAAGTCAACAACAGCAAGTGTAAATGTCCCATAACACAAGCGATTACAAACGGTCAGTGGCCCCATGAAATACACGGTTTAATGTGCACTTTGTGGTCATCTTTCATAATGTCAAACAGACAGGCCTTGTAGCTTGCACTGAGCGCCACGGACGAAGGCCCAGATGCGGCTTACAAACGCGTATCAACGCGAGTCATTTTGGAGCACAATCAGGGATGTCATTTCACACAGAGAGCATTGCTGTATGCAGTGATTCCGGTGCCACACGAGAACATTACAAACGTGCGTTTCCGTGTGTTTTTAACTCGAGTGGGATTACACTCACCTTCCCAGATTCTGTCTTCCCCCGCCGCTTCCTCCGGCTCCGGAGCTGGGACCAGCGCCGCTGCCACCGCCGGGTTTACTGCGATTTCCACCGGCCTTCATTGACATGATGATCCCATAAAAGAAACCTGACTAAACAATCCGCGCCGCAATAAATTATCGGACAGGGTGCTAATGGTAGCAATCTCAATCTGCCTTGCTAGTATGCTAATGTCAGCGTGCCTCGGAAGATGATATGCTATGCTAATAAGGTAGCTAGCTAACAGTTCCTAGCTCAATTAGCAATCTATACAATTCCTATTAAAACAGAAAAATATATATTTTTAAAAAGACAACAAGCGCCGATATGTTGTCCGAAAGACACATTGGGGTTAAACCCCTTTGTCGATTTGTCGTGTAACGCTAACAAAAATGCATATAATATATAATCGGGTTTGTAGCTATCTCGGGTTCTTTGCGTTGCTAACAGCGAAAAGACCAAAACAGTCTGAAAGGGACAAAAAACAGCGGAGGGATATATGACACACGGAAGGTAGATGACGCCAAAAACAAGCATTATAGAGTGACACTTTGGTATAGTACGGACATGTTAAAACAATGAGTGAAAATATGTATATACTACGTGAAAGAAACAATCGAAACGTTTATTTGACAGGTTTACGTTCAGACCAGGGTACTATTTTCAGGAAGTCGCTCCTGCTGTGTTGTGGCATCCACGTGAGCCGGTGAGCACATGCAGATCCATGATGCAGACGCGCTGTCAGTGCACGGAGGGATTTTAATTCATATCGGGACATTTTTAAATTAATTTACTGGATGGAATGAATGCATTGCCAGTGCCCTCAAATTAAACATGCCCTGTGTATACTCGTGAAAACGACTACTTGATTTCAGATTTCAATATAATACACTCCTAATCTTTAATATCATTCTTAAAATTAGTTTATCATGTATTTTTTTTTTTATTTAGAAGGAGTCTTTATCAATTGTGATTGATTTTCACATTCCAGAAAAGTGTCTTCTTTTTTGCAGCAGATCCATGGCTGCACCAAGGTCCTTAAATGGGCCCAAATCAAGTGGTACAATAAAAGCTAGAGTAGCATGGGTTCTGCTGTAACGATTATTGCGGCGGCCATGTTGTGTTTGTAGAAAAAACAACTTAACACTAAATATTTAAGAATGCGTTGATTAAAGGGTTTGAATTGACATACATATGGTATGAGCATTAAAAAGTGTTTTTGTGATGTATTCCGTTACATGGTCTAATTTAAGTACTGGTTTCTGAATACTTTTACATATAAGTAAGTAAGTACAATTTCATTAGTATAGTACCTTTCCACCGGGACACAGGTACCAGGCCGGTCTATTCACATTGCTCCCAACACTGATGATGATAATGAAACTACAGGGAAAATTCTGTGTGTTTCACCTTTTTTGCCATGTTCTCTCCTCCTGTCCCCAACCATACTCCTCATCACCGCAGACTTTATTAGTAAAAGTTGAACTAGGAAAATACAGAGGTCTGAACCTCATGGCCCTCAATTACGTGTATAACAGGTTTCTCATGGCCTTACAGAACTAATAGGCCTCTCACTAGCTAATACTGATAATAATAATTATTATTATTATGGATTATAATAATAAGTCATAATAATACAAATTATGATTATGATGATGATTATTATTATATGTTTTATGTTGCAATGTTGAAATTAATGAGCTGAAAACACGGATATTTGTTTTGGAATCTGAAAAAGTTCTTCACGATACCATTCCTGTGTCAACCGACGGTAAGAAGAGCACACCTTTTACAAGAAAAACTGCTACTTTCAACCTAAACCGCAGTGACTCTGTGTCGTTTACAAAACTGTCTAAAAACCAGAAAGACCAGGCTGTTTCTTGGAACAAACTTGGAGCAAAGCCTAAACGATACAAAGATAACGTGAAGTCACCTAAAATACAGCTCACCAACAGATTTTTACCACTTTCAGAGATGGAATTAAATGAAAAAAGGAAAGATGACGTGGCCAAAATACAGCGAGGAGGATCTGCCAAGGTCACGCAGATTGTTTTAGTTGGGGACGGCGCGATAAGTCACATGACGCATGAAAAGATAAACACACATTCTTTTCCAAGCGCCACTGTTTCTGAGATAACGTCACTCCTTCCAAATATTATGGCTAAGCATGGAGGAGCTAAACAGCTGATTGTGCACGTGGGTGCAGTGGACATGCGGCGGGAACAGACTGAAGTTTTGAAAAAAGACTTCTTGAAGTTATTCGACGTGCTTGATAAAATGGAAATCAAAACTTTCATAAGTGGACCTCTTCCAAACATCGACAGGAGGATAAACAAGTTTAGCCGGCTTCTTCAGCTGAACACATGGCTGTCCAAAGAGTGCTCCCCGAGAGGACTACACTACATTGAGAACTTCTATCTATTCTGGAAACGAGAGGACCTGTTTAAGAGAAATGGCCCCCACCTATGCAGAGGTGGAGTGAGGGTGCTGACAGAGAACCTGCTCCACGCTCTGAGGCATTGGACTGGGCCTGGACAGGGTCCTGAGCAGATAGTTAGAGAAGAGAGGAATGAGAGAAGAATTCCTGCTCCCTCAGCCAGAGACCGAGCCAATGTTTCAACATCAAAAGCACCACAACCTCAGCCTCCACCAAAGGATTCATCAGCAGCTGCTCCACCACCACCAGCAAAGGATTCAGCTCCAGCTGCTCCACATTCACCTCCACCGCCTCCAGCAAAGGAACAATCTTCAAAGGCCTTGGACCCATCTGTGACAAGCCCAACAACATCCCTGTCATCGCCCCTGCCTTCACACCAGCCCTGGGTTCCCCCTGCAACATCTACTCCCACTAAAGATTCATCATTCTCCTTCTCATCTCCACTCTCACCCATGGGCCTTCCGAGCCATTTTTAAAGTCTGATCAAATCAGGCATTAAGATGGCTCCACTCACGCCCAATATAGCAAGGGCTATGCCAACTACACCAACAAAAGCCCCACCACCCATCCCCCCTCGCCTCTCACCTGGTCCCAAACTCTCCTTGGCTACAAAAGCCCCACCACCCATCCAACCTCCCCTTTCACCTGGTATCTCCCATAGCTAGGATGCACTGGGTCTCAGCGTTGCGGGGACTTATTGTCACATTAAAAATCAAACCAACCCGGGGCCCTATGTAAAAAGAGCCCCCCCTAGTGCTATTTCTGTAGTCACATCATCACACAGATGGAAAAACAAAATGCGAGTCAGGCCCAATCTGAGAAATGTGATTCATATTCCCTGTGAAAAGATAAAGCCCAGTCTCACTGAAACTAGTCTGAAACTTGCTGTGCTAAATGTCAGATCCTTATGTAACAAATCTCTCTTAATTAATAATTTTATTTCTTCTTATAATCTTGATTTTATGTTTGTAACTGAAACATGGCTTGACAAAAACACAGGAAATGTAGTTCTGATAGAATCTGCTCCACCCAACTTTAAATTTGAATCTGAAACACGAGAAAACAAAAAAGGGGGTGGAGTCTGTGCTGTCTTTAGAGATGAAATAATTACCCGCAGGTTGTCGTTTGGGGTGTTTTCATCATTTGAGTATGTATCCTTTAAAATGGAGCTAAAACGGTCTCCATCCATTCTCTTCATTGTTTTATACAAGCCTCCCCAGCACTGCCAAAGTTTTATTGATGATTTTACTGAGATGCTTTCAGTCATATGCACAGACTTTGATGGTTTGGTCATTACAGGTGATTTCAATGTGCATGTTGATAATATTTGTGACAGAAACGCTAAAGAGCTTGATGCTGTCCTTGAAACCTTCAGTCTTACTCAGCATGTGAGAGGCCCCACCCACAGCAAAGGACACACTCTAGATCTCATAATTACAAAGGGGGTAAATATTTCAAACGTTAATGTGATCGATGTTGCTCTGTCTGATCATTTCTGTGTCTTCTTTGACCTGTCTGTTTCTCCCCAACCTCCGGTTGGTCCTGCAGTTGTTCAGAGGAGACACATAAGTGATGGCACAGGTGCACTGTTTATGGAAATGATCAACTTTGAAAATGTCTCATGTTCTAATGTAAATGATTTGTTGAACTCTGTTACATCTAGTGTTTTGAATGTTCTGGACACCATCGCCCCTATAAAGGCTAAAATGGTTAAAAATAAGCAGAAGGCGCCGTGGAGAAATGATGATTCGGTCAGGGCACAGAAAAGGGAGTGCCGCAGGGCCGAACGGAAATGGCGCAAGTCAAAGCTCCAGGTTCAAAAAGAGATTTACAAAGAAAAGCTGAACATGTACAACCTAATCTTATGTAGAACTAGGGAAAGATATTTTTCTGAAATAATTGGAAGCTGCAGTAACAACTCGCGTGTCCTGTTTGCCACAGTAAACAGATTAACAAACCCTCCAGCTCAGCTGCCGTTAGAACTCATTTCCACATCCAAGTGTAATGAGTTTGCATTATTCTTTAATGACAAAGTTCAGGGCATTAAAAATGCTATAAATCCCACAATGCAAAAAATTACCCTAAAACCACCAAGACACTTAGAGCTAACTAACTTTGCACCAGTAACTGACAAAACTGTCCATGAGATCACCACCAGTCTGAGTTCATCTACATGCTGCCTTGATGTGTTACCCACCAGATTTCTAAAGTCAGTGCTGAACAGTTTGTTAGCACCATTCACTCACATAGTTAACATGTCGCTTCAATCTGGAACATTCCCAATGTCTTTGAAAACTGCGGTCATAAAGCCTCTCCTAAAGAAGAGCAGTCTTGATGCCGCAGTACTGAGTCATTACCGGCCCATCTCTAATCTGCCATTTTTGGGCAAAGTCCTTGAAAAGGTTGTTTACCAACAGCTCACAGATTTCCTCTTAATAAACAACTCATTTGATGTTTTTCAGTCAGGTTTTAGACCTCATCACAGCACTGAGACTGCTCTTGTCAAGGTGACAAATGACATCCGCCTGAACACTGACACGGGCAAAGCCTCAGTCTTAATTCTGTTAGATCTGAGTGCTGCTTTTGACACTGTCGATCATGGGATCCTCTTACAGAGACTAGAGGACTGGGTGGGCATCACTGGCACTGCCCTAAACTGGTTAAGGTCCTATCTGGAAGACAGGAAGTACTTTGTTGAAATTGGTAGCTGTGTCTCAGACCACATGACCCTGACCTGTGGAGTGCCCCAAGGGTCAGTCCTGGGTCCCCTTCTGTTCAACCTCTACATGCTGCCGTTAGGTCAGTTGATACGCAGTGAAAATGTGTCCTATCACAATTATGCAGACGACACTCAGATCTATGTTTCACTATCGGCAGGTGACTATGGACCAGTAGATTCACTCTGTCACTGCATCCAACAGATCAGTGTGTGGATGCAAAACAACTTTCTCCAGCTGAACTCAGACAAGACTGAAATAATCGTTTTTGGCCCACAGAAACAAAGAGAAAGTGTTAGCGGTCACCTCCAGAGTCTCGCTCTAAAACCTACAAACCAAATTAGAAATCTGGGGGTAATAATGGACTCAGACTTGAACTTTAATAGCCACGTCAAATTAATAACATCAGCAGCTTTTTACCATCTAAAAAACATTGCCAAAATCAAAAATATAGTGTCAAAACCAGATTTAGAGAGACTTATCCATGCGTTTGTCTCCAGTAGATTAGACTACTGTAACGGCCTGCTCACTGGCCTCTCCAAACGAGTTGTAAAACAGCTGCAGTACATCCAGAACGCTGCTGCTCGGGTCCTGACCAGAACCAGGAAGTATGATCACATTAGTCCTGTTCTCAGGTCTCTGCACTGGCTCCCTGTGGCTCAGATAATAGACTTTAAAGCAGCTCTGCTTGTGTACAAGTCTCTCCATGGCCTAGCACCAAAGTACATCTTGGATATGTTAGTGCCATATGAACCATCTCGGACTCTGAGGACCTCAGGGACCGGCCTCTTGCTGGTGCCCAGAGTCAGGACAAAACATGGGGAATCTGCATTTCAGTTTTATGCCGCTAAAATCTGGAACAGTCTTCCTGAAGATGTGAGACAGGCTTCTACTCTGACAATGTTCAAATCTAAGCTAAAAACAGTTTTGTTTAGCTGCGCATATGACTGAAAGGATTTTTTCTTTGCACTCTTCTCTTTTGTTTGTGATTTTATTAGTTTAGAAAATCAGTTGGATTGATATTTTTTAATTTAGTTAATTTTATTGTATTTCTGTTTCTGTCATTTCTTTGTGATTTGAATGCATTTTTCCTGCTGTGAAGCACTTTGAATTGCCTTGTGTATGAAATGTGCTCTAACAAATAAACTTGCCTTGCCTTGCCTTGCCTTGCAACCTGGTACCGAAGCAAGTTCCTAGTTTGTGAATTCTTAACCAATAATGGCAATAAAGCCAATTCTGAATGGGCCCCTGTTCAGCTGCTCTGTCTGAACTGCCTGCATGTTATGCCCCTGCTGTATTCTGAATACCACCAAAATCTGTGCTGGGAATACATTTACAATTTTTTATCATGAATGCCTATGTATAAGAGAACCTTTTTTTGTCCCACAATGAGGAAATTTTAGTGTTGCAATATTATGATTAGGCACAGAATATAAATATTATATATAGAAAATACAAGTACCTGGGTGTTCATCTGAACCACAAACTGGACTGGACTCATAACACAGACGCACTGTACAGGAAGAGCCAGAGTCGGCTCTACCTCCTGAGGAGACTCAGGTCTTTTGGAGTGACAGGGCCACTCCTGAAGAGCTTCTATGACTCTGTGGTGGCATCAGCTCTCCTGTATGGTGTGGCCTGCTGGAGCAGCAGCATCACAGGGAGGGAGAGGAAGAGACTGGACAAAGTCATCAAGAAGTCCAGCTCCGTCCTGGGCTGTGCTCTGGACTTGGTGCAGGAGGTGGGGGACAGAAGGGTCCTGGCTAGATTCACATCTATGCTGGACCATGAGTCTCACCCCCTGCGGGACACTCTGTCCACTCTGGAGAGCAGCTTCAGTGACAGACTGATCCACCCTCGCTGTGGGAGGGAGAGGTTTTGCAGGTCTTTCCTTCCTGCTGCTGTCAGACTTTATAACAAACACTGTTAGTCCTGAACACTCGTAATACTGACCTAACCATGTGCAATTCCGTCATATGTGCAATTACTGTTGTGATTCATGTGCAATTACTGTGAAATTCATGTACAATCCATGTGCCGTCGTGAAACATATTCATGTGCAATTACTGTCATGATCACATGCAATGGTATTTATGTATTTATTTATTTATTATTTTTATCTTTATTATTTTTCCCCTCCATCCCTTGTTGGGAAATGGCAGGTTTTGTCTATGGGAGTTTTTGTTTATAGGAGATCTTCTACTGAGAGTGTTTTTCAAACTTCCTATAAGTGATCTGTTCTTTTCTTCTGCATCTACCTCTGTATCTACCTGCGTTGCATCAATGAAATTTTCCCCATGTGGGACAATAAAGGAATATCTTATCTTATCTTATAAGTATAATAATAGAAACAGATAACTGTTTTAACATGTTTTAAATCCCTCCCAATGATCAAAGTAAGAGAGAAAAGTGTAATTCTTGAGTAGAATTTTACAGTCAGAAAATGGCTGCTGGAACTGGACGTTGGTTACTAATAGAGCCATAGTTGCCATGATAATGATTTTTCTAGAGTTCTATACACCACTTGGGCCAGCATAACGCATACTGTTCGCTTATAGTAATTAACAGACCGTTCTGTTAAAATTTGAAATATGACATAATCATGGCCCTTGTAGCTACACAGTGCCATTTGTTGTGTGTTAAATGCCATTGACATAACGCTTTCCCCTGTTATAATTTCAAACAGGCGTTGCCTCGGTCTACTATAGCGTAATGTCGAGACTCCTTTGGCAAACTGGGATTAGCAAATGTAGCACAGGGACGTGAAGTGCTCGACCAGCCCGGAGAAAAGCTTCATTTCCCCCGTTTGTCACCGGTACAAGTGCTCAGTCATAGCGGGATGTCACGTTGCGTTTGAGGGACCGTAGTCTTCGTTTTGCCGAGGAAGTGTCGAAGGCAAAGTTGCTGCCGCGTTAGCCCGATGGCGTTAGCCAAGGCTCTTTGACATAAAAGGCTTCCCTGCGTTTCTGTTTAAGGGAACACAGTGTGCCCCCTGTAGCGGACCTCTCCTTGTGTACTCGTCCAACTCTGCCTTGATGTGACTGTCATTTAATCACAGCGGTATCGTCAGTCTTCAATCATGGAGTGACATCGACCGTCCCGCTCATGAGAAAGCTAAAGGGAATCTCTGGCGTCTTCAAAACTTCTCTGCTCTGACGAGAATAATACGAGTCAAGCCAGTGTGCTCGTCCGCACTCTTGTCTTTTCTTGTGTCTCGTGGGACAGGATCCTCGAACTACATGGTCCCCACACTCGGATCGAGACCATCAGAAGAGCGAGTGGGAGAAGAGCCACGTCGGACTTTTACAAACCGTGAAATGTTCCGGCTAATAATAACACTTTGTTAAGTTCGGACCCACAGCCTTGTTTTCAGTGGCAACAGTCCAACACACACATAAAGTGGGTCATCAGCTGTCCAAAGTTTCAAACGATGTCGGAAGATAACAACGCAGACAAGTTTATTAAGGTACTTTTACCCTTTAACGTGTTTAATGGTACAGATAATGTCACTATAAGTCATTGCATTGTTCATATGTAAATGTGGCTTCACTTTATCATGTTGTACTTGGATACTGTATCTTCATGCCATATTGTACAAATAAAACTAATATTTTTTTGACCAAGAAGAATGGGAAAATAAACAATTTAAATGACCACTAAGTCATTCTTAATTTAGTTGTATTTTTAATGGGGCTTGGAAGGGACTTTGTTTTATATATTCTATAAGGACAATCAAGAAAGCCTATAATATTTTTATTTTTCTGACAGGAGACTTCCATTCTGGACGAGTACAACATAAACTGGACACAGAAGTTAGGCGCTGGCATCAGTGGACCTGTACGGTGAGTTGGGAAGGCTTTCATCAAATATCTGTTGCTAGAAAGTGATGTGGTGTTCATTGAGCAAACATTAAGATCGAGGCTTCTTGTTCCTTATTACATTATTGTGAAATGTCATAACAGATTTTACTTGTTTGAAACGTTAATACTATTTTCTTAACCAAAATGTATTGGGTTTTTAATGGGTCAAACAGCAAAGCTAATGCCAAAACCAGAGACTTAGGATTCCTGTATCTTTGCTCAACTTTAACGCTTACATTCTGGTGCAGCTGATCTACACATCTAATGCACGTGAATATTAACAATCAACCAAAGAGTTTGTGAGCGCAGCAGCCAGAAAGAGTTAAATACATCCTCGTCCTGTGGGTTTGAGCTTTAAGAGATAATGTTTCTCAATTAGACTGTTTTCTTTACCAAAAACAGGATTCTTGCAGGTTTGAAAAAATGATTTACTTTTGAGAACCTTGTGTTTTCTGTGCTCAAGCTGTAATTATTACAAGTGGATAAACATGCACAGATCATTTTGAGTGACGCTGTCTTCTCTGACATAGATTAAACATTTAGACTGCTCTACGAAGAAGACTAGATTCATATTTTGAATCTTCTAATCAGTCTGTTTTCACTGATTGACGCAACACATAAGAAAACAACTAGGATGATTTGTGTCAAAGTTAACCCTAACCCTAAAAACATGATGAACTGCTATTTTCTCTCTGTATCTCTTAATAAATGAGCTGCTCCGGTTTGTGTCATGCTATGTTCGTTACTTGACCTTGTGAGTCATCATTTGACATTCTGGTAACTCTTACTCAGCCCTTCACATTATACTTGTCCTCCTTCTTTTGATTTGATTCACAAGCTGAGGGCCCAATAGCCTTACATTGATGTTGTCACCCTTTGCTCACCTCTGACTCGCTCCCCCCTCACTTGCTCACCCCTCGCTCACCCCTCCCTCGCTCACCCCTCGCTCACCCCTCGCATTCACGTGCCTCTCGACTCTCCAGCTCTGACTGACTCATTATGTCGCTCTAAATTTCCAGTAAGTGAACTTTGGTCGTAGCCGAGTGTTTCTCTCGGTAAAGCTCCTGTATGAGAGCAGAGTTTAGGAAGGGTGTGAATGAGTAAGGCGCCTTGGAAATGTATTGCCACAGACCAGGAAGAATATACTTGAAAATGATTAAGGATCAATTTAAGTTGTCATATTGGCCAGTCCTAGGCTCCATTAAGAAACCACATTTTATTTTGATATTGTAAATTGAACAACTATGACAACCACTTATGCCAGTTTATGAAATATACATGTTTGAATGATAGTAGAAAAAGCTTCAGTTGTAGTCATCTGGACTCAGTTTGAAAAATTAGACGTTTCGACTCTCATCCAAGAGTCATTGTCAATAAAAGAATTTAGATCGAGAACTCCGATATTAATACTGTTCTGTGGTAAGACCCACCCATTGGGCGGAGCCTTCCTGAAGTAGAAAGAGTTGTTAGTTTCAACAGAAACTCCCCCTTGTATCTACCGAGGTAGCCTATTCAGAATCTTAATGGGCTATTAGAATCCTCTTTGTCTTTGTCTGAATAGGCTACCTCGGTAGATACAAGGGGGAGTTTCTGTTGAAACTAACAACTCTTTCTACTTCAGGAAGGCTCCGCCCAATGGGTGGGTCTTACCACAGAACAGTATTAATATCGGAGTTCTCGATCTAAATTCTTTTATTGACAATGACTCTTGGATGAGAGTCGAAACGTCTAATTTTTCAAACTGAGTCCAGATGACTACAACTGAAGCTATTTCTACTATGGAACATGCCTGGACGAATGAGGGATTACACCAACATGTTTGAATGATTGAAACGGTGTATATATCTAAACTCCAGTTGTTTTGTGGCAGTGCCCAACATCAACCTGCCATGTGGCTAAATCAGTCATATTTACATGGGATCAGGTTAATTAATATACACAGTCCCATTTTAAATAAACAAATAAAACAAACAAGTTTCTTTTCTCTAAAAAAGCAGCAAGACTAAATTGTAACTAAACCAACAAATACTTCATACCAATAGATTGATAAAGCAGCAAATTTAGCACGGTCAAGTTTGATGTTGTGGTAATTGTGCATAATTATTTACTTCGGCGACATGGTGGCACAGCAGTTAGCCCTCTCGCCTCACTGCGGTTTTTAGGAGTAGCTAATGTCCTTCACAAGCTTGGCACCTTGTATTGAATGTAGTCGTTTATGAAAGAAACCGACCATCACTGGACTCTATCGATCACTTATATCTCCAGTGACACAGAGTGGTTCATCCTGGTCTGTTTTTTTGTCTGTCTGTCTCCCTTTCAGAGTATGTGTGAAAAAGTCAACCCAGGAACGGCTGGCCCTCAAGATCCTCATCGACCGACCCAAGGCAAGGAATGAGGTGAGGGAGCGCACTGTCCGCTGCTGATTGATGCGTGTTGTCTTTGGCCTTGTGCGTGTGCTTTGTCCTGTGGCCTGTTTGTGTTACTTATAAACGCTCCCTTTGTCCGTACTTTGCACACCCTTAACATGGGCCAGTCCAAGTGGAGAAAGGCCCAGTAGTTACAGAGATATTAACCACAATCCCTCTTTCCTACTTAAAAGACACGTGTCATGCAGAAATGACTTTTTGGAGCTTTGAATCTAACATTGTTCCCTCATCAAAAACATATCTGGAGTAGCATTTAGCTTCATTCATGCTAGTTTGAGAAATATATCCTGTCCCCGGCGATCATCATAAACACTTTTCTGAATTTCCCCGATGTCTGACGTTTTCTCCATCTTTGACGTGACTCCTGTGCTGTTTTTTAGAATAGAAATGAGAAATGCACAGAACAACTGTGTGGCTGCCTAGCATTTCCAAGAACACTTTCCAGTGTATTATTCAAGGCTGATAACAATACAAACAATGTATAATATTTGTACTTTAATAAGTAATGTTAATATGTCAGATGGTACCCTCTTGTTAATATGTCAGATGGTACCCTCTTGTTAATATGTCAGATGGTACCGTCTTGTTAATATGTCAGATGGTACCCTCTTGTTAATATGTCAGATGGTACCCTCTTGTTAATATGTCAGATGGTACCCTCTTGTTAATATGTCAGATGGTACCCTCTTGTTAATATGTCAGATGGTACTGTCTTGTTAATATGTCAGATGGTACCCTCTTGTTAATATGTCAGATGGTACCGTCTTGTTAATATGTCAGATGGTACCCTCTTGTTAATATGTCAGATGGTACCCTCTTGTTAATATGTCAGATGGTACCGTCTTGTTAATATGTCAGATGGTACCGTCTTGTTAATATGTCAGATGGTACCGTCTTGTTAATATGTCAGATGGTACCCTCTTGTTAATATGTCAGATGGTACCGTCTTGTTAATATGTCAGATGGTACCCTCTTGTTAATATGTCAGATGGTACCCTCTTGTTAATATGTCAGATGGTACCCTCTTGTTAATATGTCAGATGGTACCGTCTTGTTAATATGTCAGATGGTACCCTCTTGTTAATATGTCAGATGGTACCCTCTTGTTAATATGTCAGATGGTACCCTCTTGTTAATATGTCAGATGGTACCCTCTTGTTAATATGTCAGAAGGTACCCTCTTGTTAATATGTCAGAAGGTACCCTCTTCTAATGTTGCTGGTATGTGTTCAACTCGCACATTTAATTGATATGATTGAAATTGATGCTTTACTTGTTTTTTGATCATGACATTGTGACATATGTACAGTATGTCATTATTCAGACCAAACATTTCATTTACACAAAAGAAAATTGTGACAGTCAGACAAGCTGTGGGGAATACCGTATTTTCCGCACTATAAGGTGCACTTAAAAGCCTTTAATTTTCTCAAACGACAGTGCGTCTTATATATGGATTATTATTCTGATTGTGCTTACTGACCTCAAAGCGATTTTGTGTGGTACACGTCTTGTTTCGGTTAAAGGTTGAATGGACGATTTTTTTGGCGCCAAATCTGAGTCTTATTTCCTCGTGGCGTGGACTGCCGATTAGTCCTGCCACGTATCAATCATAGAACGCACCTACCGCTCACCTGCAGCCGCTTGCGGCTCGTCCCCCTGAGCAGCACGTTTCCGCGTTTCTAAGCACATGGATCTATCATAATATAGTTCCCTAAGTGTACAGGACAAAATTAAGACAGATTTTTTTTTTAAGAGAAAAGACAGTTCGAGCTGGCTCAGAAGAGACAGAAATCTATGGAGACAAGAGATGCAATCCGTCGCGCTAATAAACAAACGCACGTCTAGGCCTTTTTCTGCTTCCACGCGAGTTCTCAAATCGGCGAAAAATCGTCCATTATGCCTCTAATGTGCCTTATAATCCAGTGCTCCCCTATAGTGCGGAAAATATGGTACTGCATTTATCTTTGTAAATAAAGTTTATTCAAGTTTATTTCTGTGTTCTGCAGTAGTAGATTTTTGGCCCGTAGGCTTGTTTAGGAAAGATGGTGTGAAATGGGGGATGAGATAGAAGGGAGCACATGCAGTAGATTGTCTTAGTCGGGATTCAAACTCGCAACGATAACAGTTTTCTATCAGATGTGTTATTTTTGTGGCTGATTCCAATAAGAGGGACATTCATTGTTTCTTTTTTTTTTTTTGCGTTGATGTCTTTATGTATTAAACTTTATATTTCAGGTGCGCCTCCACATGATGTGTGCCCAACACCCGAACATAGTCCAGATCTTGGAGGTTTACGCCAACAGTGTCCAGTTCCCTCATGAGTCCAGCCCCAGGTAAAAAAAAAAAGTGCAGCATATTTCATTCAGCATTATGTTATTGTTGTTTCTGTTTTTATTAGTCATTTCCTCTGTCGTTTTCATCATCACAGGGCTCGACTCCTCATCGTCATGGAGATGATGGAGGGTGGGGAGCTCTTCCACAGAATCAGTCAGCACAAACATTTCACGGAAAAGATGGCCAGCCAGGTCACGAAGCAGGTGGGGCTTTATGCAAGTTTATAGAATGTCAGACTTAACACTGCCATAGGTCGTGTTCACGGTCTGGATTTGAAGATGTCATTCAGATGTAGGGCAGAAGTAATGAAAGAAGTGTTTACTCACAATCCACAAAGGTTGAATCTTATCACTACCGTATTTTCCGGATTATAAAGTAGCACCAGCCAAAAAATGCTTAATGGAGAAGAAAAAAAATCTATATAAGTCGCTCTGGAGTATCAGATTAGAAAACATGGTGAATAGGTGTGCGTATGCTAACATAACACCTTCAGCTACATGACGCACAGACAACGAACTGTGGTAAGTGTCTGGTATGTTAACGTAACATATTAACAGTTATTCAGATAACTATAGCATAAAGAACATGCTAACAAGTTTACCAAAGCATCAGTATTACCCCAAATCACTAAATCCATTGAATTATTCTTCCTCTGTGTCACTTCTAAACAACTCCACAAACTCCGGAGGTAGAGGAAGTGCAGATTCTTCTTCTGCATCGCTTAGAGCCTAGAGCGCCCTTGAGCGGCCTCATGTGAAATGCGGTTGAAAGTGTGAAAATAACAAATAATATCACATATGTCGCACCCTGGCCAAAACTATGAAAAAGGTACAACTTATAGCTATAGGAAAATACGGTATTTGTTAGAGAATGCCTCAAATTATTTAAAGTCCTTTTACAACAATAAAGTTTTTTGAGGTTGAACAATAATGACACCGCTTCCTGAAGCTATTGTGAGAAAACAATTCCACTTTTGTTTATTTACAATAATGGAGATGACATTGAACTTAGTGGTCATTTTAGTTTCATGTGGATAGGTCCAGTAATGACAGAAATATGAATCTGACACAGCAAATTCCTCCAGTTCAATTTAAAACTAGGGATTCAAGAATGTGGTAACGTCACATGAACACAACCTATTGATTGTAAAATACAGCTCAGCATCTCAAGAAAACTACCATTGACGTTGCAAGCTACTTTTATGTTCTATAAAGATGTGACGCACGATAATTGTGTTTTTGCCAAAATAAATTATAGTGGTGTTTCAGACACTATCATAATATTATTACAAGATACAAAAAATATGGTTGCATTCACACTTAAAACTTTACAACACATCTCAAACCTGGACTAGAACAAACTAAAGCAAGTCTACGTCTGGACTAAACTCAAACCAGGACTAAACCAGTGCAAGTGTGAAAGAAAAACTGACTCTGGTGTAGCTTTTTGTTACCATTTTGTATCAAATCAAATCAATTTATTTTTGTCAGGCCCAAAATCACAACAACAGTTGCCTCTGAGGGCCACAGGGAGAAATGAATCAACAATGTCTGTGGTGGCGATGGAGTCAGACAATGTCTGTGGTGGCGAGGGACGATGTCCCAGGGTCCTCTGTCCTTAGACTCTCCTTCTCGGCCAGGAAAAACTACAAAAAAAACCTCTTTGGGAAAAAAGCGTAGAAACCTGGAGGAGTTCCAGTGAAGGAGAGATCCGACTCTCACAGACGGACAGACGGACACGAGGAGACTGGAGCTGGACCTTCTCTTCAGGCAGATGAGGGACCGACTGAGTTAAGCTGGACCCACTCTTCAGATGAGGGACCGACTGAGGCGAACTGGACCCACTCTTCAGGCAGAAGAGGGACCGTCTGAGGCGAGCTGGACCCACTCTTCAGGCAGATGAGGGACCGTCTGAGTCGAGCTGGACCCACTCTTCAGGCAGATGAGGGACCGACTGAGGCGAGCTGGACCCACTCTTCAGGCAGAAGAGGGACCGTCTGAGGCGAGCTGGACCCACTCTTCAGGCAGATGAGGGACCGTCTGAGTCGAGCTGGACCCACTCTTCAGGCAGATGAGGGACCGACTGAGGCGAGCTGGACCCACTCTTCAGGCAGATGAGGGACCGTCGGAGGCGAGCTGGACCCACTCTTCAGGCAGATGAGGGACCGTCGGAGGCGAGCTGGACCCACTCTTCAGGCAGATGAGGGACCGTCGGAGGCGAGCTGGACCCACTCTTCAGGCAGATGAGGGACCGTCGGAGGCGAGCTGGACCCACTCCTCAGGCAGATGAGGGACCGTCCACACAGGGCAGGGACCACTTCACCAGGGGAGGGGCATCTGGGTCCACAGGTTCTCAGGAGTGAGAGAAAGAAAAGAAGGCGGTGAACAATTTGCAAGTGGAATCAAAAAATAAATATTGTTTGATAGCATAAGTAGTCAGAAGAAGAAGAGGATAGTGCTCAAGCTGTCATACTTCCCCCAGCACAGTTACTCCTAGGGCAGCGTAGCTAAAGCTGTGGGTTTCTGTTTCTGTTCCTAACTAGTCTGACCATAAGCGATTTCGAAGAGGAACGTTTTAAGCCTGGACTTAAATGAAGAGACTGTGTCAGCATATTTAACATGGGTCGGGAGCTGATTCCATAACATAGGAGCTTGGTAGTTAAACGCTCTACCTCCTACTGTACTTTTAGAGACTCTTGGGACCACCAGAAGGCCGGAATTCTGAGAGCGAAGAGCTCTGTTTGGATGATATGGTTCTATAGCATCTTTGAGGTAGGATGGGGCCATGTCATTTATGGCTTTGTAGGTCAAGAGTAGAATTTTGAATTTGATTCTGGACTCGACGGGGAGCCAGTGAAGAGACTTCAGCACTGGCGTAATGTGCTCTCTTCTTTTTGTTCCTGTTAGTAATCTTGCTGCTGCATTTTGAACCAGTTGAAAGCTTTTTATGGAGCTTTTAGGACACGCTGCAAGCAGGGAGTTACAGTAGTCTAATCTAGTCGTTACAAATGCATGGATAAGTTTTTCGGCATCACTTTTAGGCAGGATTCTTCTGATTTTGGCTATGTTGCGCAAATGGAAATAGGCTGTTTTACAAGCTTGATTTATATGAGCTTTAAATGAGAGCTCCTGGTCAAATAAGACTCCAAGGTTTCTTACAGTAGAACTGGAGGCTACACTAACATTGTCCAGTGTGACTATCTGCTCAGATAGAGAGTCTCGTAGATGCTTAGGGCCAAGCACAATGACCTCGGTTTTTTCAGGGTTAAGAAGCAGGTAGTTTAGTGTCATCCAGGTTTTTATCTCCTTCACACAAGTACTAAGTCTGTCTACTTGATCGCTCTGATCAGGTTTCATTGATAAATACAGCTGAGTGTCGTCTGCATAGCAGTGGAAGTTAATGTCATGCTTTCTGATAATGTTGCCTAATGGCAGCATATAAAGAGTAAACAGAATTGGACCGAGTACCGAACCCTGTGGCACACCGTAAATTACTTTAGAGCTTGGTGAGGAGCTCTGGTTTACATTAACAAATTGGAACCTATCAGATAGATAGGATTTAAACCAGCTGAGGGCTGTTCCTCCAACACCTACATCACATTCTAACCTCTGCAGTAGAATGTTGTGGTCAATGGTGTCAAACGCTGCGCTGAGGTCCAACAGAACCAGGATTTAGACCAGTCCATCGTCAGCGGCTAATAACAAATCATTTGTGACTTTAACTAGTGCAGTTTCAGTGCTGTGGTGGGCTCTGAACCCTGACTGGAAAACTTCAAATAAGTTATTGTCCTGTAGGTGGCGACAAAGCTGTTTTACTACAACTTTTTCAAGGATTTTAGAGACGAAGGGAAGATTTGAAATAGGTCTGTAGTTTACCAATAGGTCGGGATCTAGATTAGGCTTTTTCAGAAGAGGTTTAATGACTGCATGTTTGAAGGACTGTGGAACATAGCCACTTTGGAGTGAAGTATTTATTATATTAAGAATAGGGTCTATAATTAGGGGGAGAATGTCTTTGAGGAGTCTGCTTGGAATGGGGTCATAATGGCTGAAGTTATCTCTGCTTGATCAACAGCTGTGAACCTTTCTAACTTTACAGGTGGATTTATATGAGACGTTAGATTTACAGCTTGGGCTAGTTCAGGGCTAATAGCGGGGGTAATTTCATCTAATTTATCTCTGATTGTTTTTATTTTATTGTTAAAAAATAGGAGGAAATCATCAGAGCTGAGTGTAGCTGGGATTGAGGGCTCTACTGCACTGTGACAGTTTGTTAGCCTAGCTACAGTGCTGAAAAGGAATTTAGTGTTACTTTTGTTGACTTCTATTAGATTTGAATAATATCTGGTTTGGGCCTTACGCAGAGCCTGCTTATAGGACAGCAGGCAACTTTTCCATGCTTTTAGGGATTCTTCGGTGTGAGAGCGACGAAAGAATCCCTCTAACTTTCTAACTCTTTGTTTATGTGAACGCAGTTCTTGGTTGTACCATGGGGAGGCGCGCTTTGGCCTAATGACCTTCTGTTTTAACGGCGCGACAACGTCAAGAGCAGACTTCAGAGAATTCATGGTCAAGTCGACACATTGATCACTTAAACTGGGACTAAAGCTGTTCTCAGCAGGATCACATGACATGTCACTGAATATTGGCTCTATTATTTCTTTGAATTTTGAGATAGATTTTTCAGATATTGTCCTTTTCATTATAACTTTATTTTGTGGGACTGGATGATCTTTAAGAATAAACTGAAAGGTAATTAGGAAATGATCTGACAATATAGGGTTTTGAGGGAGGACAATGAGGTCACTAATCTCTGTTCCATACTTTAGGACAAGATCCAGAGTGTTCTTGTGAGTGTGAGTCGGTTTATTTACATTCTGAGTGAAACCAATGCTGTCTAACAAGGCGCTGAAGGCATTACTGAGAGCGTCATCACTCATGTTCACGTGGATATTAAAGTCTCCAACTATAACTATTTTATCCCAGGCTAACACTAAGTTTGATATAAAGTCAGAAAACTCTGTTAAAAACTCTGAGTAGGGACCAGGGGGTCGGTAGATAACTATGAACAAAACTCCTTTTTGGTTTTTCATATTTGGACATGTGATCGACAGCATAAGGCTTTCAAATGAGTGAAATGCATTGTTAGTTTTAGGGCTCATAAGTAGGCTTGAGTGTGAGATCACTGCCACACCACCACCTCGGCCTGTGCTCCTGGCAGTCTGAAAGTTAACATGGGTGGGTAGGGTGGACTCATTTAGTCTGACGTAGTCGTCTTGTTGAAGCCACGTTTCAGTTAGAGCTAGAAGATCTATGTTATAGTCACTAATTAATTCATTAACTAAGAGCGATTTGGAGGAAATTGCTCTAATGTTTAGCAGTCCACATTTTACGTGTTTATTCATTTGTGTATTTGTGTCATTTGTGATTGTTATTTTCCTTAAGTTATTTGGTCTGACGCCTGAAATATTTTTTCTGAGATGTGACTTTTTGGCATTATTTGTACGAGGAACACGAGGGACACACACAGTCTCTATCTGTCTTGAATCTGAACACTTCACATGTAACAGAACGGGCGAGAGTTCAGCGACAGAGGAGCGTCTTGAACTGCTGCTCTGCACCTGGGGCTCATCCCTAGATGGTCACTTAACACGACTAAGACTATCGGTCAAATTCCGAACTAATAGGGATGTACCCTCCGAAGTCGGATGGATGCCATCCCTGCGTATGAGCCCGGGCTTTCCCCAAAATGCACTCCAGTTATCAATAAAGACAACGTTGTTTTGAGGGCACCATCTGGATAACCAGTTGTTGAATGCTGAGAGACGGCTGTACAATTCAGCATTGATCCGATTGGGCAGGGGACCAGAAAATATTACAGTGTCTGACATCGACTTCGCTAGGTCACACACCGCGGCTACTTGAACTTTGAGCACCTCTGATTGTCTCCGCCGGGCGTCGTTACCGCCTGCGTGAATCACGACTCGCCGGAAACGGGTCCTGCTCCGCTTTAAGATCCTAAGGTTTCCTTCGATGTCACCCATTCTGGCCCCGGGGTAACACCTAACGCTAGCAGCTGGCAGCTTCACGTCTCTGACAATAGAACTCCCGATTACAAGAGTTTCTCTCGTGTGTTCAGCGGGCGTGTGATCGCTGAGGGGAGAAAACCTATTATAGACGTGAAGCTCACGGCGCTCTGAGGTTCGGCGTTTAGCGCCTTGTCCCCTCCGAACTGTCACAAATTGGTCCCTATTCTGTTCCTGGTCTAGTCCCGGCTGCACGGGAGACGCTGAGGGGCTGAGCTCGGCCTTACTGCTACTGCTAATGCTAATGCTACGCCCTGCAGCGCGGTCCGGTAGCCCTCGCGCTAAAACCGAACTATAACTGGACTTAAGCTCCTCTAAACAGCGGATCCGCGCTTCTAACTCCGTAACCCTGGCCTCCAAAACTACCACTACACTGCACTTCACGCACCTATCATCAGAGAAGGAGCCAGGGTTCTGACTCGACATATGACAGCTCAAACAGGTAAAGGTAGATCCAGCCATGACGCTAGCGGCTAGGCTACGCTAGGCTAGTTCAGGCTGGAGCTAGAGAGTGAGGAGGGCTTTTTAATCCACGAAATACTGAAAAGCGAGCGGCTTGAGGCTCCGGATTGTTTGCGGAGAAATCAAACGTTCACTTTCGTGTATATGATGCGTAAATAGTGTGTATAATTCGTGGATTAATCGGTAAAAGGCTCTAAGAACGAACAGCTCTGAAAACGCGACACACTCACCGGAAATGACGTCACCGCAGTCCTGTGTTCATCCATTATCTTGCAATAATTCCATAGACACTTCTTTTGACACAGTTGTAATGCCACAGTTTTCTTTTTGTAACTGCTGAAATGCATATTCCGGTACTAAACTGTCAGTGATACATTTCTGTGTCGTCTCTTCCCGTTCACAGATCAGTCAGGCCTTGGAACACTGTCACTTCTTAAACATCGCACATCGAGACCTGAAGCCAGAGAACCTGCTCTTTAAGGACAATTCTCTGGTAAGTGTGCGTAGGGCCGTTGCAGTTATCACATTTGTATCAAATACAGATCACATTTTGGCTCTGGCTTTTTATTTGGCAAGTCTCCCAATGATGTAGCAGCAACAACATGGTTTGGTCTGTTTTGAGCCCCGTTTAGTCCTGATGTGGACTTGGTTTGAGCCTGTTAAAGTCTTGGTTTTACCCACCTGTGCTTAAAGCAGAACTAAGTGACTCTTGCGATAAAGCGCCCCCTGCAGCTCCATTGTGAAAATCCATGGTCAGAAAATACCGGTAGATACAAAAGATTTTTTTTTACACTTGTATGCTCTCATGTATGTTGTAAGGCTGGTTTTCCACTCAAAAACAGCAATGGGCAATGACGAACACTTCATATGCCCAAAAAAACATATCACATGATTTTACAAAGATAATAAGGTGAAAGTGTCACTTGATTGAACAGATCGTACAATATGTGCTAATTACATAGTATTTAGATCTGTACACATTGAGTACAATGCCTTTATTGTTATACAGTGTAATACAGTATAAAACAGGATTTGATATAATGGGAGTATTACTTCTAGGAATCACTTACATAAGCTAAGTATGTGTAAGTAGTCCTCGACTTTATAAGACCGTACTCGTACGGTCTTATAAATATACTTCTGCTCACAGCAGATTGATTCTCGTCTCTGATTGGTCAAAGAGTGGCATATTTAGGGACTTAACCTGGTCCAGAGTAGGTTCTGAGTTCAGGGTCTGTTGTCACGGAGCGAGTGGTATTGCCAAATAAGGGTTAACCTCGAAGTGACCTCGCTTCTCCCTCTTCTGTTCTACCAACATACACCTAGTATGTTACCTGCCCCACCAGAGAGAATAGAACATTGGACTTGTTTTTTGCCAACACCAAAGAGGCTTATTCCTCTTCCCCCCTCCCTCCCCTGGGCAGCTCGGACCACAACCTTGTACATCTGAGGCCTGTGTATGAACCCATCGTGCGCAGGCAGCCTGTGGTGTCCCGTGAGGTGAGGATGTGGTCTGCTGAGAGCGAGGAGGCTCTGAGGGACTGCTTCAGCATCACTGTCTGGACTGAGCTTTATGACCCACATGGGGAGGACATCAACACCATCACAGAGTGCATCACGGACTACATCAACTTCTGTTTTGAGAACATTGTTCCCTCCCGGACGGTGCAGTGTTTTCCAAACAACAAGCCATGGATTAACCGTGAACTGAAGGCTCTGCTGAAGGAGAAGAAGAGAGCCTTCAGGTCAGGGAACAAGGAGGAGCTGAGGACTGTGCAGAAGGAGCTGAGGAGGAAGATCAGGCAGGCTGAGGCCGGCTACAAGAGGAGGATGGAGGAGCAGCTGCAGCAAAAGAACATTCAGGGAGTGTGGAGGAGCCTGAAAACCATCTCGGGCTTCAAAATCCCCCCTGCCCAGACAGAGGGGGATCTACAGTGGGTGAATGATTTAAATGCTCACTTCTTGAGGTTTGATCGGTCACCCGCCCCTCCCCCTGCACAGCTGCATGCTCCCTCTTCCACAGCTGGACAATGCCCTGCATCTGTTCCTCTTCGCTTATCTGCCCCGGACCATCAGCTCCCCACTTCGCCTGGACTCACCCATCCCCCCAGCACACGGTCCCCCTGCCAACCACTGACTGTCACAGCAGCACAGGTGAGGAGTGAGCTGAAGAGGATTAAAGTGAGGAAGGCAGCAGGACCTGATGACATGAGCCCCAGGCTCCTTAAGTCCTGCGCAGATGAACTGTGTGGAGTTGTGGAGCATGTCTTCAACATGAGCCTGAAGCTGAGGGTGGTACCACAGGTCTGGAAGACCTCCTGTCTGGTACCTGTGCCCAAGACACCGCGCGCCAAAGACCTCAACAGCTTCAGGCCAGTGGCTCTCACGTCCCACCTGATGAAGACACTGGAGCGGCTAGTCCTGGACCACCTCCGCTCCACCGTGAGCTCAGCCATGGACCCGCTGCAGTTTGCATATCGGTCTGGCATCGGAGTGGAGGACGCCGTCATCTCCCTGCTGCACCGCTCTCTCTCTCACCTGGAAAAGCCTGGCAGCTCTGTGAGGATTCTGTTCTTCGATCTTTCCAGCGCCTTCAACACCATCCAGCCGCTGCTCCTGAGGGACAAGCTGGAGACGGCTGGTGTGGAGTATGACCTGGCAGAGTGGATCCTGGACTACCTCACAGACCGACCCCAGTTTGTGAGAGCCCGGAACTGTGTGTCTGACACTCGGACCTGCCGTGTGGGGGCGCCCCAGGGCACTGTCCTCGCGCCCTTTCTCTTCACCCTTTACACTGCAGACTTCAGACATGACACGGACAGCTGTGTCCTGCAGAAGTTCTGCAATTACTGTCGTGATCACATGCAATGGTATTTATGTATTTATTTATTTATTTGTCTATGGGAGTTTTTATTTATTTATAGGAGCTCTTCTACTGAAAGTGTTTTTCAGACTTCCTATAAGTGATCTGTTCTTCTGTATCTACCTCTGTATCTACCTTTGTATCTACCTGCGTTGCACCAATGAAATTTCCCCATGTGGGACAATAAAGGAATATCTTATCTTATCTTATCTAACCCACTCACCCAGCTCCGTAGTACAGGCCTCCGGGGCTGTTGAGTTTTAGTAGTTCAGTTTCAGTTTGGTCCAAAATATGATGTGGTGTTATTTTTGTTATATAAGTATAGATGTATAAATGTATCTTGATATAGTCTTGATATATTTTTCTACCATCATCGGACATATTCGTGCCATTACTCTCACTGTCAAATTTGGTGAAGAATTTGTTCATAGCTGCGTCATGTAAAAAAAAGCAACGAGGAATGCCTTGATATTCTTTGAGTCCATAACCGCTTCATGTGCCGACCATTCAATTCACTCTCACGGTCTTGTTCCCAGGATGCCCCTGTGAAGCTGTGCGATTTTGGTTTTGCCAAAATTGACCAAGGAGACTTGATGACGCCTCAGTTCACTCCTTACTATGTAGCACCTCAGGTACTCGGAGCCCAATCAACTCTTATGAACACAGGAACTACAGTTTAAGAGCTTTTGTTCTTCTCCTCAGGTACTTGAGGCACAACGAAGACACCAGAAGGAAAAATCTGGAATAATACCTACCTCACCCACTCCCTATACGTACAACAAGGTAGGGCAACAACTGTCAACAAACATTATCCCAGAAAGATGGATAATAGATGAATCTGAAACGTCGGTACAAACACAGCTGAACCTGGCTGTTTGCATTGATCTGCTGAGGACGCATGTAGATAGACTCAAGGGTGTAGATTTGAAGGTGTGCACGTCTTTGCCTTCAGAGCTGTGACTTGTGGTCCCTGGGCGTGATCATCTACGTCATGTTGTGTGGATATCCTCCGTTTTACTCAAAGCACCACAGTCGAACGATCCCTAAAGACATGAGGAAGAAGATCATGACCGGCAGTTTCGACTTTCCCGAAGATGAATGGAGCCAGATCTCCGAGATGGCCAAGGACATTGTGCGCAAGTATGGCATTTTAAATTACTACCTAGTTCTGTAATTAAAATTTGTTCTGAGAAACCAAACGTAAGCTACTGTGCCTTCAACCAAAGACATGAAAAGGCCACCGAGGCATTGTCTAGGTTAGAGTTTACACAGAAAACAATTGAATGCCCAAATAAAAATACATTCAAGGCAGTTTATTTTACAACAGCAATGTCTTTGTGGGCAAATGTTTGTATTTCTAAACCACAATGTCTGCAGAGCCCTCGCTGCCTTATATACAAGGTAGAAAGCCCTGTGACGAATGAACAATCACAAAAAATAAATAAATGCATAGCAGAAATTATTTAAACCACAAATCGATATCAAAATAAAGACAAAATAACCCAAATTAATTTAGCATTAACTGGCGCGCAGTTGTCTTTATGGCAATATAATTAAATGAATATCAATGTTACTGCTCAATATGACTTTGGGCAATGGATATTAGAACGGCTCAATTATGAAGACAAACCATAATACCAATTATTTGGGTCTAAAATGTACGAATAACTTAATATTATTTGAAACGTTATGTACTGTCAATTTTTTATTTCTCGAGGAGACTGAATAGAATATGATTGACCACAACATTTTTGTTATCGATTAGAGTAATAATTGTAAACTCTGTTAAGATTAGACTAACTGCAGAACCCTAATGATGGATATACATTTTTCTACTTGATGAATACACATTTTTCGACTTAATGAATACATTTTTCTACTTTATGAATACACATTTTTCTATTTGATGAATCATGTTCGCTTTTGACAGACTGCTGAAGGTAAAGCCAGAGGAGAGACTCACCATAGACGGGGTCCTGGCCCACCCCTGGCTCAACTGCACAGAGGCTTTGGACAACGTGCTGCCATCCGCTCAGATGATGATGGATAAGGTGCGTGCTCAACCACTAAAGCTGAACGAGGCGGGGAAAATGTCTTTATTGTCATTTTTCTGAGACGTATTCAGAATCAGAATCGGAATGAAAAGGTTTTCAGACAGAATTCACAAACATAGGAACTTGCTTTGGTGATTCGATGCAACATAAAACAATGAACAATGATAAAACAACATGTATATAAAGTCAAAAAGGGCACGCATTATAGAAAAATAATTAAAATCTGCTATAGAAAGCAGATTCAGTTCATAGTACTCTTTTCAAGCAAACGCATCAGCACGTTAGAGACTGAAATATGAGCTGCTAAAGTCACTTTTATGTCTTTTATAAAACACATGTGTTTTATAAAAGACATAAAAGTGATGGTCAGCGGGCTGTATGACGCCCGCTGACCACAACTGAAGCTTTTTCTACTATGGAACACGCCTGGACGAATGAGGGATTACACCGACATATCTGACCCAAACTGTTTAAACAGAAACGTGTGAGAAAACGGTGTATTCAAATGTCAAAAAAGCAGATTAAAGTTAATTGCTCTCGAATGTCATATTCTACCACCTTCTTTCAAATTACATTTTATTTAATCAAATAAAAACACTTTTAATATTCCTCAAAGTCTGAAGTCCTCTCCACACCACATACTTTTAATGACAATGACCTCTTGATTTACTAAAAGATAACCATCAGTAACGACTAAATCTTGATCAACTGTTCAGCCCTCCCACCAGATGTTAAACGGGTCTATAACCAGACTTTGGCAGGCGTACAGGAGGACATGTTTGAGAAGCACTGGCCTCACTGATCGTAGCATTTGCGACCGTTCGAATTTGATTGCGTTAAAGCCGTACGAAACGTGCTTTTCTAGAGGCTTGTGTCGCCGTGTTCGCCCGTGTCGCCGTGTTCGCCCGTGTCGCCGTGTTCGCCCGTGTCGCCGTGTTCGCCCGTGTCGCCATGTTCGCCCGTGTCGCCGTGTTCGCGCGTGTCATTGCTCTTTCTGTCCGCAGGCTGTAGTAGCAGGTATCCAACAGGCCCATGCAGAGCAGCTGGCCAACATGAGGATACAAGATCTCAACATCAGCCTCAAGCCCCTCAACTCTGTCAACAACCCTATTCTCAGGAAACGCAAACTACTCGGGTACAGTGCTATTCACATTGACGAGCAATTTGAATCATTTAAGTCATTACATTTGCACACGCACTATATCAAACTGTGACCAAACATGGAACTAAACCAGGACCTGAGCAGGACCAAACCAAGTGTACATCAGAACTAAACCGAACTCAAACATAGTCTTTTTTCTTAGTTTTAGCCAATAAAGTGTCTTGCTGATTTAGTCATTAGTAATTGCTGACTTTGCCGATAAAGTTACCCCCAAAAAAATGTATATTCTAAACTTAGAAGGAATTGTTCGGTTTCTTTGGGAGCTTGGATTTAATCTAGGGCTTTACTCAATAAATCGATATCGCGATATATCGTGACCGACTTCTTGACAATACGTGCGTCGATACAGAGATGCGTATCCGGATACTTTTAAACAACAAATAAAGCCAGAAAAATTCCTGAGTTCTACACTTCTGAACCTACTGCCTGCTGCATCGAGGCCGAATCTGAGGAGCTGAATTTGTGACTTAATCTGAGGACAGTTGCATTCTGATATTAAGGACATTGTGAACATGAAATTCTAATGGATTTTGTTATTGTACATAATCAAAATGTCATTTTAGTCAACTTTTATGAATCAGGATCATGTATCGTATCAAGTTCCGAGTGCACCCTGTATCGGAATACGTATTGTATCGTGAGGTACTCTGCAATACCCAGCTCTAATTTAATCTCTGCTTGTTTCTTATGTAATTTGTTATTTATTTATATATTTTTTTCCATTTAAATACTCATCACGTCAACAAGGATATTATATTGACAAAATATCGAATGAATCCTGCTCTGGCATCCCCCTTTTTTAATTTT